>NW_022436948.1:30637780-30759678 GCF_009761245.1 Sapajus apella
TTTAATAAAAAAAAAAAAGCAGGGTCTTGTTCTGTAGCCCATGCAATGGCACAGTCACTGCTCACTGCAGCCTCAACTTCTTGAACTCAAGTGATCTCCCACCTCAGCTTCCCAAGCAGCTGGGACTACAGGTCTGCAACACCGCACCTGGATATATA
The DNA here is from genome assembly GCF_009761245.1 of Sapajus apella. Classification (NCBI taxonomy): domain Eukaryota; kingdom Metazoa; phylum Chordata; class Mammalia; order Primates; family Cebidae; genus Sapajus; species Sapajus apella. The sequence goes on from NW_022436948.1 coordinate 30,637,939, forward strand.
TATATTTTTTTTTTTTGTGGAGGTGGGGCTTCACCAAGTTTCCCTGGGCTCCAGTGATCTTCCTGACTCAGCCTCTCAAAGTGCTGGAATTACAGGTGTGATACACCACATTTGTCCCAAGTGCAGTTTTTTTTTAAATAGTTATATTGTGTAGCGGTGAAGTCTGGGCTTTTAGCGTAACCATCATGTGAATAAGGTACATTGTACCTGTTAAGTAATTTCTTATCCCTCAACTCTCTTCCACCCTCCCACTCTTTCAGGTCTCCAATGTCTATTATTTCACATTGTTTGTCCATGTGTACACATCATTTAGTTCCCGCTAACAGGTGAGAAAATGCGGGATTTGACATTTTTGTCTCTGAGTTGTTTTACTCAAAGCAATGGCCTCCAGTTCCATTCATGTTGCTGCAAAAGACATGATTTCATTTTCCTTGTTGCTGAATAGTATTTCTGTGCAGGTATCTTTTTGATATAATGATTTTTTTCTTTTTTTTCACTTTGGGTAGATACCCAGCAGTGGGATTGCTGGATTGAGTGATCATTATTTTTTGTGCAGAGAAAATAACTTCCTCCAATCAATTCTCTACACACACACACACACACACACACACACACAACTTTAAGACTTAGTTTCCCCATGCATTTTGTATTCTTTACTTGGTGTTTTCTTTTATTCAGTGTAAACTCACTGTGTAACAATTTGAGGAGATTCCTGGAAACAAGGCCTGGGAATTTTATAAAGCCAAGGACTAAAGAGGACTTTCTGTTCCAAACCCTGATCTAAAGACTCAATTTTTTAAAAAGTCTTTGCTGAATTGTCTGGGGAGCTTATAAAGGAAGAAAAACTTTGCAGTAATTGGAGATGATACTAGAAGCATACACATCTGGTCCCATGCTCCAGGAAAACTTACTTTGATTCATGAGAAGGTGGTAAATCTTAGTAAAAATGACACATGAAACTCTACAAATGGAGGACTATCTTATTGCATTGGCCATTCTTGGCTACATTTTGTTTATTAAAGTTGCTGTATGTAATGTGAAGGCTGAGCTTAATTGCAAGACATTTCCTTGGCCATTGGTGGTTAAACCATGATGGGCCTAAGTAATCAAAAGGTGGAAATGGCACTGCCCCTACTGTAGCTATGCTGGCTTCCTAAATCTTTAGAAATAGTTCAGGATGGTAATTTAGGAAGCATCAGCTGCTGTATGGTATCAGAGCTGTACTAGACAGGAGGCAGCTGGAAGATGAACTATTCCGTCTACCCCCTTAATTTCCTATACCAAACTGTGGCCCCAGGTATTGTAAAAGAAATCATGCTAGGAGAGTTAAAATAGCATACCACAGATTATATTAATGAATAGCATCAATAACAAAATGTATTTTAATATGAGTAAAATAAAACGTCTTTTCTTCCAATATATTGACAACTTGAACTAGGCATTTTGGGAAATGGGTTTAACTTTATTATTAAAGTACTTCCTTGGTAATCTTTTCTTGCTTTTTTTGGTGACAGCTTTTATTGAGATATAATTCACATGACAAAAAATTTACCTATTAATGTGTATACAAATCTATGTTTTTTGTTGTATTTACTATGCAAAATTTACTACAGTTGTAGACCATTTCTTTTGTATCAGAGAGAAAGCCCTTCACCTCCATCCCTAATCCTCTCTTCCTCCCCAGCCTTAGGCAACTGGTAATCTCCATTTTCTACATACAAATTTGCCTTTTCTGCACATTTTGTGTAAGTTGATTCATATAATATGTTGTCCTTTGTGAACAGATTCTTTCATTTAGCATAATGTTTTCAAGGATCATGCATTCTGTTGCAGGTGTCAGTATTTTATTCCTTTTCATTGCCTAATAATGTTCCATTGTATGGAAATAACATATTTTGGTTTATGCGCCAATTGATAGACATTTAGGTTGTTTGCACATTTAGACTATTATAAACAGTGCTGCTATAAACATTTATATGCAAGTTTTGTGTAGGCATATACTTTTATATCTCTCATGTATATACCGGAAGTGAATTGCTGGATCATTTTGTAACTATATGTTTTAATCTTTTGAAGAATTGCCAGATTATTTTCCAAGCTGGCTGTACCATTTCACTTGCCTACCAGCAATCAGCATTGTATGGAGGATTCCAATTTCTACAAATCCACCACAGCACTTTTTATGACAGCCGTCATAGTGGTTGTGAAGCAGTATCTCATTGTGAATTTAAATTTTCATTTCCCTGATGGCTATAAGTTTGAACAGCTTTCCATGTGTTAATTGGTCATATGTGTATCTTCTTTGGAGATACGTCTCTTCTGATTGGGTAATTTTTGTTTCTATTATTGAGTTAAAATATTTTGTTGTATATTTTAGGTATAAGTTATCAGATTTACAATAATTTTCTAATATTCTGTGAGTTGTATTTTCACTCTCTTTACAATATCTATATTACTCCATTCTTTCATTGCTAAAAAGAAATAACTAAGGTGGAGTAATTTATAAAGAAAAGAAGTTTAATTGGCTCAACTTTCTGAGGGCTTTATAGGAAGCATGGTGCTTACATCAGCTTGGCTTCTGGCGAGGGCACTATGAGCTTACAGTCATGGCGATATCACATGGCAAAAGCAGGGGTGAGAGAGAGAGAGAGAAAGAGAGAGTGGGTAAGGAGGTTCCACACAGTTTTAAACGACCAGCTCTCCCAAGAACTAACTCATTATCTTGAAGACAGCACCAAGCCATGAGGGATCCACTCCCATGATTCAAAAACCTCCCAACAGGTGCTGTCTCTAGCACTGGGAATTACATTTCAACAAGAGATTTGGGCAAGGATAAATATCCAGCCATTGTTGAAAATCAGTTGACCTCCATGTAAGGTTTATGTCTGGACTCTCAATTATGTTCCATTGACCTGGATGTTTATCCTAATGCCATTTACATACTCTCTTGGTTAGTGTACCTGTGTAGTAAATTTTGAAATTGAGAAGTGTGAGGTCTCCAGCTTTGTTCTTGTTTTTCAAGATTGTTTTGGCTATTCTGGATCTCTTGAATTTTCATGTGAATTTTAAGATTAACTTGACAGTTTTGTTGAATAATTACATATCACATGAAGATATATTACACTGTGAAATAAAATGAAAGAATTATAGAGCAAGTTTATATCTTGTTAATTTATAGCTATTTTGTGACTATATGTGAAATATCTCAATTAGAATTTTTAAATGTGATTTTATACAACATTAAAATACAGTAGAAATTTTATTGAAAATGAGGTTTATATTAGGTGCACCAATTAATGAATATATTTTTGTTTCATTTCACCATGCTTCATTAGTAGAATTTCTAGCAATCAGTGCCCATTAGAATTATTTTTATTTACTTGAATTAAGAATTCATACATGAGCAACAAAATATTCAGGATCAATAATTCTTAAGTAATTAAAGAAAACATAGCATAACTATTTATTCCAACTTGGTGTTTAATTATGAAGTGTAGACCAGGTCAGGTGGCTCATGCCTGTAATCCTAGCACTTTGGGAGGCCAAGGTGGGCAGATCACGAGGTCGGGAGTTTGAGACCAGCCTGACCAACATAGTGAAACCCCATCTCTACTAAAAATACAAAAATTAGCTGGGGGAGGGGGTGTGTGCCTGTATCCCAACCACTCAGGAGACTGAGGCAGGAGAATCACTTGAACCCCGGTGGCGGAGGTTGCAGTGAGCCGAGATGGCACCATTGCACTCCAACTTGGGCGACAAAGCAAGACTCCATCTAAATTAAGAAAAATCATGAAGTATACATATTTAATATTCATAAAAGAAAATAAGCATTACTAGGTCAACAATTTACAAATTTTTTCAAAGATTTGAAAAGTATATGTTGCTTTCTTAACCGACAATATATGATTTAGTAAATACATTTCTCTAAACTAAATAAAGGTAAAAAGTGAGCTCCAAGGGTAAATTATACATATTAATAGTATTAATTTATGCATTCAGTTAATAATGTCTATATTGATTTCATTGATGCCTTTTTTTCCAGAGAATATTGGAATATGAATTTATGTTAGAAGAAATTTCTAAAGAACCTATAAGGACAATAATACTGTTTGTTTGGTTAAATAGATTTGATCAGTCCTTATTTCAAGATTAAAAAAAAAATTTTTAAAGTACCTATTAAATTATAGACAATACAGTGATTTTTAATACAAATAATCACATTTAACTCACTCTGTTTAGATAATGATAGTATGTTCTCCCACTTTTAAAATGAGAAAACTGAAATCCTACAAGTTCAAGTGGCTTAATCCAAATCAGCTAAATAACTGGTAAAGCTGGTGTATTAGTCTGTCCTCAGGCTGCTATGAAGAAATACCCAAGTCTGGGTAATTCATAAAGGAAAGAGGTTTAATTGACTCACAGTTCTGCCTGGCCAGGGAGGCCCCAGGAAACTTAACAATCATGGTAGAAGGCAAAGGAGAAGCAGGCACCTTCTTCACAGAGCAGCAGGGTGGAGTGAGTACCAGCAGGGGAAATGTCAGATGCTTATAAAGCCATCAGACCTAGACTCACTCACTAGAAAAGTGCCCCCATGATCCAATTACCTCCACCTGGTCCAGCCCTTTCTCATGGGGATTACAATTCAAAAATGAGATTTTGGGTGGGGACACAACCAAACCATATCAGCTGGGATTCATACTTGGGTCAGAAGACTGCAAGTCTGGTTTTCTTTACACTTACCATCTAGTCTCTCTATTCGCGAAATTTCTTTCTCCAGCTTTTTCAGCTCTTTACTTGTTGTAGCTAAGCCTTTTTCTAAGACCCAATAGAACAGGACATCAAACCTTTTTGGCACAGAAAGTTTAAGGGAGTTTAGAAAAAATACAAAAGAAAGAAAATTAGACCTATGACCTTCACTAAACCTATTGTTCTCCAAGAGCACAACCACAGGGATGTCCACACCCTATCAGACATGTAAGTATGATTTGGTTCCAGGTGAGATAGAAGCAGTTACCAAAATCCAGATGAGGTTTGAACCCTTTTACTTTTGGTATGCCATTCTCCTAGAGAAAGTTTGAAAAATACATGGAAATGTTGTGGGAAGCCCTGAATCTAAAAGGAACAATGATATTCATAATATATAAAAAGGAAGATTAAAGTCTGACTCACACAGAGTAGATTATAAGGGAATTGCATGGTATTAGAAAAATTAAAAAAAAAAAAGAAAATTGAGACCAAAGTAGTAGAATAGTAGAAGGAAGAGACAAAAAAAAAGAAATAATTCAAACAAGTATTTTATACCACTATAATCTAATACACGTATTTTACATAATTACATATACTTCTATTATAAACTTTTCAATGATACACAAAAATACATAGGTTGAAAGCATTTTACTGCAATAAAACCTGAATCTCTTTAATATAATTTAGCCCAAACTAAAATAATGTACTCAGAATGATTGTTAATATAGAATTGATATGATTAATATAGCAATAATGTTATTAATCAATATAGAATGATGTGAATAATCTTAGTTTATGGAGAAGCATATTTTTTCTAATGTTCTCATTTCTTTTCTCTTTAAAGATTGGCCTCTTGCATAGTCTTGTACACTGAATTTATTAGACTCAAATTTTATCTTGTAAACAATAATCATAATTAATCTGAATTTTATCAAACATTAAAATCAGCTAAAATATATGTTATACTGAATAACTTTAAAATATGTATTTTAGGAAAATATTGGCTATCACATTTATAAAAGTAAGGTAATCTATTTTTGCATAAAAAATAGAGCAGTTCATTTCTCTCTAGGGGGACATAATCAATTTGAGCATTATTGTTAACAATGACTAACGTTCTTCAAAATTATTCCATTGCATATTCAACTTTAACTCAACAGGTGGGATATAATTCAAGCAACAGTGAAGGAACAGAGTAGAATTCTTGGCTAGATATAGTTTCAACAATAACATATAAGATGCCAGTATTTCCTGAGGATTAATGATCAACTGGAAGAGCTTGCGGTCCTGGGACCATTAACTCCATGTGGCCATTAATTTTGTTGGAAATATCTTACAAGGACATTTGTAACAATTACTTCCCCTTTCTTAATACAATTTTGGAGAAAGATTTTTAAGCAACCTTTTTATTTTTAAGAATGCTCTTTTCTTACCCACTGACTATAAAACAAATCAATAACTATAATAAGCATTTGAAGTAGATTTATATTTTTGAAACTTCACATGTCATGTGTATTTTGGCACTGTTTATTTCTTATAACAGCACAATAGAAAAGCTGCATTGTTTCTTAATCAAATGGTTCCAAGTACTAAAATGCAAAATATCTATTTAAATGGCTTGCTATATAGTACACATTGGGCAATGATAAAATTTATAAAAGCCTAAGTTACATAATGTTGAATATTTATCTTTAGGGCAGTTTACGATAGACTAAACTGAGGAGTTACTTCTGCTTTAGGAATTTTTGGTACTGCTTTTAAGATGTAGGTCAGGCCGGGTATGGTGGCTCAGGCCTGTAATCCCAGGACTTTGGGAGGCCAAGGAGGACGAATCATGAGGTCAAGAGATGGAGACCATCCTAGCCAACATGGTGAAACGCCATCTCTACTAAAAACACAAAAATTGGTTGGGCTTCGTGGCGCACATCTGTAGTCCCAGCTACTAGGGAGGCTGAGGCAGGATAATCTATAGAATCTGGGAGGCAGAGGTTGCAGTAAGCTGAGATTGTGCCACTGCATTCCAGTCTGGTGACAGAAGGAGACTCCATTCCAAAAAAAAAAAAAAGATGTAGATCAAATTCATAGTGAGATTCTAAAACCTAGCTTTGTTGGGACTCTATAAAACATGATTTTCCCAAAGATACATATATTTTTAGTTAAACAAAGGTAACTGTGTCTTGATTTCCTGTTACTCATTACCATAATGCCCAGGAAAGTGTTAATGTTCTATTATAAATTAAAGTTCTTGATTTTCAGGGGAAAAAAGTTATATTATTTTGTAATTATCACCAAAAGAGCTTAAGAATACTACAATTCTTTTAAAAACAGATTCTATTTTTGAAATATTGTGACAGTAATGTGTATATGTACAAAAATAGTAATTATTGCCACCACTAGGAAAATGGAAATATAATTTATATATAATTATCGCCGCTAGAAAAATATGAAATAAAGTATAGAATTGTGCTTGGTTATGGTATTTGTATTATAATATGGAACTATGCTATTAGCAAATTTTATATTACATATGTATACATAATTAAGCTTCATTTTTAATTGATATATGTTATTAAAATCAATAGGGAATATAATAAGTAAGCCCCGAGGCTAAGACAAGATACAACAAACAACTAAAAAGACCATGCTAAATTAAGGCACAGTGAGTTTCACACTACCTAAAATGAACGTGACATTATAAAAAACGGATGTCATATCTTATTGACAATAAAAGTGCCAAAAGCATGCATATTAGATTAGAGCTCAACTAATTGGAAGATGCGGGATGCTTGAAGTACAGTAATAGAAGCAGGCGCTAATCTCTGTCATGATACGCCATGTCACCACTATTTGAAATTCCGTGGGGCAATATTAATTCAAGCAGAGGTCTGAGCTACTAATAAATGAGGCAAATTGAGTCAATTACTAATTTCATGCTTTTATGATTTGGGGTTTAGCTAGATAATATCTGCAATTTAATACACTGCCCTCTAGAGATCTTGGTCGTTTACAAAGAACATGCTTTCACAGACCAATTTTCACTATTCATTTTGTTTAAGTTCCACACTGCCATGTAGTGGGGGGAGGGGAATCACAGGTCAGTGTTATTTTCTTTCTTAATGCTTCATGTGCAACTTCCATTTCATTGAAATCTTCATCAGGGTTTAGAGCTGAATTCTTTGCCTTCCAGCAGTACTTACCTGGCCCTATTTCTCTTTTGGGAAGAGCAGTCACAAAATAGAACTCAAAACCTATGTAGCAATATATTTTACTGGGATATTGCAAAGGACTCCAGGCCATCAAGAATTCATGTACTTCTAAAAAATTAGTCTGATCTTCCCCGTTTTTAAAAAGCCAGCTAAAAAAAGAAAAGCCAGTGATATTTTATGCCCTCCTTTAAAAAATCTAGCGATATTTTATGTTCAAATCAGTAATTTTAAATTGCTTTCTTTGATACCCCTGTCCAAAATGATACACAAGTTCTCATAGATTTTTTGTACCACTGCTGATTACCATGTTAATTTGTGCCTAAATAAGCATTTCCTTGGGAAGAATTTAAAGTTCTCCAAATAATTAATTTCATTTTGTTTATAAGAATTTTTTTGCATAGCAAACACATAATGAAGTATATTATTAATATTTTAAAAGTTTAACTCTGTCACATAAAGATAATGTAGATTTTAAAATAAAGCAATATTAAAATAACCTATAAAGATCATTTGTCATGATATACGCTCTTATTTTTGAAAATTATACATTTCTTACTGTTAAAATACATGTATATAAGCTAATTTTATTTGGCCAAAAGGTAATTACAAGACAAAATAAAATATTATGCAACTGATTTACTGATATGAACATTACACCATTGTTTATCTTATGTTATCTTATGTTATCTTATCCTGTTAGAAAAGTAGATTTTTAAAATAATCAGTTAATGTACTCATTTTTATTGACCCTAAAGGTAAGGGTATAAGCCTTTTTTTTTTTTCTAGTTTCATTAAGTGCCAAATAAAAGTATACGTTAAATCATGTCTTCCCAGCTGTGGTTAACCTGATTAGAAGGAGGTCAGCAGGGGAATGGATGATTGCCAAAAACCCTCTTTGGTCAGGTCTCCACCACCAAAGTGAAGCAGTAAATTGAGAATTGAACAATTAGGTGAATAAGTCAGGCTAAAAAGCACTTTCCAATGAGCTCTATCAATAATTTACATAAGTTGTGTTGTCGGAGTTTGGGTTGTAACCAAGGTCAGAAATCTGCAAGCGGGTATTTTATTTTCTCCATCTGCCAGTCCTTCCTTTGGTCCATCCTCCTCTCATTTCCTTACCTTCTCTTTACCTTTCTTTGATTTTTTTTGATAAATGTCTTTATTTTCCACTTCAATTTGCTGGCGATGGCCTGACTTTTCATACCACTGTTATTCCCAGTAGATTAATTTTCTTTGTTTCAGTCTAGAACTGAGACATTCATACCTCTGATCCTTTGTTCTGAAAACAAAGCCTAAAACAACTTCCTCTCTGAACTACAGTTTGTGCTTTGGGAGGTTAAGATCAAGAAGTGAATAGATATTAGCAAAATCAAGTATCAAACTACACAAACAGTTACCTCAGCCCTGCTCTGATGCTGACCGGTTAAAGATCTACTCCAAAGAGAAATTTTCCCAATATGCTATTTGGAAAATTAATGTACGTAACATAAAATATTATGCCATAAATCACTGTTTGTAGAAGAAATGTTAGTTCTGTATTTTCATTTGTATTATCTCCCTAAACACCTTATTAACATGATAATTAAGTACTTGCTGAGTATCAATACTTTTGCATTCTTATATATACTGATCAACAAAATTGGTAGTTTATTAACAGGGGAAGAAAGTCATTTAACATGAAACTGTTAAAATGTTAAGAAAGTAAGTTTCATAGAGTAGACAGTCATAGAAAATATTTATGGAGAATGTAATACAAATTTGTTAGTTTTAATACTTTATATGGGATACGATAGCCACTTACAGATCTGGAAAGTGAGGCACAGAAAAATTACATAAACTGACCAATGAAACAGAGCAGACAAGAAATACATTTTGAATCTGGGCAGGCTGATTCTGCTCTTTCTCACCCTATGAACATAAACAATATATAATGTGATAAAATATATAATTTTCATTTCCCATTATACTCTCTGTAAGTAGTTAGGGGTGTTTTTTTAAACTTGACCCACCTTGTAAGCAACACTCGAGCTTACATATTCCTTAACTAAACACCACATTTTTAGGATGACATTTGAAAAAAAGGAGAGATGCTAGATTATTATGCCAGAGCGATAAAATTTAAATCATACTGTGCTTGGAGAAGATTTTCTCCTGTGCACTCTAATTTTTCAACCTGTTACATTTCCATATTTCAATAAGACTGGGTATTTAGTATAAGAAAACTGATATAAGACTAGAGAGAGATCTGGCAGGATATTTGGGACAAAGCAGTTCAACAAGTTATAACAACAGTGACATCAAATTTTCTTACATAGTTTGTCTGTGTGTGTATGTGTGTATCCACAGGCACATAAAAGGGTGGGCATGCATGAACAGGGGCATTCTTATGTTTCTTTAACACCTAAAAGATTTATTATTCACTTTTGTTGCTCCTGAATCCTATTATTAGCATTATACCTAAGGCTTTAAATTAATTAGTGCTTTATATTTATGTTTTAGACCTTGGGATCTAATGGATCTCAGCATGGTAAGGCTATTATTTTCCTTTTGAACTCCAGTAACTTATATTATGAAACCTATTGAAAAAATATTTTTGCTTTAATTTTCTTTACTCTCCCCTACTCTTTCAAAAAGTAAAATAAAATGAAAAACTATAATGCAAAATTTTAGGGAAGCCGTTACTAACTCAATGGGATTCACCACGATGTATTTTTTTTTAATCTCTTTCAAAATTACTGTTCTGAAAACCTTAGCTTTTCGTAGCTGGTCTTTCTTCAACTTAACCAGGTGGCTTTCCAGCCTACCTATTTCCAGTTAGAACATACGGGCACAGCTATATATTACATACTCAAAATCATTAATAGCAAAAACTAAACATAGAATTACAAAGTTATCTATAATTTAAATGTCTTCATGAATATAACCATTTAGGAAATCAACATATTCAAGTTAATAAATACTAGCCCTATCTAATGTTGACAGTTTTTTTTTTAAACCATGGTATTCAGAATATAATTCAATGCTATTAACATTACCCTATAACAGCCATTGAAACTGTTAAGAGTAGGTAGCTAGTCAGACATGAGCAAGCAGGAGAGAGCTCCCTCTGGCCCCCAGAACACACCAAGAATGTCAGGTGACCATCAGGTGATGGTCAGGCCATTGTTAACTGCCTCTCTAAAATAATAATTGGTTGCAGCCAGTGCCTGGGAGTCTCCCTATAGATAGAAAACACCTGAAACTGGCGAGCAGCAGCTTCTGGTTAAGATCTCAGGAGCTGGGTGGATGGGCTCAAGCATGCGGATCAAGAGAAAAAATGGTGAGTTTAACCGGTATGTGACCTTCTAGGGACATTTGGCTGGTGAGGGAAGAACAACTCAAGTGAGGCTGCATACAATTCCAGTAAACACCCTGTGCATGTTCGCTTCCCAAGTGCTGGCAGGCCACTGTTCATTGCAGGCAGCCCACCCAAGGGAAGAAGCCGGGAGAAGGGTAGCAAGACCCCAGAAACATGCCAATATGTAAAAGTCTGAAGGTCAGAAAGGTTACTTGTCTTTCAAGTTGCCTACTTGGCTCTTTTTCAAGTGTATTTAACTTTCTTTTCATTCTGGCTCTAAAGCTTTTTAATAGACTTTCACTACTGCTCTAAAACTTGCCCAGGCCTCTTCCATCTTAAGCTACTCAGTAGAATTTTCTCCTCTGAGGAGGCAAGAATTGAGGTTGCTGCAGATATGTATGTAGACCCTTATGGGTTCACCACTGGTTAAAAAAAATAACAATAAGAAAAATAGTATTTTTACCCATGGGTAATGATGGCTAAAGAGTTCATTCAAACTGTTGTGTAATATGCTGTATTGCAATATTCTATATTATTAAATTATAAGTAATTAACCTAAGTGCAACATCATCCCACAATATGCATTGTTTTCTAGTTTTCACTTTCTGCTTGTAGTCTACAGTCATCAATGCCAATTACAATGAAATGTTGCTCATATTTCTACAATCATTATCAGCTAAGATTTCTGTGTTTGTTCAAGGGAGTTGTGTAAGTCATGGTTCCGCAATGCTGCTTTGTTTTGTTTTGCTTTTTATTATGGGATTCCTTAAGTTTTGAGGACTTTGAAGAGATAATAAATTGGTAATTCAAGGAAAAAAAATTCTTTACCATAGAAAATCTAAATATAGCCCTAATGTTAGAATACTATATAATGCTTTTGGTATATTATTATGCATAGCATGGATATCCTGACATGTATTGATTTGCAATAAGAAACCAAGTGAATACATTGTTAGTGGGAGTAGAAAGGCTTCAACTATCAGAGAAAACAGAGTGTGGCACAGCTCAAAAACTCTAAATTTGTGTGTTGCATTCCATTGAGGCTATTGACCGCAGCCTAAAGGACATATATCCTCAAATTCATGGTTATTTGAAAAGCCTTTAGTCAGATATTCCCTCTGGTATACATATAAAAACCTATATAAATGTTAAGGAGTCACCCCTGCTAAATATCTATGACCAAATAGAACTTCTAGTTCTTCAATGTGGGTATTTGTTTTGTTCTGAGTGTGAAATGTATGACTAGAACATAGACCTTCTTGTTAAGAGAAAATTTATTATCCTATAGTATAAGCAAAACACATTGTTACAACTAGATTAATTTCTAACAGAATTACCAAAGGAGTTACAGAATTACCAAAGAACATTGTACACTAAAAGTGAGTCAGAAAAGGGCAGATAAGCTGGAGAAAACATATATGAGATCCATGGCAGTAGTATGTTTTCAGTCTTAGGTTATATATCTCCAAATAGCATTGCATTTTCTAAAAACCATTCTATAGAAGCAATCTATATCCATGTATTACTATATATATTTTTTTAATTTAGCTTTTTTTTAAAAAAATTGTATGCATATTTAAAGCTCTACTCCTAAATGACAGTTACACATCAGTTACCATTATTGAAATACATCTCTGAAGAAGACTTAATGCCACCCTGGTAAAAATAGCAGTGGGTTATTGAAGATCACACATTCCGAGTTCTCACTCCGTAATTTGGTGAGAAAAAAACGATGTGCTTGGACCAGTTTTTCATGGGAGAGAACTATATGAAATGTTGGCATAATATCAAATTTTTCCTAAAAATAAGATTTTTTTTTTGTCTATATGAAGGGCCTGATGTCCCTGTTGCTGAACAGAAATCTCTCTTCCCCTGCCAGAAGTAGCATCTGAGTCACAAGAAATGAGATAGCTTGAGGTCTAGTCTCAGTTTTTGACACCTATTTTCCACCATTATTATTCTAAAAAATAAAAAAATCAAAGGTTTTCTTTTTATTTTTTGAGATGGAGTCTCACTCTGTCATCCAGGCTGGGGTGCAGTGGCGCAATCACGGCTCATTGCAGCCTCCACCTGCCGGGTTCAAGAGATTCTCCTGCTTCAGCCTTCTGAGTAACTGGGATTACAGGTACCCGCCACCACACCTGGCCAATTTTTGTGTTTTTATTAGAGATGGTATTTCACCATTTTGGCCAGGCTGGTTTCTAACTCCTGATTGCAGGTGATCCACCTACCTTGGCTTCCCAAAGTGCTGGGATTCGAGGTGTGCACCACCGTGCTCAGCCTAAAAACTCAAAGGTTTTTAAGTTAGAAAAAAAATAGTTTCAAGAAAAATAAAAGCATCCTTGATTTCGAAGCTTCTGACTTACAGTCAATCTTTGTTCTATCTTCTAAGAAGGGTTACTAATAACATTGGAATCTATTGTTGTTTAAAAAAATAATAAAATGTAAAACATCACTCTTAGCAACTCCTGTCTTGAAAAATGAAGGAATAAAGAGTTTGTGACGTTCAAATATATCTTAGAGGGAATAATCCCCAAAGTCACATGCAAATTATTCAGAATAAACCTTTGCTTGTTCTAGATCACTCTCTCCAAAATATCTTCATTCTTATCATAAATTCTTAATATTACTTTGATATAGTGCTTGCAATTTTTCCAACTAAAGATTGGTTTGGTTAATGACCTCCTTTAAAAAAACAAATGCAGACATCTCCCTTGAATCTTGTTTTTGTGTGTGTGTGTGATTACAAAGAAAGAACTTTATTATATACACATTATACATTAACACACCTGACTCCTTAAAAGTTTAATACATGCTTTACAGTTTTTATCTCAACTTTCAAGGTTAGATCATGAGAAACGTATTTTTTAAATGTCTGCAAAAGTATCTTCCCTTCTGTGCCACTGTAAGGGTTAATCAGCAGAGCAGCAGCAGCCTTGGGAGCTATTTAGAAACACTCTTACCCCCTTCTCCACCTTCCCGTACACACTTTTTGAATCAGGATATGTAGCTGTGGGGCCTAGAAGGCTGTGTGCTAACAAGCTCTTTAGGTCATGCCTAAGTGTTGAAAGCAATGATGGTTTATTAGAAAATATGAAGTATGATTATTTTCCCAGTGATAAACATATACTTCACTTATAGTAAATTTAAATCTGATATGCTTATTTCCTCCACATTCCTATGTAACATAACCTTTTCATTATCACACTGTAGCATTTTACTGTCATATTTTTACTACCTCTTAAAAAAAAAATATATATATATATATATTGCACTTTAGGTTCTGGAGTACATGTGCAGAACATGCAGGATTGTTGCATAGGTACATACATGGCGATGTGGTTTGCTGCCTCCATCCCCATCACCTATATCTGGCCTTTCTCCCCATGTTATCTCTCCCCAACTCCCTACCCTCTGCCATCCCTCCCCTAGTCCCCATCAATAGATCCCAGTGTGTGATGCTCCCCTCCCTGTATTCATGTGATCTCATTGTTCAACACCCGCCTATGAGTGAGAACATGTGGTGTTTGATTTTTTGTTCTTGTGTCAGTTTGCTGAGAATGATCGTTTCCAGATTCATCCATGTCCCTACAAAAGACATGAACTCATTGTTTTTTATGGATGCATAGTATTTCATGGTGTATATGTGCCACATTTTCCTTGTCCAGTCTATCATCAGTGGGCATTTGAGTTGGTTCCAGGTCTTTGCTATTGTAAACAGTGCCACAATGAACATATGTGTGCATGTGTCTTTATAATAGAACGATTTATAATCCTTTGGGTATGTACCCAGTAACGGGATTGCTGGGTCAAATGGAATTTCTATTTCTAGGTCCTTGAGAAATCGCACACTGTCTTCCACAATGGTTGAACTAGTTTACATTCCCAACAGCGTAAAAGTGTTCCTCTCCAGCATCTGTTGTCTCCAGATTTTTTAATGATCGCCATTCTAGCTGACGTGACGTGGTATTGCAATGTGGTTTTGATTTGCATTTCTCTAAAGACCAGTGATGATGAGCATTTTTTCATATGTTTGTTGGCCTCATATATGTTTTTGTTTGAAAAGCTCTGTTCTTGTCCTTCACCCACTTTTGAATGCGTTTGTTTGTTTTTTTCTTGTAAATCTGTTTTAATTCTTTGTAGATTCTGCATATTACCCTTTGTCAGATGGGTAGATTGCAAAATTGTTTTCCCATTCTGTTGGTTGCTGGTTCACTCTAATGATTATTTCTTTTGCTGTGCAGAAGTTCTGCAGTTTAATTAGATCCCATTTGTGTATTTTGGCTTTTGTTGCCAATGCTTTTGGTGTTTTAGTCATGAAGTCCTTGCCTATGCCTATGTCCTGAATGGTTTTGCCTCGATTTTCTTCTAGAATTTTTATGGTGTTAGGTCTTATGTTTAAGTCTTTAATCCATGTGGAGTCTTGTTAAAAGGCTTTCAGTCACTCATACCTCAGTGCGAATTGGTTTAGTTAGCATGTGTCCATCCTAATGGCTCTATTCAAACAGGAAGAGGAAAAGATAAGTTGCATACCACACTTTGGTGGGACGGGTTCCTGAGACTTCTTTGGTCCCTAAAATAAGAGAAAGGCTTATTTTGTTTTTTGTTGTTGTTGTTGTTTGTTTGTTTTAAAGTTGGTAAATTAGTGCACAAGGTTATCTACATATTGTTAAATGCTAGCATTGAATAGCCCTGTTTGAGAAAAGAGATACTATCTTTTTCTTGCTGTGCTGTGTACCCATTAACAATCAAAACTAGAAATTTAGACTTTTTCCATGAGTAATATACTTTAGATATGTTAATGATCAAATATGACTTTGTGTACTGGCTTGTGAACTTAATTATTTCTAATGCTGTTTCTACTGGAAAGCACATGTTGAGTTCTCACAAACAAACTTTAAAGTTTTTTACTGCATTGAGAAAGTTGGAAACTGCTTTTATTGGTTACTCTTCTTTCCTAATTACAAGTGATTGACTCTAAAATGATTGCAGTGAACAAACAGAATAACAACAGTGTAATAATAATAAAACATTTGTCTTCTAATTTTCTCTGAAATCCTAATCAGACACATGCTTAATGAATACTTCAAGATAGCAAGTAAGAAATTCTAATTTTATTTATTTTTTTTTTTTTTAGCAAATCTTTACTGAGGGCATATTATGATCCAGATAGTGAGCAAAGCTCTATAGACACGGTGCTTAAAAATAGGTGCACTACATACCTGTTCTTGGAGAAATTACAGTTTTATAACGTTATATCTTGAGTTCTCCTGGAAAAACTTATGTTAGTATTTTGGGCTTATCCTCCCATAAACCACAGAAATGTACTAGAATTTTCTGTATTTCACCAACAACTAAATGAAATGTTACAAGAAGCAATATAATAAAAACATATCGAAGTTGGAAAAACCTTATATTAATATTGTGACATTTTAAATTAATTTAGAAGTAGGAATAATCAGAGCATAAATTTACTTTTATACTAGAAATAAATAAATGAGCAAAAGAAAAAGTCAAAATGATAATGCACTCACAGCAATCTTAGAAAGAGGCTCCATAAGTTATGTCTGGCCACCATCTGAATTGTTATATGCACTTGAAAATCTTTTTGAAAATTGTTATCAGCCATCCTTGATTCAAACTGATCTTTTAATGTCGAGTACATTTTTACTGAACATTTTCATTCTAAACTATGGTGGATTTTGAAAGAGGGTTTAACAAAGCAAACTAGTCCTTCTTTATTTCATTCTATTAATTGTGCAAAATTGTTCTATTTTGGTGTCTTCTGGGTCTGATGTTACTGAATGGTTAAGTAAAGCATTGCTGAGAGGATCTCCTATCATGATTCACTGCTACACAATCAAATATGTGTCTACCAGTTTGTTTGCCCCAGTATTACAGATCTGCTTATTGTCCTTTTGTGAACAAATTAATGAGTAAAAAGAAGTATTAATACATAATTAATGTGTGCTAGATTCTTCTGTTTATTCTGAGATAAATTATTTCAGTATTCTAAAATCCCATAGTTATATGCTACCTCATATTTCACAGAAAGTTGTGTTTTAGGTAGTATTAAATAGAAATAATAGTTACTGTTTTAAGTATGCATGGAAGACACAGATTACAAATTTTCATCTATATTGCTCACTTTAATAGATAAATACTTTTTATATACGTGATCATATGTGTTAAAGCATTTTAAACTGATCCAATAGTAGATAGGTATTTGACGGGATAGTAAATGGATAATGTTATACCTTACAATGAACTTCTGTTTTTCTTGTTATTATATTTCTCCTGTGGAGTGACAGTGCTTATTGAACAGTGTAATATGTGAGGTCGATTTTGGAGTCTATTGTTCTTTTACACTTTTATCAATTACTCTGCTCACTAATTGACAGCATGATCCTTCTAGATGATGATAAATCAGGAGAGTTTCCTAATATCTTAGGGCACATGGAGGAAGACTGAAATGGTTTTCAAAGATTAGAGAAGTGTTTTATGAAAGCAATGTAATTATTATGTGACAAGTGAAAAGAAATATCAATACTGTGAAAAGTAAGAGAAAGATACCAGATCAAGAGTGACGTGAGAGATAAGGTTGCATAAGTTGAGCTTCTGATGTCTCAGTTTTGCATAATGTATCCTCACTGGGCATATCACTTAGTTTTTGCTGCATAAATATTGACAACAAAACATACTGGCTTAAAACAATAATGATTTTATTTTGCTTATGAAACTATGGATCTGCAATTTGATTGTTCTGATCTAGGCGAGCCTTTCTCTTATATTGCAGCAGTTGCCATGCCACCTGGGAAATGGCCTAAAATGACCTCAGAGGGGAGAAGAGCTTATCTCAGTCCCATATGGTTTCCCATCATCTAGGAGACTGGCCAGGGGGTATTCACATTTTGGTGCAGAATTCCAACTGCAAGCACAAAAGATTGTAAAGTCTCTTGAGTCATGGGCTCAAAACAGTTCAACATCACTTCCACTGTATTCTGTTGGCCAAAGTGAGCCACGAGACCAGCTCAGAATTTAGGGTGGAGAGACTCTACCTCTTCCTGGGAGATTCCACAATGTATTGCAATCAGGTTTACAACCTGACCGAGTAAATAATTATTATACTGGCTTATATATTAGGGAGCATTGATTGTTGCTTATTTTAGAAGGACAAATTGGTTGATACTTGCATTCCTCTATTATGATAGATAATGGAGATAAGGACATACCACATATAATAAAGATGAGGAAGACATTGAAAAGAAAAGAAAAGGTAGATTGTATAAAACACGAACCCACGACAGAGAGGGAAGAAGAGAAGCGGAAAGTATTCTCAAGAAATCTGGACCAAAAATTTAAAGACAAAGATCGTAGCCTTGGGTAGTATTCAAAATGTTTAACATACATACTTTATAGAATTTCAAGAAATTTCCACATATATTTAATCCTCAAATGACAAAAATAACAGATGTAATGCTCATAATAGTAAGACAAATGTTATTACTAACAGTTTATCGGTGTGGAAACCGAGGCTCATAACATACCTTGTGTAATAGTTACTTTATACATGATGGTATTTCCACTTAGGGAAAAAGTTATACAGGTAGTTGAGTACAAAAACCCTTCACATCTTGATATTCTCAAGTGAGTGCACGACTAGCCTATGACTAATTTTCACGCCTGGGGGAGTTTGGTGATTAATGAAGTCTATGTGCTGGCAATTCTCTGGAAAGGTTGAATTAAGTATACCTTCTCATACACACTGTGGAAAGCCTTGCCGAGTGTATTGAGGGTGTAAGCCTGATCATAGGCAACATTTTTATTTGCTTAGTAAAACACTTTTTAATTGATCTTAATATTTATATCTATTTATGGAAGCAGTCGCAGCAAGGCTTCAACTTCTAAGTATTTAACTACTAGCTCAAATTAATATTTTTATTCAAAATCAATGACACTGTACTAATGTTCATACTGACTTTCTCCCAAATTAGTCCAAATCCACAGGTCTTCTGTGTTTTATAGTCAGGCTTTCTGCTCGGAGTGATGATGTACTTACAGAATACATTTTCAATTATCTACTGAGGGAAGTTATTTTCTTTTTTTTATAACCGCAAAATGAGTAATGATCTTTAACATCTCTAAATAAGTAAAGAGATTGTGGAATGAACTCTTGTTTCTTTCTTTCTTTTTTTTTTTTTTTTTGAGACAGAATCTTTTTTTTTTTTGACACAGAATCTCACTCTGTTACCCAGGCTGGAGTGCTATGGTACAATCTCTGCTCACTGTGACCTCCACCTCCCGGGTTCAAGTGATTCTACTGCCTCTGCCTCCCGAGTAGCTGGGACTGCAGATGCCCGCCACTACGCCTGGCTAATTTTTGTATTTTTAGTCGAGAGGGGGTTTCACCATGTTAGTCAGGCTGATCTCAAACTCCCGACCTCAGGGGATCTGCCAGCCTCAGCCTCTCAAAGTGCTGGGATTACAGGTGTGAGCTACCACACCTGGCTGAACTCTTGTTTCATTACTCAGACTCAGGATTAAGTACTGTTGCCTACAGCCTGGGTGGTTTTAAATCTGACCATAAGTAAGAGAGTGCACTCAAAGTTATTATAAATAAAGGCAATAACATCCTTGTAGATAATTGAGGTTACCTATAAGACCCTTACTCCAGATAACAGTTCCCTTTTATGAAGAGCAAAATGTCCAACATGCCTGCTGTTATTTACACTCTTTTTTGAACATATGTCTTTACAATAGAACAGAAGCAAATGCTTTTGGTGAAGGACTCCTTGTTAAAATAACATTACACAGTTTAGAAATGTCAATCTTGTTTTATCCCCTAGAGAAACTGGATTCCAGCTAATGGTATTCATTCTAGTCATAATTACAGAAATTTCAGTTGTTGACTACATACAGAAAAGGCCCACATTTTAGCAAGAAATGTGTGTCAAGATTGATAACATGCATGAAGAGTCCTTGGGAGTTGTATAAAACACATTTTTCAAGGGTTGTATGCTTTCCGCCACTGTTAAGGCTCCTAATGCAGACCTTACTCCACAGGTCTGATTTTCATCTTTGTAAGCAGGTACTTTCCGATTTAGTATAGAAACATATATACCTTTGTGTTGTTTATCTGTTTCATGAGTTGTTTTTCTTAAAAGCTGGTAAAGTTGAAGATATGGATAAATTTTTCTTGCTTTTGTATCCTCTTGCAACTAGCACAATACATGATATACAGCAGGTGTTCACCACATACTTCCTGGTAAATTTCTGGCTATCTGTACTCTTTTGTTCCCAAAGTTTTCAGATTTATTGGATTCCTCCTTTATATTACACTTCCAACCTGAGTCTAGATGGCTTGATTAATAACGTCTAATGAGAAAAGGAAAAAAGAATCACGTCTTGATTTTGGCCAAAAATACTCCGCAAAACCTTTAAGAACTATCTCCTTAGAAACATACCACTGAGAAAGTCATTTAACTCGTATGTTGTGATCAGATGTACATGAACTTTATAAAACTAAGTGATTCACTTATATATGCACATATAACTGGTAGATCAGTGAAGATCTTTGAGTCCTATAAGAATCATTAAAACAGCAAATTTTAACTGCCTACCACCCAAGAGATTAACACCCTGCCTCCAGAGCTCCCGTTTGCCAGCCTCTCAGTCTGAATGCTTCTCCCTCAGTTTCTCTTCTTCTTCTTTTTTTTTTTTTTTGGATGGAGTCTCACTCTGTCACCAGGCTGGAGTGCAGTGGTGCCATCTTGGTTCACTGCAACCTCCGACTCCTGGGTTCAAGCAGCAGTCCTGCCTCAGTCTCCCGAGTAGCTGGGACTACAGGCACACACCACTACACCCAGCTAATTTTTGTATTTTTAGTAGAGACGGGGTTTCACCGTGTTGACCAGGATGGTTTCCATCTCTTGACTTCGTGATCTGCCTGCCTTGGCCTTCCAAAGTGCTGTTAATAAGTCAGTAGAATCCAAAGGTTACAGGAGTGAGCCACCTTGCCCAGCCCGGTTTCTCTTCTTATTCAAGTTCCCTCATCTCCTGTTAAGTTCCAACTAGCCTAAGCATTTGCTACTTATTTCAGGCAGAGTGGTTATTCCTTCTTCTGAACTCTTTCAATATTTATGTTTGCAAACACCCATTAGGAACTATTAATAGGTACCTGGCATTTTGACAACATTTTTTCTATGCATGGCTTCTTCAAATGTCTTAAAAATCCCTGAAGACAGAGATAGTGTCTTACATGTCTTTGTATGCAAAGTTTCTGTAACACAGCTTTGAATCTAGTGAATAATTGGTAAATGTTTTTAATGACAATATTTA
This sequence comes from Sapajus apella, assembly GCF_009761245.1. Classification (NCBI taxonomy): domain Eukaryota; kingdom Metazoa; phylum Chordata; class Mammalia; order Primates; family Cebidae; genus Sapajus; species Sapajus apella. The sequence continues at coordinate 30,659,566 of NW_022436948.1, forward strand.
TTAAAGAAAGTTATTTTGAATATAAGTAAGTGGAATGGGGGTGGAAAATGCATATATAAAGTGATAGTAAAATAAATTAATAAAAAATGCCTTTCATATCTAAAGTGCTTTTTAGTTTAAAAGTGTGTTCACAGATGCTACCTCATTTGTTACATATATTTGTAAAATCTGAATAATGAAATGCTTTAGATACAGAGGTAATTTCCAAAGCACGACATGACAAGCTATGAGTCTTAACATATCTAGTTTAGCACCATATATTCAAGAGATGCAATGAAGTTTTACAAGTTTACCCAACAGGTACTGTTTCTGTGCATGCTGAATTTCTAGACATGAGTGCCAACTCTAAAACGGTGAATGCTGGTTTCACCTAAGAACAAAGAAGTAACAGTATAGTTCCACTTCTCTCTCCTTCTAAAATTATGTTGCATAAATGAAATCTGATACCGTACTTTGAGCAAAAGTAGGGCAGGAACAAAGCTATTACTTTAAAGCAGACTCATTTTCAAGCAGAAATCCAAATTGGAATGTCAGCTAATGCCAGTAGTATCAGAGTTTTGGCTACAAAACCATCAGTTTACTGACTTATTAACAGTTCATAAAATGTATGGCATTCTTCTGTTTCTTGTCACTGGTGAACATATGCTCTGAATTTGCAACAGACTGAAGCACCATTTCATCGATATTAAAAATAGTTGTGAGTATGACAATAGAAATATTACAAACCACAACAGAAATATGATGCTTATTCAAAGAACAGCAGATCTTTACAGATATGATCAGTGATGGACAACTCTGCCAAACATATGCGCGGGGGTTTTGAGAGGGGATTTCGAAGGGGGATTTTTGAGGTTTTTCTAAATGGTGAAAATTGTAACTTCTTCATTTCATAAACGTCATCTTGTTTCAAATCTATGATTCTTCTAGACCAGAATTCCAAATGGGCTAATGGTGCCAAGATTCTTTACGTGTGGCAAGGTCTTTCTGAAAACACCAAACTCAAACAGCAGTGACGTTATGAACATCCTTCTAATCCTTAATGAGCTAACAATTCTAGAACTATATATGAAGTTGTTCTTTTCTTTTGGCTCCAAAACCACTGTGTGCTTAATACATTGTGTTGCACATGTGCGTGACTATCTGCTTAGAATGTGAGCTGCTCAAAGTTAGGGATCCTATCTTCTTCTTTGCGTGTCCTCACTATTCACTAATTTTCACAATATAACTGTCTAGCAAAATAACTCTCCCAAATCAGGACATTAATGAGTAATTTTTAAATGAAAGCATTTTTAAGTTTATTATATTATCGGAGAATATGGTAATATACTTGTAGACATGTATATGAATCTTGTATTATTATCATGTGTGAAATTCTTTTAAAATAAATTTAACCTTTCAATCACATTAACATTTATAGTACTAAATTTCTTAATGTTCAAATTAATAATTTATTTGTCCCTAGATTATCTCTTTCATGTTCTAGAAATGACCCTTATGGCCTGTATTATGGAACTTGACAAATTAATTCTAAATTTATTAATGTTATTAGCATATGTCTTAATTTATACACCAAAGAAAATTTTTCTCTCACTGAAAATTTTATAATACTTGTATATATTCAAAAGTTAAATCTTAAGGATGACTCTGGCTATACCTAAGGGTGTGACTTGTATTGATGATACATTATTTTGTCTTAAAATATTTTTCATATTTTATCATGATCTATTTTATAATCAAAGATCATTTGAAATTATAAAATTAATACTTTAGTACAGTAGCTTTCAAATATTCAAAAATCCAGTTACTATTAGAATAAAAAGATAGTCATGATTCTGCTTATAGTTTAGTATCAGTAAGGGACAGCTTCAGTTCCCATGAAGATCTAATACACAAATATAATAATTCATTTAAGCTTTGAAGTTTCTAGTCTTGTCTAAACACTGGCAAATAATTTCAAGTTGGATTTTCATCTTCGATGATATCTTTTTTTCTCAGTCTCTAAATCCCACTCATAGATAATTATTAATTTAGTTGTGGTTTATGTTACCTTTTTATGTTTTTCTTTTTGATCTGGCACACCCATGAAAGTCAGAGAAATAGTACAATAATATTTACTTAATCTATGTCCAGACTACATATTAAAGAAAGAGGCAAATACCTACTCAAACATTCATGTATAATGACAACTTCAAAGCATTCTGATGACTGACCGTATGTTTAGAAATGCACTGTAATTAAGGTAGATCAGAAATATCCTTAAGAGTCTTTTATAGTTTAACCACAATGAATAATAAAAGGAGAAAGCAAGCTATCTTGAGTGTTTTGATTATATGATTCTCTAGTTTTTATACAGATTTTCTAATGTTTTTCTATATACATTTGTGAATATAGTTGATGCATAATAAATATTCTTTGTAATGTACCACCTTTGTAGTACCTTAAATTACATGGAAGCAATAACTTTCATGAAATAAGAATCAGCACCTTCCTTCTACAGTTCTGAAAGCAATACTGATCCCTTGATAATTACTGTTCCCATAGCTGGAGACATGGCGGCTAGACACCTCCATATCTAGGAAAAATTCAGAAGAGGCAATAAGATAAGAAATTTCTTTCAGAGGAATACTTTAGTGATATTAGCTAGCTTATAATATTGTGAGGATAAATTTGATAGTATGTATAAACTAGTTTGAAAAGTATGTTGTACATACTAAATGCTCAACACAAGAACAATTATTATCACCTTTAGTCTTTGTTTTATTCCCAGGCCTTTGTTCACAGCCACTTCTCTACTAAGAGTGACTGCAGGGTATACTTTCCAGATATGGACAGAGTCTCACTCTGTCGTGCAGGCTGGAGTGCAATGGCGCAGTCTTGGCTCACTGCAACCTCCACCTCCCAGGTTCAAGCAAATCTCCTACCTCAGCCTCCTGATACAAGCGCTTGCCACCATGCCCTACTAATTTTTGTATTTTTAGTAGAGATGGGGTTTTGTCACATTGGCCAGGCTGGTCTTGAACTCCTGACCTCAGGTGATCCATCCACCTCAGCCTCCCAAAGTGCTGGGGTTACTGGTGTGAGCCACCGCACCCAGCTGACATGGAGGTTCTTTAATCAGACCCAGTGAATCTTTTCTGGAAAGGTTGTGAGATGCGTGTTTTCTCTTTCTGCCTAGGAGTTATTGCTCTTGTAGAGGCATTTCTTAAGACAGTGGCAGTCTCAGAATAAATAACCAAACTTAAAACATGTTTTTATATGGAAATGTATGCTCATTTATTTGATTTTTTTTCAGTTGATAAATCAGTTTTTAAAAACTTTGAAAATCTTAAATTCTTATCTGAATCAAAGATAATTTTTAGTGCATTTATAATAAAGGTCTATATCATAAACGCTGGGTACATCAATAATAACTATTTTGTTGTCATGTTAAACTTTTAGAAACCTCAGGATTTAATGACTATTGACATTAATTAAATCTCCATAGCTCTTTTGCTTGCTTTCTCAAATATAAGAATAGGCTTTGTGGCTTGTAATCCTGCCAATGGTATGAAAAGACGAAAGGTATAAAGAAAATCCATAGGCAACAATAGTTTCAGCTCTTAGTTCTTTGTTGCTTGCTGGCAACTAGTTGACTAATAGTTCAGCACTGAAAGTAGAAGGAGAGACTGCAATTGAAGCTACGCCGACTCCCACGTTTTACTCCCTGTGAAAACAGGAACCCTGTTAGATCAGTCAGTCACTTGCCTCAAGCTATACAACGTCCATGGTTTTTCTAACTTATCCAGGAAAGCAATCTAAACCAAATGTCTAAATTCACTTGAAAGCTGCTTATCATCAAAGTTCCCATTCATGCTTTTCCGACCAAAATAATTATTGAGAGATCTGTAGCAGAGTCAGAAGAAAGCCCCACTTACAGTATAGGCATTTTGCTTTCAGTAAAATGTTTTGGTGCTGATATTTGCTTTCTCAAATATTTTTCAGACAGTTTTCTAAAGCAATGTCATGATGATGACATAAACCATTCTTTCTATAAAGTTAGACTCCATCTACCTTAGCAGCTTTATCAGTCTTCTCATGCAGTCCCCATCTTACACATTTCAGACACAGTATTTCCCAGAAATACCATGCCTTGCATAGGTGTCCAAGGAAGAGAATGGGGCCATGGGTTCTTAGTTTCTGTTTGTGGTTGGGCCAGTTAAGTTCCTTCTTCATCTCTCTTCTCCACTTATCTCTAAAGACAGAAACTAAAAACCATGCCTTCAGGCTGCTAAAAGCCTAAAACAAAACAGAACAGAACAACAACAAAATAAGAAAGGTTGGACAAGCTTGGTAGGCTTTTCCCTTTACCTGCACTTTTCTACCCACTGCTCAGATCTTGTCAAACCTCTCCCCATTCAAATGGCAAGACCACTGGAAAGCTTTTCCTAACTCCATGGCTGTTGCCTTTCTGTAGTGTGCCAGGTGCTGCATTTTAAGTATCTGAAAACACAGCTTGCCTCCAGCCACTCCGGGGGTTTCTTTCCCAGGTTTTTACATTTATAGTGACGAGCACCAAGCACGGTTTCTGGAACAAATTTGATCCTATTTTCCTATTAATTGACAACTCACCATTTGTTTGGCATATAATTCCTTATATTTGTTGTTCAATATATTTTATAAGTAAAAAAAGGGATCATTCAGTTCTAATGAACTAATTTATGCTTCAAAATAGGCTTGATGTTTTGATAATGAGAAAAAAAAGTTTTGTTTAAAGTGGCGGTGTACATGTGAGTCTTCTTTGAGGACTAATAAATATTGTACTTTATTGAGTAAAGGGAACAAAATAAGAATGATATAAATGATAGTAAGAAGGCTGTAGGGAGACAAGACTAGTCTTATCTTGATGAACAAACTATCATATATGCATCTTATATGCAAACTATATGCAAACTATTATGTATGCATCCTATGCTATGCATATATGATAGTTTATCCATTGATGGATTGACCAGTTGATGTTGATTCTACCATGGTAGTGGATTATTTATGATTTCGGAGGAAACCTGACCAAGAATGTGAATTTGGTTTCTAGAACTGCCCTAGCCTCAAAATTATAAAAAAGATTATGTCACAAAAAAGATAGTGTGTTCTACTCTGAACTGTATTTACACCAGAACTTAACACTATTCACAAATAGTCTGTCTCTTTGTCCTTCAAAGAATGTATTGGTTTTCTGATTGGTTGATTTTTAATGAGTATATTATTAGACTAAATGCTTTCTTGGAAAACTGGTTTGATAATAACCTTCTATTATAAATTATATAAAATCAGGTTAGTCTTTGAGCTTTAGATATATTTGCTTATAGACCTTTTTTTCAGATTCTTTTAGCTACCAGTTAATTTTCCCACATAAAGGGTAAGACAGTCACTTCCATAGTCATTCGCACATCGATAGTGTAAGTAGTCTTTTCTGCCTGTTATGTTTGTTAAGGATTCACTATACCTTTAAGACTCAGGAATTATCCAACCAGGACCATGTATGTGATTAATAGGATTATAGAAATCAAAAATAGACACTTATAATGTATATACTGGCCAAATGTTAATTTTTTTTTAGACGGAATCTCGCTCTGTGGCCAGGCTGAAGTGCAGTGCTGATCTTGTCTCACTGCAATCTCCGCCTCCCAGGTTCAAGTGATTTTCCTGTCTCAGCCTCCTGAGTAGCTGGAAATAAATACAGGCACGCACCACCACACCCAGCTAAATTTTTGTATTTTAGTAGAGATTGGGTTTCACCATTTTGGTCAAGATGATCTCGGTCTCCTGACCTCATGATCCACCCACCTTGGCCTCCCAAAGTGCTGGGATTACAGGCGTGAGCCACAACACCCTGCCAATAAAATTTTAATGTGTGTATGTGTGTGTGTGTGTGTGTGTGTGTGTGTGTGTGTGTCTTTTGTCAAGAAAGCTGTCTGACTTATAAATCCACTTGGAGAGTTCTGATGTACGTCCAGATTTGTGAGAAACTAAAGGAAAGATAAAAGAAATAAGAGAAAAAACAGCACATTACGACTTTTCAAAAGTTAATTTAGAAAAATATGTAAAAGTGACAAGAGGAACAAGAAGAAAGTCATGGAGTGAAATGGGAAGAAAAGAAACAGAGTTAGATTAACAAAAGCTACTTGATAGGACTGGTAAAATAGCCTATGGAATAATGTCTGGGAATATACTTTGTAAATGATAAAGCACTCTTGAAATATTTATTATCATTATACTGGGAGAAATAATGAAATTTAGAGAAATGACTTTAGATGTCTAAATCCAAGGCCTAAGAGGATAAAAATATGAAAGAGAAATAAAGAAGTTTAAAATAATAGCATAAAACTGATATAATGACAAGGCATAAGTGGTAAAAAAAAAATAGGTAAGAAAATTATGAAAATCAAATGTTAAATATTACTCAATATATCAGGAAGTATAGTTAATAGTTGCTGTAAGATATTTATTAGTTTAAAGTTAAAAAATATAATATACCTTGCTCAGGAACAATGAGGAAAATATATAGTGGTTAAATAAAAGGTCAAATATAGTTTGTATCTTAAAACTTTTAAAACTTTAAGACCATAGTTACAAGCAAGATAAGAGTGAATTCATTCCAGATTCAAAAGAAGAAGCCATACTTTCTTTAATCAACATGAAGACTTTTATGGGAGAAAAGTGTACAGAGACAATGCCTGGGAAAACCAGCTGGATAAAAGTGAGAATTACTTTCTTCCAACTGACATCAAAGCCTGGGATAGGAAAATACACGCAATTCAAATCCTTTGTTAAAAGTTTTGATTTATAACTGTTCATATTTTATATAATCATCTTAATGCATTAATTTAATTAAAATTTAGGGGATAGTAGTTATGAATTCATCAAAAACTACAGATACATAGTTTTTTTCAGGTTTTGCTTTTATTATATACTTAATTCCTATTTTTTTCCACCAAACCTCCACTGTATAAGATACCAAAAATATGCATATCCATCCTCATACGATACATTATTCCAACCACATTTCTTAGAGATTGCCACTTGGATCCATATATTGAGAGATCTTCCTCCTGTTCATTTTTTCTGCATTTCTTCAAAAATGCACACACTTATTTACACAGTTTACCTTTTAAACAAAGTGGGACTTTTACTCTAGATGGTATTCTGCAACTTGGTTTTCTTCAAAGGATTTTTGTATCTTCAAAATATTTTCATGGCAGTAAATAGCACAGCATCTCATACTATGCATATATCATAGTTTATCCATTTCTGTACCTGTTAATTTTAAGCTTGACTTGTTTCCTGTTATTGAAAAGAATCCTGAAGCATCTTTGTACATATATCTTTGAGCATCTGTGAGATACATTTCTATAAGATACATTTCTACAAGGGAAATCCTTGGGTCTGAGAATGAATGCTTTCAAAAATAATTTTAATTAAAGTCACTTTCCGAAAGGATTTTATTTTTTTATAGTATAATGTTCATGTTTACTTGCCAAAGAATTATGCAAAATATTGTTACTTTAAATGACTTTCAACACTGCATGATTTAATCCAATTTGATATATACTATTATCAGAATACATGGTTATTGTGAAAATTACATATTTTTACATTTTTAATGTCACCGTTCATTATTTCTCCTCATGAAACTTTAGATACTATCAGAAAGCTTGAGTCCAAGTTTCTGATGCTTCATTAATACTATATTAAAATTATAGCATTATTATGTTTTTAAGAACATTATGAATTATTCCCCAGAGAAAAGAGAAAAGTTTGGTTTCTTGAACTTGAAATTTAAAACAAATGAACCCTATTCAAATTAAATTAAATATGGTCTATGTAATTGGTGTTACAAAAAAATCAACTGAAACTATAATTATTACAGACAAGAGAGAACAGTGTCTTCTCATTTAAGAACAAGTATTTGTTTAGAAAAGTTGGTTTTCTTTCTAAGTGAAATCATCTGTAGCCTCCATATATGACTACTCTCATTGCTGCCTATATGTGATATGACTTACTCATATTCCAAAGCAATAATAGATAAAGGTGGTAAAAGGTACATAGCTTGTAATTAATCATAGATTGGTGAGATGAGTGAGAAATATACATCTATACTAATTCCAGGTTTGTTTCCTATGTGGGTGAGGAAATAATGATCTTATCACTTGAAGAGCATTTAAAAAGGAGAAAGAATAGACTTCTTTGGACTTTACTTCATACCTGAGAAGGTGATGCAACATATATGTAGATAACACATAGGGTAACTGAAAACACACACACGAAAGATCTGAGTTAGAGATATAGAATTGGAAAACGTCTGCCAAGATATGAAAATCAGAGACTTGTTTCAGGTTTACATGAAATCCTCAAGGAACAAAACATAGAATACACACTAACTAGAAAATTTAAGGGGCCTGAATGAGAAACCTTCATGAAAATAGAGAAAATTTTTCTCTTGTTTTGTTCATAACTTTACCCTTAGCATCTGGAATTATCTATGATTCAAAGCAGAAGCTCCATAAAAATTTACTCAATAAAAATTTTCATCCAGGTTTCAAAATCAACCATGAATCAATTCATCATTTGGTGTCATGGTATAACAAGAAAAGACATATGAGCACCCAACTTAAAACAAATTTATGTAGGCTTGCATTTTTTGGAAGATATTATTTTCTTTCTCTAATCTAAAAATTAATATATAAATATATTCATTTGAATATATTCATTTATATATTCAAATAGTCATATATATGACAAATAGGAAGACAGACAGAAGATAGACCAACAGGAAGGAAAAACATAAAGAAAGGAAGGAAGGAGGGAAGAAAGGAAAAGGAAGACAGAAGGAGAAAGGAAAGAGGGAAAACAGAATAGGGAGGAAGGAAAGAAGAAAGGAATGAGAAGAAGGAGAAAAGGAGGGAGGGAGGAAGTAAGGAGAAGGAAGAAGAAAATAGTCACATATCTATGAGTATCTGGAGGACAATGAATGTTTGCTCCATAGTATATTTAGATTCACTGTAATAAAAATAAATAAATAAGATATAATAAATTTGATACTTTGGGAATGTGTAGTTTATATTGCGGTTTTCTGTACTCTTGGCTCCACTACTGCATACCCTGGAATGACTTGTGGTCCATTTTGAGATGTATGACTTTGAAGAAAACAAGCACCAAATAATGGAAATATACAAGTTTGTCTTTGGGAACTTACCCTTTTGTTTGCTTTCTATTTTAAGGCTTCATGAAACTTCAGCCTAAAGATTAATTCCTCTGATAAAAACAAAAGTTCATGCTCATAAATTACAAAAGTTAAATGATTCAATGATGCTATCAAACTAATTTGTATAATATATGTGAATTTAGTTTCCTGGAAATTGTATGTATGCTTTGTTGTGACATAAGGAATCACTTGATGCTAAGAATATCAGTTATGTGGATAGATAAAATAAGGTAACTACTGAGTTAGTTACATGGATGGATAGAAAAATAAGATTGCCACTGGGTGAGAAGCTTTTATTGTCAAAATTTGTCTGCTGAAATCTTGTAAATCAATGATTCTCAACTTTGGCTGATTGTCAGAAATGCCCGATACACTTTTAAAAATTCAGGTTGTCAGACCCTGGCACACAACTACTGAATTTAAATGTGTAGGAGTTAGCCTGATATCAACCACCCCAGGTTATCCTGATTATCAACTGTTGTGAATTACCTTTTGTGGCATCTTACTAAATTCAATCCAATTCTATTTCCCCAAATCCGTAGGTTTTTATTATTTTTTTTTTTTACATTCCCGCTTTTGATACTAATTACCTTTCACTGTATGATTTCCATTTCTTTAATATCACCACTTTTTGAGGAGGAAGTCTTTTAATTTTGATCTTGATTTATTTGGTGGGGGAGGAAGTATTTCTAACTATGGATTAGAAAATACAGTTGACTCAAGATGTATTTATTTAAGAGAAAAAAAGTAAATTTCTATAAAATCCTTTTAGCTGTAAGCATTAGCCAATATTAGTGTCTTAATGTAATTTGCAATCACAAGGCATCATATCCTTAATCTAATAAGAATTGAAATATTTTTGAAAGAGAGTAGTAAAATAATGATAAGATAAATTAAATTATAGGTACACCATAATTTATAAGATAGTTGTGTTTCTGAGAGATTGGCTGTTTAGGTAATTTCTATTAACTAAATTATATTTTCCGATTGACCTGGATTTATAATTGAAAAGGCATAATTTTGGAGTGAAATACAAAGGAGAATGTGGTTTTGAGGCAACAAAGATGCAAACATAACTTCGATGTAAAATTATTTTAAAACTCACATATTTAACTTTAAATTATCAATCTTGATAAAATAATATCTAAATACATCAAAATATAATGCAACTCAATTCCCGAGCCTTTAAAGCTCAGGCCATAATTAAAGGAAATGAACTTGTAGGTAGAAAGAGCCTAGGTAATACACATTCTTGCTTCCCTCCATTGATGTAATGTGGTGTGTCTATATCTCTAGTAAGAATTGACTAAAAAAAAAAATCCTAAGCTTATAACAAACTCTATTTATTACTGATGCCTCAATTGTTTTTGTGTACTCTGAGTATGCAAAACAATTGTGATTGAGGAGGGGTAGTTAGAAACAGTGTTTCTAAATATTAGATTTATTTTCTGCATCTTCAGTAACCTAGAACAGTTCATATCAGTTAACATACACTTTAGTTTCTCCATGTTAGTTTCCTTTTAGTGAGGTCAGTCCAAATACTTTCAGAATCATTATGGTTGTGTGAAATCTCATTTTCTTCATTTTTGAGACTGAATTTTAGAGGGTACGTGCATATAGCCAACAGACTCTAAACTTTAAATGCACTGATTTGTTTTTAATGGCTGCCAAATCGGCCCTGTCATTCTACGTTCTCCACACTATCATCCAATGGATTACTATTTCATTTGACATTCCTCTCTCACAAGCAACTTAGGTAATTTGCCCACTAGAAGACCCTGGTAAAACTCTGATTAAGCTCACAACAACAGGCGTTGGAATTCAGCTCATCCCCAGTCAGGGCTGTGCTTGAATAGAGATCTGACTGAGATACTCACAAGATGAACTGCATAACTGTGTGTGACTCCAAAGGGAGCTGCAACCCTGTAATACTGATCCCAGCAGTTTTCACACTCACTTTCTAAGATGCCAGGCCCCTGAGAACATGTCATCCATCGTGTTGTAAGTCCTCACCATCAGTCTCCTGCAACTCTATTTAAACTGTAAGAGCTTCTCCTGAATTAAAATGCAAGGTGTTGTATTAGAAAAGACCTGGTTTTGTTAAGGGAATGAACAATCAGGAGTAGTTGGAGACTGAAGGTGGTAAAAGGACCACCTAGGTTTTGCTCTATTATCAGAGGGAAGCAAAGGAGAGCCAGTGATGGTGGCCATCTGAAAAAGAGAGAGAGGGAAAGAAAGCCAGCTTAAATGAACAAGCAGAGCTTCATTTAACATCTGCCCTCCTTGTTTTTAGGCTTTTGTTGAATAATGGATCTTTCACTTTATTAATTGTGCTTTTATTAAATTTGTCGTGTTTCCATTATTTAAAAATCATAGATTAAAATTATAACTATCTAATGAATTCTAATAACTTAGGTTTGAAGACAGATGTTCCTTTCTAAATAGTATTGTTCCTACATCTAAAAGTTCAACTTGTAAAAAGTATCTTAAAAAAAGAAAGTACACAGTTAACAAAAAAAGGAAACGTCATTTCTAGCCAGTGTTTCAGGAAAAATCTTGTCATTTACCTCCAGTGCAGCTAATCATAAAAGCTCTAAGGAAATAGTGTTTAAAATCAATTAACCAAAAAGGCCAAAATCAATTTAACAAGAGTTAGCTAATGTTTTACTACAGCAAACTCTCTTTTCTTTAAAGATGATTAATATCATTTAAGAGTTGTTATTAGCGGTGTCACTTCTAAAAAGTGTGACCAATTTGTAATGAAAGAGCCTTTGTGTACACGTATGGGATTTATGGGAGGCACAGAAATTTAATGTGGTATTAGTGATTACATCTTTTCCTTGCCTTTGATATTTTAAGAGAACACTCCATTTTTACTCTGTCTCCTTGGAATGTCTCCTAAAAGGTCACTGAAGGATCAAGAAATATTTAACCTATAACCATCCAAGATTATAGCAGCTCTATGTAAATTAGATTCTAAGGATGACATTTAACAATGTTGGTATTGGGTAGCATCATAAAAATCAATGAATTTTAGAGTTAGAAGAGGCTAAACAATATGGGCCAATAATTTTCAAACATTTTAACTGCTTACTTCTCATTCAAACCACTTATATACAAATGCTTTAAAACACATCTCCTGTGACTGAAAGGAAGGGCTATTCAAGCTGGGCCTATTGCTTGGCTCTCCAGCATCACAGTTACCTTCCCCAGCCTGAGGCCCACAGTTTGAAGACCAAATAAATGTCTCCTTGCTTAACACAATAGAAAACTAAAAGACAATGTGTTTAAATCATGTGTCTACATTAGCACAGCATAGCCTTATATTTGAAATATAACTTTATCTAAATATGGTATTGATGCCACAATCTTTTGTTTTTTCCTTCTCACTATCCATGTCCTAATATGTTATTTTGTACAACCAAGTTTCAGAGTTTTTCACTTTAATTAGCTTTGGCAGGTCATGGTGGCACTGTAAATTGGATTCATATGTAGATCTATGTCTCTCCATTAAAAACAAAAACAAAAATGCTCCCCTGTTCATTGCCAATACCACGCTTTCGCAATCTTCATATGCATATAAGATTCCCAGGCACAAAAAGCTATATATCTTTATCTTTGTAAATTCAGTTTTTGGCAATAGCAATGTTAGTAGCAATAGTTATGAGTTCAGTCTGTTACGTTAGGTTGAATCATACCAAATGCCAGTATTTAAACTCTTTAATCTACAAAAACAGTTTCATGTGGTTTAACCTAATGCAATGTCTAATCCTTCGACGGCTTTGTAATGCAACCATTATTCCTAAAGGTGAGAAACCTGCAGTTCACAGAGGAAGTTTGCCCAAAGCCACAATGCCAGGAGTGTTAGGGGGATTTGGAAGTAAACATCACTAAAATCTCATGACTTTTCTCTTGTACCATGTTGCATTAAAAGCTCTGATCAGCTGAATATACAATAAGAGCAATTTCGTTCAAAGCTTAACTTAGTTCTAGATGGACGTGTAAATGAGAAGCATACATCTCAGAATATATTTCTTTATAAAGTAAACTTCATATATTATAACAATATTTACTAAAATTATGATCTGATATTAGCAGAATAGGTTATCTGAAATTTTTCTTCTACCTCTAAAGGCTTCAACAACATCAGCTGTCAATCTTACTTAATTTACTATAGCTCATGTGCACAGTAATCTTACCATGTGTCCTTATCAGCCAGAAGATCTTTATTTTGTCTAGAATTTTGAACTAAAATAAAAACATATTAAGGCAAAAAATAACAAAAGACGTCTATTAGAATGTAAGAATGTTGCCTTGGAATTTGTATCTAATTTTATAAACTGCTGGGCAGAAAAATCATGAGTCTTTGGGTCTGTGACCTTCCGTCTTTTAAATTCAAAGGAAATGAGTTAACAACAAAGCAACCACAATGAAAAACCGTCTTCTGTATCTTCTGTAAAAGAAAGATAAAGTAAATAGATAAGAGAAGTAACACTGATTTGTCAAAAGATTATTTGACTCCACCAGAGAAAGCTCAAATGGCTAACAGGACCTAAGAAATTAAATGTATATTAAGTAGATTGGACATGGGATTCTTCCACAATTATTCTAGAGCATTAGTTAATGAAAAGTACACCAGAGTTGCTGAAGTTGAGATAGTTTGAGAAAATTTTAACCTTTTATTACATTTCTCCTTATGCCAAGAAAATACTTCTAGGGACCTTATGTAAATAATTTATTTTAAAAAGGGCAAAATTAAAAATAAGACACATCAAGTAGAAACAAAAATAGTTTATTGTTAAATCAATGCTGTACTTCACATAATGTTTTTAAAGTAATTTTTAATATTTTTTTCTTGACCTGCATCCTAATTTATAATAAAAAATACTTTGGGCATGGGGTTGCATCATCTAACATTTTGTTTTTGCTTTTTATTTATGTTAACCCATTCATGCCTGAAGTTGCAATTTTTTGAATTTTTGCAATCAGACCTTGGCAATGATCTTGAACAGTAGGATGTAAGTAACTCCCACATGCTTAGCATTCCAGTAATGGAACATTTGGCATAAATCGGGTAATAGAATGTTGAAAACTTACCCCAAATATCATGATATTGCCTGTGTATAGGAAAGTTTAATAAACATGATGTATTTAGTAAGAGAAAGAAAAGCTGTTATTTATGAATTCAGAAACCATATATATATATATATATATATATATATATATATATATATATATATACACATACATACATATATTTATCTGAGACAGATCTCAGTCTGTAACCCAGGCTGGAGTTCAGTGGTGCAATCTCAGCTCACCACAACCTCCGCCTCCCAGGATCAAGCAATTCTGCTGCCTCAGCATTCCTGAGTAGCTGGGATTACAGGGATGCACCACCACACCTGGCTAACTTTTGTATTTTTTTTTTTGGTAGAGATGGGGTTTCACCATGTTGGCCAGGCTAGTCTTGAACTCCTAACCTCAAGTGATATGACTGCCTCAGCCTCCCAAAGTGTTGGGATTACAGGCATGAGCCACTACACCTGGTTAACAATATTCTAAATATATCCTATTTCTAACATGTACACACTCAATATGTATTTCTAACACGTACACACTCAATATGTTGTTAAAAGAATTCTATGTGGATAATGAGGTACTTAGGTTTCTTTTCTTACTTTTCACTACAAGGCTATATCCTTTTGGCAGAGTGTTTCAATTATTTGAACTCTAAAATACTAAAAATACTAAAACATGTAACATACAACTGGTTATTAAAATTATTTTATGTCACTACATATTTTTATCCAGTCATAATATGTCTCAACTATTGTTATAAGATTTTGAAGCCTGTTTGACCTTTTATGATTTTGTTTTATTTGGTTTACTTTCCAGTATTTTCATAAAAGAAAAAAAAAAAAACGGTTTGCAAAAAAGTTAATTCCCAAGCCAATCACAAATAGGCAAATATTGTGTAATTCCACTACATGAGCTTCCTAGAGTAGTTAAATTTATTGAGACTGAAGCTAGAATGATGGTTGCCAGCTAAGGAGAGGGAGCATACAAATAAAAATTACTAGACGTAAGGGTAATCTGGCTGTATTGCCTGTCGGCTGATTGTCAGGGTTGTTTTCACTGCTCTGAATTACCAAGAAAAAATAGCCCTCCCTGTCCCTGATCCAAGTACATCCCCTCTCAAGCTGGTATGGGGCAACAAGGACTTCCTTCCCAATTAGAGCATCTTTCTTCTATGAAGGATTTAGCGTGGTTCTCTGGAACCTCTAAGAGGTTAAGATAAATTTCAAATAATTTATATTAGTCCACTTGGGCTGATATAACAAAATACCATAAGCTTATAAACAACAGAAATGTATTTCTCACAGTTCTGGAGGCTGGAAAGTCCAAATTCAATATACAGGCAGATTCAATGCTTATTGAATGCCAATTTCTGGTTCATAAATGGCACTTTCCAGCTGTGTCTTCCATAGTAGAAGGGGCAAGGCAGCTCTATGTGGCCACTTTTATAAGGGCACTAATCCCATTCATAAGGATTCCACCCTCAGGACATTGTCAGCCCCTCTAACTGGTAATGTCACCTTGGGAGTTAGGATTTCAACAGATGAACTTGAGGGAGATTCAAACCATAGCATAACTGCCCAAAAATAAGTATTAAGGAGGAAGAAGAGCTCTCTGGTGCCAAATGACATAAGAAAATTATCCATGAGTAGTTGGGCCTTTTATGGAATAAAAGGGAGAATTCTTCATGAGTAGATAGGCCTTTTATGGAATACACAGGGAATTTCACGAAGGGAAATGTCCCACTGGTAAAAACCAGTGTCAGGAAATCTCAAACTAGCAGAGCCTGGATTTTCAGGATTTTATCACTTTTAGTTTAAATAATTTTTGGTGACCTTTTCCTCTGCAAAAATATTCGTAACTTAGAAATTTGAAACCTTTTGTTTCTAAAATTCCGTGAAAAGCTTTTAAGAAGGTGAAAGAAGCAGATTGGTTTCTATAAAATGATGGTTCAACATCTCCTCTTGAGGTTAAAACTTTGGGTCCCAGATTCAGATACATTTGAATTTGAACCACAAGTCTCATTTCTCCCTGGTGACTTGGCGATAGGGCTTAATAATTGTGGGAACTTGGTAGTGAAGTTCCAAAGGATCCTCATGAAGTTTAATTGAGGCACTGCATATAAAATGCTTAGCAGAGCACATATAGAGCCCAATCATTGATTATAGTCATTATGTATTTTTTAAAACTACTAAAAGGGAACATGCTGTTTTTAAACAGAACAAGAATTATTGTTTAATAAATGAAAACTGAATAGATTTGGGGAAAATACTTGAGAAGTTCACCTCACCCTATACTAAAATAGAAAATACATCTTGATTTTAGAGTTAGATGTAAAAATAAAGCTACAGACATAGTAGTAAAAACTCAGCACTGAATAATTTATCAAATATTTGGATGGAGAGAACTTTCTATATATAAAAGCATTAGAAAATAGAAGTTCTTATTCACAGCTGGTGAGAGTGTAAATATTTTGTTTTTCTCAGAAACATTTTTGCAATGCATGTTAAAAACCTTAAAAATGTTCATGCTCTTTGAGTCAGTAAATCAGTCTATTTAAGCAAATACTTAAATTCTAATGAAGCCATAAAAAATTTGCACAATGACTCTTGGAAAAAAAATGTTCAAGCCAGTATTGTTCATACAAAGAAATAAAGAATAATGCTGAAAGTGACCTAAATGCCTAACAATAAAGGAACAGTAAATAAAATGTGGTATATACACATTATCTAATATCAACAACCAGATAAAATTGCATTTACCAGTTTAATAACATCAGAAAGTTTTATTTTTCTGCATTAAGTGAAAAAAGGCAATATACAGAATTATAGTTAGTTGCAATTATAAAGCAATATGCAGAGAAAATGAGAAGATATTAAAATATTGTTTATTTTTTGAATAGTAAGATACAGTTTATACAAATTTTTTTCTTTAAAATTTTTAGCACTTAAATATTTTATATAATAAACAGTGGGAAAGGCTGCTAAACAAAGATAATTTGGGGGCTCAGAAAGCCATAGTCTCACCAGGTGTGGTGGCTCATGCCTGAGATCCAAACACTATGGTAAGCCAAGGTAGAATGCTTGCCTGAGCTCAGGCCTAGCTTAGGCAACATAGTGAGACCTCATCTCTAAGTTGTTTTAAAAAAATGATCTGAGTGTGGTGGCATACACCTGGGGCCCGAGAGGCTGAGGAGGGAGGAATGCATGAGCCTGGGAGGTCGAGGCTGCAATGAGCTATAACCACACTACTGTACTCGACACTGTCTCAAAAAAAGGAAGGAAAGAAGGAAGGAAGGAAGGAAAGAAGGAAGGGAGGGAGGGAGGAAGGGAGGGAGGGACGGGAAACCCCAAAGTATGGTGCTGTGGCATGCTGAGTACTTTGAACTAAGGGATAGGAATGCCTTCATAAGCAAAGTCTCTCCCTGACCTTCCCCTACCCTCCTGTCTCCTGCCTCTCTTTCATTTCCAAGGCAAGACATAAAACCTAGAATTCCTGTTCCAAAGTCATAGAAACTGAATCCATCTCCCTCAAAGACATGCATAAAACTTCGAAATATTACTCTAACCTTCCCCTTCCTATCTTTGTAAGAGCAGGCCATAAAAAACTCTCTGACCTACCTTGTCTGAAAGTAGTTCATAAGAAACTCATTCTAGAGGAGGTCCTGCCCTATACCCAAGAGGAAGGATAGCTACATAGGAAGGCCTAGCAGAATCTGAACAAATAAATGTATCTTGCTGTGTGGTATGGTTTCAATGTCCCTTCCAAAATTCATGTTCAAATTTAGTTACGGTTGTAATAATACTCAGAAGGTGAGACTTTTAAGGGGTACCTAGATCACGATGGCTCTGTCTTATAAATGGATTAATGCTATTATTGTGGGAGTGGATTAGTTATCACAGAAGTGAGTTTCAGATAAATCAAATGAATTTGGCCCCTTTCCTCCCTCTGTCTTGTGCACTTGCTTGCCTTCTGTTTTCTGCTGTCAGATGATTAAGCAAGAAGGCCTTCGCAAGATGAAACCCCTTGATCTTGGACTTCCCAGACTCCAGAATTATGAGAAATACATTTATTTAAAAACTTCCCAGAGGCCGGGTGTAGTGGCTTACACTTATCATCCCAACAATTTGGGAGGTGAAGGTGGGAGGATTGTTTGAGTTCAGGAGTTCAAGACCAACCTGAGCAAAATAGTGAAACCTCATCTCTTAAAAACAAAAAGACCAGATATGGTGGCTTATGCCTGTAATCCCAGCACATTGGGAGTCCAAGGCGGGCAAATCACTTGAGGTCAGGTGTTTGAGACCAACCTGGCCAACATGGTGCAACCCTATCTCTACTAAAAATATAAAATTACCAAGTGTGGTAACGCGCCTGTAATACCAGCTGCTCAGGAGGCTGAGGCAGGATAATTGCTTGAACCCAGGAGGCAGAGGTTTCAATGAGGCGAGATCATGCCATTGCGCTCCAGCCTGGATGAAAGAGCAAGACTCCATCTCAAAACAAACAAACAAACAAAACCAAACAAAACCCCAAAGTGTTGTATTCTGTTACAGCAACAGAAAATATATTAAGACACCAGCTTTCCCCACCTCAGTTTATTCTTATTAGATCATATGATTTCTGTCCAATCAGATTTCTATAAGGCCATCCGTTATTCATCAAGCCTAAACATAAAAATAGACAAATTCTCTAGGTATTTGAGTCTTCATTTTGGAAGGGCCCATGTCACATAAAACTTTGATTAAACAAATTTGTTATGTTTTTTCCTTGTTACTGTGTCTTTTTCATAGGCATGTCAGCATTGACCTTCATGATGGGTGAGAAAAGATATCACACCTTTCTATTCCTAAAATGACATGAGAATTAATATTTTTTCAATTTCAGTAAAATGTATGTAACATAGTCCGGGCGTGGTGGCTCATGCCTGTAATCCCAGAACTTTGGGAGGCCGAGGCGGGTGGATCACAAGGTCAAGAGATCGAGACTATCCTGGTCAACATGGTGAAACCCCGTCTCTATTAAAAATACAAAAAAAATAGCTGGGCATGGTGGCACATGCCTGTAATCCCAGCTACTTGGGAGGCTGAGGCAGGAGAATTGCCTGAACCCAGGAGTCGGAGGTTGCAGTGAGCCGAGATTGCGCCATTGCACTCCAGCCTGGGTAACAAGAGCAAAACAACTTCTCAAAAAAAAAAAAAACAAAAAATATATATATATATATATATATATGTAACATAAAATTTACCATTTTAACCATTTTTAATTTTCCAGTTCAGTAGCATTAAGAATATTCACATACATTGCTCTGTGGCCCCCATTACCATTCACCCCCAAAAGGTTTTTCATCTTCTGAAACTGAAACCCTGTATATATTAAATGATAATTACCATTCTTCCCTCTCCTTAGCCTCTGGCAACCACCATTCTAATTTCAGTATCTACAAATTTGACTACTCTAGGAATTTCATGTATACAATTGACATGGTTTGGCTGTGTCCCCACCCAAATCTCAACTTGAATTGTATCTCCCAGAATTCCCACATGTTGTGGAAGGGACCCAGGGGGAAGCAATCGAATCATGGAGTCCAGTCTTCTGTGCTATTCTCATGATAGTGAATAAGTCTCACAAGATCTGAAGGGTTTATCAGAGGATTCTGCTTTTGCTTCCTCCTCATTTTTCTCTTGCCACCACCATGTAAGAAGTGCCTTTCTCCTCCCACCCTGATTGTGAGGCCCCCCCAGCCATGTGGAACTGTAAGTCTAATTAAACGTCTTTTTCTTCCCAGTCTTGGATATGTCTTTATCATCAGCAAGAAAATGGACTAATATAACGTTTGTCCTTTTGTGACTGGCTTGTGAATTAACTATTTTGCAAACCATTTTTTTTCTTTCATGAAAGCAGTAGAAAGTAAACCAAATGAAATAAAATTATAAAAGGTCAAGCAGGCTCCAAAAGCTTATAACAATAGTTGAGACATGTTACGATTGGATAAAAATATGTAATGAGGTAAAATAATTTTAATAACATTTTGTATGTCACATATTTTAGTACGCTTCAAGTTCAAGGAATTGAAACACTCTGCTAAAAAGGATATAGCCTTGTAGTGAAAGTAAGAAAAGAAACCTAAGTACCTACTTATTAACATAAAATTCTTTTAAAATGCCTCTTTCAAACATAAAACTAGGCAGAAAAAATTAAAACCTGCCTATACTAATGAAATATCATGCCAAAGTCCGGGCCTTTCATTTTAATGAGTCAGTTAGTCTACTATATCTACAGCTGAAGCAGTCTTTAAAAAATGTTCTGATTATAATTAAATCACAAAATAAATATAAAATGGCATAATAAAAGATCCCTATCTATATTTTTGAAAATTCAGAATATTGATAGTATGCCTTATAGTTATAAATAGCAACCTTAATTTAAGTGCTTCAAGTACAAAAGTGAAGTAATTGTATCACATTTTCTTCAGGTCTAATAATTCAGATTTTTTGTAGATCGTGTACATATATGACAAATACATGTAAAGAAAGTCAGTTCTACGTAGAAGAAACAGACACATCAATATAGATTTACTTAGCTGTCATAAGTTCTTAACATTGCCCCTAAAGTGTGGCATTATCAATTGCCTGATTTAAGTTAGGTAGAGAAAGGTGTGAACATTTTAGCGTAGATCAAGATTGCTTCAAAAATGTTTAGAGGGAATCAGTTGGAAGAGGACACAGGATGGATAAGTTGAAGTGTCAGGGACATCAACTGGAACATTCTTAGTTGTCATGTTTATTGTTCTGAATATTAGTTTCAGTGCAGAAACGAGTCTGACACTGAGCTAAACTGTGTCAGAAATGAAACAGTAAAATGGATAGCTTGAGACGCTGATAGACAGGAACCAGCAAAACAAGGAGTCATCTCAGCTACAAAGAGAAACCGTGTATTCCATGAACATAAACATATACAATGCTGTGACCTGGTGTTTACGGAGGATGGTGTACTTAATGTTAAAGCTAATGTTAGGGATTGTACACTCTTAACTATATTGAGAGAAATAACTAAGACTTGGGAGACCCAACTCCACACTAAGAGAAATAACTAAGAACTGGAGATTTGGAGACTCTGCACATACCAGTTGTTCTGGATTCTATTTTTGCATAATAATAAACCAAATGAGGAGAGAAAAGAAATTTTAAATTTGCTTTTATCACATGAATGTCAGCATGGAACCATTATGGAGCATTTTCTAATGTTAACCATTGTTCCAAAAATCTGTGTTGTTCTTGAACTATGGAGTTAATTCCATATTGGAGGGGGAAAAGACATGTTTTGGAATACACAAATCCCATAAAGTGAAGACAAAAGTTTTAGTGAAATATTCATTTCGCTAGCCTGACCTTGGCTTTTTTGTCTTTTCCTCTTAGTCCTTTTTTTTTTTTAAAGCCTTTTCTTTTTTGTTTTTGATTATTAAATAAAAAAGAACAGAAGGTCTGTTATTTGGCAGTAAATTAATTTAGTGTGCTTCCTTTAAAAAGGCAGGAGACAAGGAGACAGGGTGGCTAGCTCCTCCCTTTAAAATGTGTGGTGGTGAAGTCTAAGGGAAGTGACCCTAAACTTCTAACACAAAATGCTTAACCATAAATGAAAATGTTATTTCCTTCCTTTTTTACTATTAGGCATTTAAGGTCAATTAATGTCCTTTGCATTTGAACTCTTAGTTATTATTTTAGACTTCTCTTTGCTAATGTGCTTAAGCCTGCTCTCAGCTCATAAGACTTCCAAAATTGTTTCTTTCTGTTAGGGTTCTGTTAACCATTTTGAGCCTAGAAAACAAAATAGAATAGACTATGTCCCAAGTGACATCAATAATTAATTTTGTGGAAGCTTTCCAGTTCCCTTGGTGTAACAAATCCAAATATAAATTTATTGCTAAGGGCAGAACTAATGTCCTGCAGTGACTTGGAAATTTGGTTAACATGATAACTAACAAAAGTTTCTAAAAGAATAGACAAATTGCTCCCAAATGAACATAAAGGGAGATGACATAAGGTTAGACAAAAGATTCATGACTTAAGTGAATTTCTTTTGAAATGCAAACAACCTCAAAGAATTTTTACAACTTTCTTAGGAAAAATCTCCTGGGTGGTATCATTTGTGCTCAGAGGTCTTAGAATGGGCTGGTAGGGTGCTAATGGAAAGCCTTACTGCTGTGGCATTTGGAGAATTACACGTACAAATCCCTGGAGCACTTACTGAAGATACCCACATAAATCACTGCATCGTTCCTTGAGAGGTATTTTTCTTATTGCTGCTTTTAGCTTGATGATTTTCACAACTTTGTTTCTTAAGAGGTACCTGATAAGGAAGCAGCCTCAATGCTATCTACAGGCAGACACAATTCTGCTATAAGCACCTCAGAGTATTTCAATTTATTTATTTATTTTAGAAATTGCCTTCACTATGATTGCCACCACCATCATCAACAGTCAAAATTAAATGTTTATAGTAAGAAGAGAGACTCAAAAGACAGCAGAGTTTATATATGCATATACCTGGTGTTAAGTCAGTCTCTGCTTCTCTGCTTCTTGTTTTAAACATGAGATCCTACTGTAATTTTCTTCAATACCGTAGGTTTTTCATAATATAACTCCAACTCTGTGGAATCCTTGTAGACCACTTAATATCCAGGGATGAATTTTGACCTTTATGATATACATATCTATATCCTTAAAAGCTATGTTATATTAAGGATGCTAGTGTGCTCTTTGAATAAAAATAGAGGATTGTGATATCAGAATAAGGCAAATACCTTACTTCTGTGAAATATAGTAGATGAACTGCTACTAATGACAACCACAACTCTCTAGTCATCACTGGCCCCAGAAAACAACTGCTACACTGGGACAGCAGTTTCACATAAATAAAACCATAATGGATTAGACCAGATGTGTCAATGCAAGACTACCAAAGTAATCACCATTTCTTATCACAGCTTTCAAAGTAACTTTATTTCACAGACTCTGAAACCTGAAGCCATGATTCTTTATCTTCTGCAAAGGGCTCAGACTCAATTATTGATACAAGAGGTGAAATCCTTGGAAATATCTTCTAGCTGAGCAAAATAAGTAATAGAACGTTCTGAGGAGGACTAGGCTTTAGAAGTCACTATTTCAACTCTGTCATTTTACAGATAAAGGAACTAAAGTTCAGAAAAGCAAAGTATCTTTATGAGACAGATGCTATTCATGTTATATCCTGGCATATAATAGCACTCAATAAAAACATGTTAAGTGAATTGAACAAATTATCATTTTCCCTTTGATTTTCTTTATTCCAACCACTGTAACTTCTCATATTTAGGAGACCCATATACAAATAGGTACAGGCATTTTGACTAAGATAATATATTTCAGTGTGTTTCTTTGGTATAAATAGCTGCTGTTATTAAAGCAACAGGTTTTCAGAAGGGAGCTTAATGGATTTTTAACTGCAAGAATAGAGTCATACTGCAACTTATCAAATATTCAGATAAAAACTAAATTACATCAGAAGCGAAAAGTCATGTAGCTCAAGCATCAGTTCTCATTTAAAAGCATTTCTAGAGACAAGGCAAAATATAATTCTTTTTCTCAGTGGAAGCTCTACCATATTTAGAAAAATTAATGTAGAAGCCTGACAAACAATAATGTTAATAATCCCCTCATACATCTTTCTGATGACAACAGTGATGACAACATCATATTACAAAAAGAAATTTCAACCCGAGCAAAGTAGGTTGGAAGAATTCACCTAAAACGCAGAATGCAGTTAGGTCTCCATTCTAAAGTTGATGGCCCAAACACTCATAAAGTGACATCTGCACATAGCTGCCTTGTGTGTGCAAGAGAAGCTGAAATTTTGGTTGCTAAACTACTGCTTCCAAAGTTCATGTGAAAGCACACACAGAAATTATCAGTAAACATTCCAGAGAGCATATATAGTGTCAAAAGTAAATCGGACAATAAATGCAAAACCAAATTCTGAGGAGTACATTACTTTGCTAAGTTGCTTAATTTAACTTTTGATATTAAACGATAGGAACTGTTAAAAAAAAATCTTTGCCACATTTATGTCAGTATGGTAGTTCATTTTATTTTTTTGAGACGGAATTTCACTCTTGTTGTCCAGGTGGAGTGCAATGGCACGATCTGGGCTCACTACAACCTCTGCCTCCCAGGTTCAAGTGGTTCTCCTACTTCAGCCTCCCGAGTAGCTGGGATTACAGGCATGCACCATCACGCCCAGCTAATTTTTTTCTTTTTTTTGGTAGTTTTAGTGGAGATCAGTTTTCTCCATGTTGGTCAGGCTGGTCTCGAACTCCGGACCTAGGGTGATCCACCCACCTTCGCCTCCCAAAGTGCTGGGATTACAGACGTGAGCCACTGTGCCCGGCCTTAGTATGGTACTTTATTGAACTACAGTAGTTAGTAGTGTCCTCTGAGCACTGAAAGCTAGCTGTAGGACCATGGAAGATCCAATTCAGAACTCTCATAAGGTGGTAGTCAAGCACCTGTACTGCTCTCAGATACACAGAGTGTGTTTAATTAAGTGTGTGTGTATGCACCAGGGAGATGGGAAGTCACAGCTAAGCTGGCTAAAAGTTCTGTGATGTGAATTAATGAGGCCACACTGCATTGTGTCATACAAGACAAAAGTGAAGTGGGTAGAAAGAAATTAGATGAAACCGCAATAAAAGCTACAAAGCAAAGTTAGGAGCTCAATGACTGTTAAATCACATGGTTTTCTCTAGCTTTTGTTTCAATGAAACCAAGTCTGTGGAGTATTCCTCTCTACTTTGTCATGTTCCGGCTTTCTATCTTCCCAGCTTGTTTTTCTTTTATTCTGTTTCATTTCCTTACTCCTCTTTATAACCCACTATGGCAAATCAATAAGTAATTGCCCATGAAATCCCCTTATTCAGCAATTGCCAATATTTTTCTTGAGTTAAAACTGTTCTGCTCATGGTCCCTGTTGTCAGAAAACAATGATTAACATTGGGTGAGTCCACATAGTATGTAGTGGAAATAAAAGTGACTTTGAAGTTAATCAGGTCCAAGGCATTTGTTTATTTCTGTACTCTTCTGCCAAAGTCACTTCATTTTTCAAAATCTGTTTTCTTCATTCATAATGGATTACCTTTCATTCCAACTCTGATCTGTTTTAGGTGCTCCAAAAACTTAACAAAACTCTCTATCATCTAGGCTGGGCATGGTGGCTCACGCCTGTAATCCCAGCACTTTGGGAAGCCGAGGCAGGCAAGTCACCTGAGGTCAGGAGTTCGGAACCATTCTGGTCAATATGGTGAAACCCCATCTCTAATAAAAAAATACAAAAAACTAGCTGGGCATGGTGGCACACACCTGTAGTCCCAGCTTCTTGGGAGGCTGAGGCAGAAGAATCTCTTGAACCTGGGAGATGGAGATTGCAGTGAGCTGAGATTGCGCCACTGCACTCCAGTCTGGGCAATAGAGCAAGACTGTCTCAAACAGAACAAAATAAATTGGTATCTCTTGCTTATTTTTTTCTTGGTCCTATGCACACAGGACTTTTCACTTTCCTTGAATTATGACTCTATGTTGCCATACTAGTATAGCTGAATATTTGTGGAATGTTTTCTTCTTTTTAAACATCTTCTAATATCTATCTTCTCTGTACCTTTTATTATGTGTGTGTCTGTGACTCTAAGAAAACCAATATATCCTTCTTTCTTTCCAATACCTGATGTTCACAATAACTAAGGTTTTGGCACAAAGCAGGGCACTGAGTATGTACAGTATAATTGTACAGTATAATATAAATTTTTTCTAAAATTTTGGTCTGGCTTTCATGTATGTTTCCCTGTATAAATATTGCTAGTGATACATTTCAATCTTTACTATGGATGTTGTTTTAGACTGAAAGTAACAGACTAATGAGACTATATTCCTTCAACTTGATTTAAGAGGCCCAACATCTTTCTTTGTGCATATGGGCTGTGTGGTGTGTGTGTGTATTTAGTACTTATTAATGGTTACGAAGACTGGCTGGCCTCTGTCATGTCTAATGTACATATGAAAGAGTTCCCAAGATAGATCGTATGTTAGGTAATTTGGGGAGCTTTTAAGGTTGGAGAGAATTTTCTTTTTTATTTATTTAATTGAATGTAGAAGAAAAATGATGAGGGAAATTGGATAGTGACATAGAAATTGAAATATGTCTAATTATTATATTTTAAAACAGGAAAGCTATAAAAAGATGAGAGTTAAACATTCTTCTTCTCTAAGACAACATTAAATAAATCAATAGAGAAAATGACTTAAATATTCTATTTGCTGCCATAGGCAGATGTGTAAATCTGGTTCTGTGATAACCTTTACTACATTATGCAAGAGGCATTTTATAATAAACGTAAATAAAACCAGGACTGAATAATTTTATTTAACATTTCCACATACAGACTATAGTTATTTAATATTTCTTCTAGCATGTTCATGGTATAGAATTCTGTTAAATTTTGATATGATTCTTCTTATACAAAGAATTAAAAATATGCTAAAATGTATTCAATTAAATTATAATCAGAAACCACTAGCCACTGCAATAACTATTAACGAAAGATAATATCTAAATTACTAAAGATGTCTTGGTTAAAGTGATAAACATTTTTAAAGACTAATTTATGAATAAGATGTTTTTATTAATTTAAGTAGGCCTCCTATCCTTGAGCTATACAATGAAAAGATGATCTTAAAAATACCACTCAGTTCTGAAATTCTAAAATGGGTTTTTCCTTTTTCTTTTCTTTTTTTTCTTTTGAGAAATTGCTTTATTCAAAATCAAAAACGTGTTCACTTTGTTTTCTGCTGCAGACCATTTGCAGATAATGAGACAAAACTTGAAACAGCCAGCTTTATAACTAGCTTAAAACATAGTGAAAATTAAATCCTCAGATCTCTGAATGTGAGATATCTGAACATTTTTCCCTACTTAGAAAAATGGAAGACATCAGCAATGGTATTATAACTCCAATAAAAATGGTTGATAAAATCTGTCATGTGGCAATGAATAAAGAGTAGGAAAATGGGGAGACATTTTACATCATCTTTTTGACATAATTATGTATTTTTTTCTATTTATTTATTTTATTGCATTTTAGGTTTTGGGGTACATGTGCAGAACTTGCAAGATTGTTGCATAGGTACAGACGTGGCAGTGTGATTTGCTGCCTTTCTCCACATCACCTACATCTGGCATTTCTCCCCTTGCTCTCTCTCCCCAACTCCCCACCCCCCACCGTCCCTCCCCTATTTGCCCCCAACTGACCCCAGTGTGTAATGCTCCCCTCCCTGTGTCCATGTGTTCTCATTGTTCAACACCCGCCTGTGAGTGAGAACATGCGGTGTTTGATCTTCTGCTCCTCTGTCAGTTTGCTGAGAATGATGGTTTCCAGGTTCATCCATGTCCCTACAAAGGACACAAACTCATCGTTTTTGATGGCTGCATAATATTCCATGGTGTATATGTGCCACATTTTCCCTGTCCAGTCTATCATCGATGGGCATTTGGGTTGATTCCAGGTCTATGAACATTCGTGTGCACGTGTCCTTATAGTAGAACGATTTATAATCCTTTGGATATATACCCAGTAATGGGATTGCTGGGTCAAATGGAATTTCTATTTCTAGGTCCTTGAGGAATCGCCACACTGTCTTCCACAATGGTTGAACTAATTTACACTCCCACCAACAGTGTAAAAGTGTTCCTATTTCTCCACATCCTCTCCAGCATCTGTTGTCTCTAGAGTTTTTAATGATTGCCATTCTAACTGGCGTGAGATGGTATCTCAATGTAGTTTTGATTTGCATTTCTCTGATGACCAGTGATGATGAGCATTTTTTCATATGTTTGTTGGCCTCATGTATGTCTTCTTTTGTAAAGTATCTGTTCATATCCTTTGCCGACTTTTGAATGGGCTTATTTGATTTTTCTTGTAAATCTGTTTTAGTTCTTTGTAAATTCTGGATATTAGCCCTTTGTCAGATGGGTAAACTGCAAAAACTTTTTCCCATTCTGTTGGTTGCCGATTCACTCTAATGACTGTTTCTTTTGCCATGCAGAAGCTGTGGAGTTTGATTAGGTCCCATTTGTCTGTTTTGGCTTTTATTGTCAATGCTTTTCGTGTTTTGGTCATGAAGTCCATGCCTACGCCTATGTCCTGAATGGTTTTACCTAGATTTTCTTCTAGGGTTTTTATGGTGTTAGGTCTTATGTTTAAGTCTTTAATCCATCTGGAGTTAATTTTAGTGTAAGGTGTCAGGAAGGGGTCCAGTTTCTGCTTTCTGCACATGGCTAGCCAGTTTTCCCAACACCAAAATGTATGTTTTTCAAGTAAACTCCAAACATTTAAATTTTCTTTGCATTTAGATATACATGTACTTATTTGTGTGACTATAAATATATAATAAACTTTTCACTTAAACAGGATTAAAATGCATTTTACCATTTTCTAAAATTCTACTAATTTATCATTAATTCACTTGGCTTTTGGTGTATACAAAGTTATTTTCCCATTTTGAATTTATCAGAACAAATAATAGCTATATTCATTTCCTAGCATTGCCATAACAAAGTAACACAAATTTAGTGGCTTAGAACAAGAGGACATTTATTCCCACAGTTATAAAGACTAGACTTGTAGAACCAAGGTGTTGGCAAGGCCATGCTCTTGAGAAAGGCTCTAGAGAAGAATTTGTTCTTGTTGCGTCGGTGACCTCATATTCCCTGACTAGTGGCAATATACTCCCAACTCTTCCATAATCTTCATATAGCTTATGTATCTCTGTCCAAATTTCCCTATTTTGATAAGGGCACACATCATTGGATTGGGGCTCATTCTAATCCAGTATGAACTCATCTTCACTTATTATTAGATTATATCTGCAAAACCCCTATTTTAAAATAACATTCCATTCAGAGATTCTAGATGGATATTCATTTGGAGGACCCTCTTCAACCCAGCATAGAAACACACAACAGTCAGTTGTTTTGCCTTAGCCTGCAATACCCATATTGCCACCATGAATTTACACTATTTCCTCTAAAAGCAAAGGAGTCTGCAGGAGGTGGATATGCATGATAGTAGGTACAGCTGGTTACAAATATTTCCAACTTTCTGCCAGCCTTGAAGGTGAGACTTGTGTTTTAGTTTGGCAGTGAATATAAAAGAAATTGTGTTATTTATTCCAGCCAGATTTAACAACCATATTTTGCCTTTTCATTTGTTTGGAAAATGAGTGCTTTAGCAGCCTAGCTCCTGGAATGAGGATGATGTAGAGGAGTTCCCAGCTGATTCCCAATATGATAAGAAATAATCATTTTCGCTTGAGATCTTAGAATTGTTTTTATTTGTAGAATATTCATTCTCAATGGGGATGATGGGAAGATGCTTCTTGGGGCAAAAAAAAACCTTTCTCTTTTTATATATAAATAACTTTTTAAATATATAAATTACATATTTACAGTGCATAAGCATACATGTTTATTATATAATAGTATATAAATTATATATAGTAATGACTTACATATAACATATATGTAATAAATATTTACATATATGTAAATATATATAATACACATATGAAATATGTAATGTGTTATATGTAATATAGATGTAGTTTATATGTTATTTTGAAATTCCATGGGAGATACTAGGCAGAAATGTCTAAAAATGCTCCTTAGTCCATTCAGGCTGCTATAACATGATACCATAAACTGGGTGGCTTGTAAACAATAGCAATTTATTTTTCAGTTCTGGAAAATAGGAAGTTCAAGGTCAGGGCAAAAGCAGATTCCGTGTCTGGTGAGGGCTCTGTTTCTGGTTAATGAGTGGTACCTTCTCACTGTGTCTTCACATGGTGGAAGAGATTATTTCTCCAAGGTTTCTTTTATAAGGACACTAAGGCCAATTATAGGGAGTCTGCTCTCATGACCCAATTACCTCCCAAAGGCGCTACTTTCTAACACTATCACATTGGGGGTTAAGATTTCAACATGTGGCCAGCCGGGCACGGTGGATCACATGTGTAATCCTAGTACTTTAGGAGACCAAGGCAGGTGGATCACAAGGTCAAGAGATCGAGACCATCCTGGCCAACATGGTGAAACCCCGTTTCTACTAAAAATACAAAAAAATTAGTTGGGGGTGGTGGTGCCGCATTCCTGCAGTCCCAGCTACTTGGGAGGCTGTGGCAGGAGAATAGCTTGAATCCCGGAGGCAGAGGTTGCAGTGAGCTGAAATCGCGCCACTGCACTGCAGCCTGGTAGCAGAGCAAGACTCTGTGTCAAAAAAAAAAAAAAAGGTTTCAACATGTGAATTTTGAAGCCAGTGAGAGGGGATGGGAAAAACATTCAGACCATAGTAGTTTCTTAAAGAAATGACAATGAAAAAAATGTTGAGAAGTCACTGCTAGAGAATACATTAGCCTATCCTGGGTAATACCATAGGCTTTGTTGATACTGGAAATGAGTTACAGCTGCAAACTAAGACACTTTCAAAGTTACATCATCAATTTGAGGTTTCATTAACTACTGTGAATCATGAAACTAAACTACCTTCATATGCTTCGTGAAAATTTAGTAAGACAATTAATTTAAAAGCTGTATCGCAGTGCCTATTGTATAGTAATTATTTTACAAATTTAGGGATTATTATTCTTTAATTTCTATAATATTAACCATAGTTTAATGTCCTGTGAAGAAATATATTACAACAGTTTAAATGAATACAGTTTAAATAAATATTTACACTTAAGCCAATATTCAAAGTAGCTGATTATATTTATCAGCACAGGTAAAGTGCTAAAACAAAGAACACCAAACTTCCAGAATTTGACACATGACAAGACATCTATGGCTTAACTCACAGTCCAAAGCATACAACAGAGAGTGAGATGGTCTGAGTCTGCTTCCACACTCATCCTGAAATTAATGTGTTTTATCCCGTGGCTCTGTTTTCTATTTGGCTATCCAAAAAGTGAGGGAACAGCCAGAGTATGAAGGGGTATGCTACAGGAGGGACCTTAGAGGGCAAATCTAGAAGTGCCTGCATTCCATTGGCTAAAGTCAATCCCATGATCCAACACAACTGCAGAGAAGGCTGGGGAATTCTGTATGGAGTATGGAGGAAAGGAAGGAGGATTCTCGGATTACAATCAGCATTGTCTTTGCCATCATGATGGAGGATTCTTAGTACACGTCAATGACCCTAAGTACTGCAAACAATTAAAATGTACACTGGACCAAGTTCTTCAAATGCAGCATCCGAATATCTTGTGAGTAGGCAGTATTATTATCTTTGTTTTATAGTTAAGGTAATTGTCAAGATCGCACTGTAAGTACCAAAATTAGAATGCAGATAGGTACTCAACATCCTATTTAAGATCTCTGTCTCTATCTCAGTATTCTCTATTGTGTTCTTATTTAGGATGCCATGCATTATCCCTTCTCTTTGCAGAGATAATGGAGTGGAAATGCTACTTCAGTGTTAGATTAGAGAAGACTAATATTTTCCTGATGACAAGTGAATGGTTTACTTAAGAATACTGTGAAATATTCTATGAAAACCTTTAAAATAAAATAGGTTTCCATCTCTTTTTTGATAGTTTAAATGTGACTCAGAATGAGGGCTGGTAAACAGATTACCAGAACTCCTATAAATGTAGCAGCTCTAGCTTTGTAATGGAAGTGTTTTTAATGTGTTTGGTAGAGAAGGGAGAAATAAAATAATAGGTAAGTTACAACCTGGACCTAAGCCAGTAATAGAGACAAGATAAAACAATAACAACAACTAAACAAAACAACCTTACACTTATCATGCTACATAATTTTCACTGATATTCTCTATACTAGTCGTACCTGAAGGTCTAATATTTGCTCAAAGCCCGAAGAAAAAGATTACAGATGAGTAATCTTAGAAAAACGAAAAATTAAGTTAAACATTTGATGAAACATTTTTTCACATTGCTAAAAACCAAAAATTAATTTGAATGACAAATATACTAGATAAAGTATAAAGCTATTTACATTTTATATTTCTGATAAATATAAGAAACTAGCCATGTGAACATTTTTTAAAAATGATGGTAAAACTAAAAGCAAGCCAATGACGTGAGGAGTTCTATAAAATTTGTATCCAGTGTTGTCAAAAACTGTACTAGCATTTTTCATTATTATTTGGTCCTTTGGATCTTTTACATTTGTATTAGTATATAATGAAAATGCCAAAATTGTTCAGAGAATAAAGATCATTGATATCAATCTTTTTCACTAAGTAAAAGACAAATCAGTAGAAACCACTTAAGAGAGAGAGACTTCTTAATCAAATTGAAATATTATGATATAAAGTATGTGTTATACAATTCCTTTATTTGCAAGTTTGTCTATAAACTTGAGCCGTGGAGGTTCTTTTCATTTATTTCATTTTATCACTTATGGAAGACAATGTGTATTTACATCTCTAATTTGAGCAAAATTATATTACTTAGATTCCTGGCTGGTATTGTATCTAACAACAAAGAACCTGGTATTCTTTGTAAAAAGAACTTCAGGTACTCCATAAGTAGTCAGAATCTGTTTTATCAGGTGGAAATAAAATAATTTGGATATTGGAAGAAAATCAGAACCCGCTCCAAAACAGATTAGTTCTTCTATATGATAAAACCATAGACAGTTCAATTAGATTTTACGTACTGTTGGATTAATTTCATAATATTATTGCAAGGAAGAATAAGCATTTTTTTTTTAATTTGAAGAAATCCTTTCTGAAACATGCCTAAACGAGATTTAGTTGGCATACAACTGTAAGAATCCACAGGTACCTATAGGACCCGTGGGTATCATTGGCCTTTTCCTAAATCCTTGACAATCCCTTCTTTTTATGAACAACAGTGAAAAATCTGTTTTGGATTTAAAATAAATTTTCTTATTAGGATTACAGCTATGTCTTGCTAAAATTCAATTATACAAATTCCATATTGAAGCAGATGGACTTGGAATCATTTGGCAAAGAAGCAAAGGGACTTTTTTGGGTTCATGAAAGTGTGATATAAAATTAGCAAATAGTGTATTACTTTATGTCATTGAAGTTAAGCTATATACTAAAATAATAGCTTGATGTCAGTAAAAATAAAGATAAAACAATGGGCAGGAAAGAAAATCCTTGCACACACATTCACTCTAGCCTGTCCTGGTGAATGACTGAAGTTGCACTTTCAGATAATGAGTGTTTTTTGCAAGGCTGACAATTCTGCTTATTTTCTAAAACCATTAGCCTAGTATAGATGAGAGATTATCATCTTTGCTACCAAAGAGCTACTTTTTAACTTTAGGTTTTCAATTTACTAAG
The DNA here is from genome assembly GCF_009761245.1 of Sapajus apella. Classification (NCBI taxonomy): domain Eukaryota; kingdom Metazoa; phylum Chordata; class Mammalia; order Primates; family Cebidae; genus Sapajus; species Sapajus apella. The sequence goes on from NW_022436948.1 coordinate 30,693,297, forward strand.
ATGGGGCTGAAGAGGTAATGGACCATCTTGAACTGACTCTATGAAGATAAATAAAATCTCATCAATGACCTCTAAGGAACCTCTAAGTGACTTTTAAAATTAAAAATTTTAAGGTATACACATGTAGAGAAATTCGGTCTCAATGTTACATACCACTTATTGTAATATTTTGTTTATTCAAAAGTTATGCTAATTTAGAAGTATCACTGAACTCTTCAATCAAGATGCAAAATTATTTTCCAAATAGATTTTGGGCTCTAAAGGAAGAAAAGTTTTCTATCTTGGAAACATGTGATTGTATTCTGTATAGAACACTCTTTTAAATGAAATATTATTGTATTTTAGTCAACTTAAATTCCAGATAATTAACTCCATGTAATACACCAAAAATGCTATTCAGAACTAAGTACACAGATTTTATATAGAGAGACAAGTCTTGGTGACTACTTCAAAATGAATTGATTCAAATCAGAACTTACAATATATTTCAGGAGAACATTATTCACTTTACCTTGGCTCACTCAAACCCTTTCTGGAACAAGGTCAAGTGTAATAAAAGAAATCATGCAAGGACAAATGAGCCGTCTCTCTATGATCAGGATTTTTAATGCTTCGCTTACCTTAGTCGTCCTGTGTCCTTTTATAGATAATAACCCACACGTGTCATTTAATGTGACGTTTCTGTATAGTACCATAAGACAATCTTATATAGAAAAATTTGAGCTGAGCAATGGCTTTAAAAAGATTCTTCAATTTTGAAGAAAAAGTGATTCATATTTCTATATATTTTGGTACACTGGGGTTTTCTTAAATTGATCAGAGTAATGTATTATAGTGTTACGCTATTTCGTGGTAGGTGTCTTAAATCAATCCCAAGAGGTTCTTGAGAACATAGGTTTCTGTATTCAGGTCTGGATTCAAAGGAGAATTGTCCCTTTTACTAACTTGGATTGGTTATCTAATCTTCATTTTTCTCATCTGTATAATGGGAATAGTATCAACTACATAAGGCTCTTGTAGAAATTTAACAATATGGCGAACTTTTTAAAATGAGAATTCCCTGACATGTGGTTAGTACTCACCACATGGCAGTACATGTTAAAATTAGTATCATGGCTCAAACCTTTGATTTTACTATATATGCTGCCTTGTAATTATAACACGAGCATGTTGAAAACAGTAAAAAAATAGATTAGGATTTTGCAGTTTTTACCACATCCTTGGGAAATCTGGTATGAAAAAGAAATACTTAACATGTTACACTGTGCAGATTTCCTTCATATGGTTATTTTATATTTTTCCTGGGATACCACTGCTCAGAAGTTCAATCACAAAGAAGGCCATTTGATCACCTTATCCAAATTAGTTAATGATAGTTTCTTAGGATCTTAAGATGTATTAAAATATATAGGCACACTTTGAATACATAATACCATTGCAGGTTTTACACAAAAGAAGCCTAGATTTCCATCTACATTTATCTATTCAGCTGCTTGTTTAGATAAGAAAAAACAATTTATATTTAGAAAGACATTGAAGCCAGATACCATTAGATTTTTCTGTAGCTTAAGCTCTCTGATTTGGTGGTCATAGGGCTTCATTGTTCTTAGCCATTGCTGTTTCTTTTTGGCTTAAGAAAAACCTTGAAATTTTTTTTTTAGCTGAAAAAATTTAGCTAAAAATTTTTTTCTACTAGAAGCTTCAAAGACTTGCCTTTAATTAAACATTTGGAGTGAGAAATCCATTTTTTTATAGGCAGTGCTCACTAACAGTGTGTTAAGTATAATTGAAAGATGCATATTTTCAAGTACAGATCTTATCCTGCATCTCAGAAGGTAGTGTCTTTGTTCATTTGGAATTCGTGTTGTCCATAACAAATTTCTGACTGGAGACTCGTTACTGTTGCTAATTTACTGTGAGACATTTGGTCATAATCCTAAACTCTCATTTGGGATGAGATTCTTATAAAATAATATTTTTTATCACATTTCTATCAAATGAGATACTGACAAAGAATTCTTTTAAAAAATCAGTTATGAACTTCACTTCAAGAAAAGCAGAAAATATAGACTCCAAAATTCCTTTGGTACAGACATCATTCCATAAGGTAGCTAGTGTATGGCAAGCAATAACAAAAAACATTTAAAAAATGATACCAGTCTAAAATCACTGGCTTGCTTTTCACTTTTAGTAAGTAAAGAAGTTATGAATGCAAAATGTTGATGCTTGGTAAAAACGCTAGTATAACCAAGGAGATTTTCTTTATATAAAGCTCTTCTCTGTATGATGTAATCTGTCATATACTACACAAGGATAACTTTCTGTGAGTAAGGCAACATTTTCTGCCCTAAAGGACAATGGCAATTGATGGTATGTTGATCTCACCCAATCTATTCCTTCTGTTTCCCACACACACACACTCTGCCTCTGAGTGATTTTGTAGGTTACTTAAGGAAAGCCATTTGCAGATGGTGAGTCTATCAAGTACAAATAGAATCTATATTTTGCCTGATAAATAAATAGTCATGAGAAAACACTTCTAGTTGAAGTACACTGATGTCTTCCTTTCCGTGAACCATCTTAAAATTGAAGGTCTTATAAGTCTATATGATTTGTTAATTCCTGCATTATTTTATTAGGGAGACTCTGTTTTCAGAATATCTTAAAAAATTCACCCACATAAGGAAATTTGCCCGAGATAAGCCAGTGGTGTATATTATTTGGAGACATGAGGTAGACATTGCAGATCCTGAACTGGGTAAACGAAGCCCAAGTGTTTAAAATGAAAGTTTTGAAGAATTTTACTTATTTTCCTGTTCCAGAGATAAAAGAGATGTTAATCCAGTGCCCTTTTGGATTTTGCTAGACCACAGTATTATCAAATTTAGACTTATTAGGCCTTTGGGATGGTGAGGAGTGAACTAGTTTCTCCCTAATGGTTAAGCCTCTTTTCATGGGGTGCTAAAACAATAGCACATTCAGGATTATTACTGTGACAATTCAAGTGATTCAACTTTAGCAACCTAATGCACTTTTCTTCTTTACAAGTAAATACTGTAGATCAAAAGTGTGCTGAAATTACTCTTAATGCTTTACAAGAGCAGTTGTTTTATTCTTTTGCAAGGCTATTTCATTACAGTAATTTTCAAGCATGCTGAGGTACCATAAGACCTCTCCTAATTGCTTGAATGTCGCTGATCTTTTTTAAAAAAAAAAAAAACACACAACGCGCATAAAATGCAAGGGAGAACTAAATTAAGTAGCAGCCCCAAAATGTATCCACCAAACAAACAAAGGCTCTTCCTCACACAGCCCCTTAAAGAGAGACTCTTTCCTAATATTTTCCAGTAGGGGGAACTAAAGACTCACCATCCAGCATTTAGCTCAGCTCAGGGACCTGCGTGAGTTCCTATAAGCCGCCTTCTAATCATCTGAACAAGCATCAAACAGCTACCAGCGAGCTTGTGATCACACGTGGGCCCGGCCACACCGGCCACACCGGGGCACCGCAGACACTGGCATCCCTTTGATCTCACCTAGCCTTCCCTAATCATCCCCGGTCCTGAATGGCATCACTTGGTAGTCTTGGCCTTAATTTTCAGGGTTTTGTCGTCTTGGGGCTGAAATTCGGCTTCTTTTTGAGCTTCCATGAGCTCAGCTGGGTTTCCGGCTTTCCGCAACCAGAGCTTATGTTTTCCGAAATTCCTTCTGGAGGTACTGGTCTCCGGAGGGTAAGGACTTCGGGGATCCCTCGCCCCCAAACTCTGTGATCCCCGCTCCCCCATCTTTAGCATCTCCTTCGGAACTCCTTCTCAGAGCGCGATCGCGCATCAAACTCATCTTTGAAGGGTCAAAAGGCAACTGAGTAACATAAGAGGGGATGCCACCCCTTCCTTTCCCTCCTCCCCTTGGGGATGCCGCAGGGGGCCATAGATCTTGGCTAAAATGAGCCGCTAGAGGTTAGAGATTTCTGCACCCTTCCTCCCCCCACCCGCCCCTCGTGCTTTTTAACCGTATAGGAAGCATCCACACACAACCTTTCCGGTCCAAAAGGTGCTTATATTTCTCTTCCTTTCCTTTTCTTCCCCCCTACTCGGCTTCTCATTTGGCTAAAAGGTGAAGAGTGAGTGTTTGTGTGATTTTAACGGGTAATGAGGCTGCGCCCCGGGTCCTGGAGGGTGATCTTTTTCAAGAAAACGCGTACAGCGCCGGCAGACGGAGGGATGAATAATTAGGAAGGGCTTCCATGAAATCACTCACCGAGAAAATTACCTGCCCATTAAACGGGACTCGGCGAGTAGCAGGAGTCTGGAGCCCACCTCACCCCTCCCGAGGCGGGAAGGAGGGGGCCCCGGGAGGCACGGGGAGGGGACGGAGTTGACCCGCGGCCTCGGCCCTGGGCAGCCGGCGGGGCGCTCCGAATTTGCTCCTCTCCGTCCCGCTGGGACTCTCCGCTCTCCGGGACCCCCTCCCCGCTCCCCTGCGCGGGCGGGCGGCGGAGTCTGGAGGTGGAGGGCTCGGTGCACCCCCTCGCCGCCCCCGCCCCTCCCCGGGGCAGACTCCAAGCCGCTTTCCTTCCTCCCTCCCCTCCCGCCTCCTCGCCTTCCCTCCTCTAAGTCCTTCCATCCGCGGCAGCTGCTGGAGGAGGCGGACGCTCTGCTGCCGGCCTGCCCGAGCAGCGGCGGCGGCCGGACCGCGGGAACCGGCGGGGGGACCGGGGCGAGCGGCAGACCGCGCCTGACGCTGGACGGAGCGCTCCCTTTCTCCGAGGCTCCCGGGCTGGGCTCGCGCGCCCGGCTCTGCGCTCGCCCTCAGCCGCCGCCGGGTGCACAATCGCTCAGAGGCGGCCCCCGGGGGTGGCTGCAGCCTCAGCCTCAGCCCGGCCCCTCCCTCCCTCCCTCCCCGCAGCCCCACCACGTAGGAGTTCGGATTCTCCACCCGAATCGTCCTGATTTCCCTTTTCCTCTCTTTTGGAAACAAGAGAGGTGGAGGGAGGCAACGAGGCTGCAAAGGAGAGGCCCGCCAAGTCTGCCCGCCTGCAAAGTGTTGCTTTGACACATCCTTATTATGGAAGTTAAGTAAATATATATATATATATATATATATATATTAAAAAAAAAACCACTCCAGGCGTGGAGCTGCTACGGAGAAGGAAACCGGGGGAAAGAAAACCAGTAGGCAGGCCAATGGTTTTTCGGCAGCGCGCTGGCAAGTTTGTGGAACACTTTCTAGGAATTAGGTCTTTTCCTCCCCCTTCATCATCTTGACTTCTGAAGAAAGAACTTGGCTTTGGATTGCAAGGGAGCCTTAGGAGAGGGGGTTAGACACACTTAAATAATACCTCTGGCTGGGCTGAATTTGTGGGAATTTAGGAAGCCAGAGTGTTGGAAATACAGCAGTCTTTGAAGTGTCCTCTGTTAGTTTGGATGGATCTAAATGTGCCCCGTTCAAGACCTCTCCACCAACCCCGTCTGATCTTGCGATTTGCTCTTCTTGACTTTAATTAGTATCTAGGAAAGTCTAAACTTTGGACCTACCTCTTTTTTTGATACTTATTTTTGTACTTCTGCTCTCTGGGATTGGTTTCTTAAACAATCTGGATCCTTTTTAATATGTCAAAATGAGTCTGCTGATGTTTACACAACTACTGCTCTGTGGATTTTTATATGTTCGGATTGATGGTAAGTTAAAAATGCTTTTATCTTTTTTTTGCACCCCTCACCCCCAACTACCCAAACCATTTCTTTTGGAATTTGAGGTGGGTTTATGAATAAAATGACAGTATGTCTGTAAGTCCGTGTTGGCCAGGCACGGGCTCCTTGGGGGCAGAGGTTTTATTTAAGTCTTTTGTTTCTAAACTGCTGCAAGTGGAACATGTTAGTAGTCAGCTATTGTGATTGTTGTTGTAATTTACTTAATTCATTAACGAGTTGGATAGTAAGTGATGGGCTCCCGGTTTTGTTAGAAAAAGAAGTATTAAAGTGAATCTCCTGAAAGAGCCTAATACTATTGTGCCTGCTCTCTATTTGATGTTTGCTCTTGTGTCTGAACTTTGGCTTAGACATTCAAGTGAAGAAATACGGTAATAGACACTCTAAGGAAGGTTCAATGGGTTAGGAATTTGAGACTTAGATCAATGTGTATCACCTGTGTGCCTTGAATGCTCTCCTAGCGTTAAATCAGAATGAAGAATTTAGATCCTAGGGAGAAAACTGTCAAAAGTGAGACTGGGCGAGGCTCCACGAAGGGGGAAGCATCAGCTATGGTCTGGCCACAGGAGTGGAACACTTAGCTCAGTCCCCAGTGGGCAAACACAATAGGGGTCTTAAACAGGTGCTGGAGGTGTCTCCCTCTAGGTTGAGTCAGTCTGTCAAAGCCGACAGCATTCTGTCTCTGATTCTCTTGTCTTTTGTTCAGATTTGGTTTACTTGGATGTTTTCACAGGATGTCAATTTATTGTGCGACTATTGCAAAATCCTTTTTTGTGACTCCTTTGAGTGAAGAGTGGAAATAATCATTAACATGCTTTTTGAATTGTATTCAAAAGAAAAGAAGTTAGAAGAATATTGGCTATTAACCTTCTAGAGACTTTGATTTTTACATCCATGGAAAGAATTGGTATAAGGGAAGGACTAGGTAATTATTTTTTTCCTAACTGGAAATATGGATTTCAGTACTTTAGGTTTTTAATTACTTATGGTACTTGTAAAGAACCTAAAGTGTATTAGTCCAACTGTTTGAGCCATCATAATAGCTTGTTGCCATGTAAACTTTGCTCCACCATTTGCATTGTGGATGAATTCATTATTTGGGACACTGCCTATTTTTGCCCATCTGTGGTAGCTAACTTTGTTCCTGGCAGCTAGTGCTGCATAGAACCCGATGTATTGGACTCAAAAAGGAAGGCTTTCTATAAACATGAGGCAATACAGATGAGTTTACCTACTGTCAAGTGGCTGTTTTAAATCATGGACTACATGAGTATCTTTGCCCCCCAGCGATAGTAGGGGAGGGATGCATGTGTGTGCACTGCTTCTCTCTTTTCCCAGTCTAGTAGATGTTTAGGGTTTAATTATTGTAAACGATACTACAGCCACATCTATAACCATCTTAATGCATTTCCTTTTCAGTACATTAAAATACATGTACATCTCCATAACAAAATAGGGCTACCTATTTGTCCCAGCTGTGTTTGATTTTCATGATAAGAAGACTTTGGTATAACTTTTTAAAGAATATGACCTCATAAACCATGAATTTACATATCTCAGTAACAGAAATGCATGTATAAACTATACATTAGACTACAGAATTATCACCAAGGATTTTTTTATATATGTATTTTTAAATCAGTGTGTTGCTAGGAGGAATACAATTACATTGCTCAGGGGAAGTGACAGAGGAAATCAGAAGAGCTTGGTGTTACAGAATGTAATTAATATACAGGGTGTTTGGAGATACATGAAACAAATGCAATTAACCAGCCTGCTGGAACAGCAGTAGCAAGACAGTATTTCTGTCTGCCTTCCCTCCCTTCCTTCTTTCGTTTCTCCCTCCCTTCTCTCTCTCCTTTTTATTACTCTCTCCCTTCTTTCCTTCCTTCTCTCCCACACCACCCTTCTCCTAGCCCCAAAGACAACCTAGAACATTTGTTTTGATTTAACATTATAGGATAAGGGAGCAGTTTGTGTCTGGGACACAATTATGCAGCAGAATTCATAGTAATGTAGGGAAAAACGCCAGAATTGAGGAGTTGAGACTGGAAAGGCAATGTGAAATTTGGTGTGTGTGAAACTGGTTTTGTGTTTAGCATCTGCTGTGTCAAAAGCAAAGGAAACCCTGGACACTCTTACTAAATTAGTATGTAAATCATACGTTTGACATTGGATTGCCTTTGGATACTTCAGAATGACAGTTTCTCCAGGGGGATTGTTGAAAATTTGGGATGTGGACAACACTGCCCTCTAGGCTGTTTCAACACTTTGAGACTGTTCACATACATAGTGAAGAGGCTGGATTGTGGGATCTCTAAGCTTTGCTACTCTTCCAGGATTCTATGATTTCTATTTACTTATTCTTCTGTGAGGTGTGTGCTTATACTTCACATGAATTTCAAATGTAGGGAAGCTTGTACCATTTGAAAGATATACTGACCATCCTTGTGCTAGTCACAGATATTAATTTTATTCAGTGACAAATGATACATAGATTTGCATTGATATTTGCTTGGTGGGTTATTTATATGTGCATTTTTACAGTATATGAGAAATGTTAGAGTTTTGCCACCTTGTAGAAGCTATGTGCTAATATTATTTATAATTTTTCAGTACTGTGTCCCTGCAGCAATCTATAGAGAGCAAATATTAAGTTAGTTGAGAACTGTAGATAAACTTTTCTATTTGGGATGTAAATAATGGTTTTCTTATTAATACAGATTAATTAATCACATCTAGGCTTTTCTGTATGATTATGTAGGAGAATACATATTAAGGTTAGTCTTTGTTCTCCAGCTTTTCTTTATTTTTGAATAAGAATAGTGTTTTGCAGTTATTTATGGGGAATTGATATGAACCATGGCAAGACTTTTAAATTACATCTGTATCCCACACATTATGTCAATCTGATAATTTTGCAATACTTGTGAAAAGGCGTCTTAAAATGAGAATGGTTTTCTTATCTTTATTCTTTATTCTTAAATGAAAATGGCACACATGATATTAGGGGAGATAAATATAATAAATATAATAAAGATAATGTATGTGCTTAGTGCAGATGTATAATGTCATATAGGTTTATACATGTTGCTAAAGTGCTTTTTTTCAGTAATGGGCTTATTATAGCCATATGTAGTCTATTTCAGAACTTAAATGGGATATAAGTAACCTGAAATGTGTTCTTGAAGCTATGCAGTAATATCAGGTTTGAATTGGCTTTGTTTGAATAACCTTTGATGCTATGTAACATGTGGACCATAAACCAAAAGGATTTCTTAGACTATTAAACAAGAATATCATAAAAAAAAATTAAAAAGGTCATGATTATATAAGAAGAGCAGTTCTGGCCATCTCATCCCTGACCAGCTTCTATAAAATAGCATCTTTGACATTAAAAATATAGATATGTAAGCACCTTGTATAAATTGGGATACATATGCAGTGATGAAGGGAGCTTATGATGTGGGATGTGTATACGCCTGTAATATCTGCTGAAGTAGTTCCAGAAGTCTGTAGGAGACACATGTAATTCCTTGTGCAATTTGGTTTTTGAATAGTGTTAGAAAAAAAAGACTATTATATTTTTTACTATTTCTCCTTTTCCTGCTTTTTTCTTCTCTTTCTTCCTCTCATTCATATTCTCTTTCCTTTCCTTCTTATTCTCCCCCTCTTTTTTTTCTTTTTTGGACCTAATGAAAGGCATTAGAGAAACATTTGAAGAGTGAAGAAGGTAGCTGAGGGTGTTTCTTCAATAATAATTTAGAAAATCTGCATTTAAAGGAAAAACGTGAATAACATTTTACCTTCAGTTATGTCCAGTTGGGGTTTTGACTTTCTCACTTTTTCCCCACAGCACTCTATGTAGCTTTATGCAAACTTGCTTTGCAAGGATCCTGTCATTTTCCAGTTTAGATAAGTAAAAGTCTTCATATCTGAGTTCAAGCAAACAATGGAGATTTATAGAGTGCCACTGTACAGATTTATTTCTAATGAAAAGTATTGCTATATTTCTTACAGTGTCTCCAGATTTAGATCTATCAACCTAAATCAATACATTGGCATGGATATTGCTTTTCTTTTTTCTAAAAAAAAATTATTATATAAAGGATACAGGAATTATTGTAAACTCTTTTCAAAAATAAATACCAATAAACTCTGTTAATGTTTTAGCAATGTGTTATACCATGACAGAGTACAATATGGCATCTAAGGTAGCACACTTACCCCAAATACCTGACTCAAAACAGTGTTGGAGTAACAGAGGCCTCAACCCTCAGTGTTTTTTCCTCCGATTGCAGCCAATCCTTAGGATCTTTCATCTAATCCCATAAATTTTAAATACATATTTGGATTGATAATTCTCCAATTGCCCTAATCATTGCATGCAGGGATATAAGATCCATAAGGACATAACCCGGCTGTTCTAGATGCTGTCGTATCTTCAGTGCTTGCAACAGTGCTTGACATACTCACCTGACTACTTGATGTCTTTGCTTCACGTCCAATAAGAATATACAGAACTCAAACATAAGACAGAATATTCTCCTCTTTCAAGTCATTCCCATCACAGTAAATGGCTTCCACCATTCACAGACATTTTCGTGACCCCCAGTAAGTAACCATTCTTCACTTGTTTTCACAACCTTTATTCATCCTGTTCATAGAATTGTACAACCATCACTACAATCTAACTTTAAAATGTTTTGAATTATCCAAGAAAGAAACTATGTACCCTGTTCCACCATCCCTCCACCAACCACAAGAAACCACCACTCAAGTTCTATCTCTATGGATTTGTCTTTTCTGGACATTTCATATAAATGCAGTTATACAATATATGATGCTATTCTGTGACTAGCTTCTTTCCTTTAGCATGACGTTTTCAAAGGTCATCCATGGCATAGCATGTATCAGTACATCATTCCTTTTTAATTGCCCAGTAATATTCCATATCATTTATTCTTTGTTTTACTAGTTGATGAACAATTTAGGTTGTTTCCATTTTTGGCTGTTATAGATATTGCTATTTTGAACATCCATGTACTAACTTTTGTGTGAACATACATCTTCATTTAACATGGGGTAGAAATGCTGGGTCATATGTTTAGTCTGTGTTTCACCTTTTGAGGAACTGCAAGACTATTTTCCAAAGCAGCTGAGCTACTTTACATTCCCACTAATAATGTATGAGGTAAATATTTTCTTTTAATTGATCACGGAAAAAAGAGCTGAAGGGTCTTTTTAGTTGGATGTGATGTTTTGAAGTGAAACAATTTTATATTAAAATAATCTCTCAAGTCCACAAGAGTCCTGATTCCTAATCCTTTCAGTGATTGCTGTCTTCTAAGTCTTCCTCAGTTACCTTGTAAAATTTTACAAAATACTACCTCAGTTAAACTTGTCACTTTTAGCAGAGATCTCAGAATACTATGTATGAATCCTAGAATGATAGCATCTTGGAGCTATTAGAAATACTTGAAACTATGCGGCACAACTCTCTTATTGGTTGGGCCCGTGGAGAACTGAAGCTTAGAGATTTTATGTGCCTTGTCACAGATCTGTTGGTGTTTAGTGGTAGAGCAGAAACTAGACTCCAGGGATGCTTTAGCTCTGTACCATGCTTCTGCCTATGGGCTACTGTTTCTGTATTCTCAGCCCTGGAGCTCCTTAGTAAGAATTCCAGGCTCTTGTTACTGAAAATGACCAGCTATCTTCTGAAGAGTCCATGAGAGAATTAGCTTGGATATGTTTAGGTTATCCATTTGATTCAACACATGCATATTGACAACACCACTTGCTTGTCTCTGTGAAGAACATACTGACCTGTTAAAATGTTCATACCTTGAAGGAAATCATGGCTCAGTAGGGAAGGTATCAAATGTTCAAGTCACTAGAACAAAAAAGTAGCGTCTCATAAATAGTAAGTTTGAAGGCGTATTCCTTCTCTGAGTCTTGGGAGCTTGGGAGCTCAGAGAAGAAATAGGTGATTTCCAGCTGGTACAATTTGGGAAGGGTCAACACCAAATGGGTCTCTTAACCTGGACCTGAGAGGAATGAACAGTGGGATTTGGGTGAGGAAAAGGATTGGAAACTGAATTCCATGAAAAGAAGTAGCCAGAAAAATGGCATGAGGATGACAAAGGGGTGCCAAGATAAAGGCAAAACGTCTGGATTGATTGCAACATAGTTTGCTTGGAGGGAAGAAGGATAAGATGGTTATTGAGAGACAGTCAGCAAACACTACTGAGTGAGTATGAACAAGTCATTTAATCTTTCTATGCCTCAGTGTTCTTCTCTGTAAAATGGGCATGGTAATAATGTGTATCTCATACAGTTATCATGAGAAACAAAATATTTTTAAAAATATAAAGATATATATAAATAAATATATATATAATAAAGATGTATATAAAGATATATGATGCCATGAACAGTGCCATGCACTTTATCAGTGTCACCTAAGCATAACTTATTGTTATTATTAGTATATTTTTATTAGATTATTCCCTGCCTAGAATGAACAAGGAAAATAACTAGAAGAGGACTTTGCTATCAGACTAATTATGAACTACAATTGGAGTGCATGATAGGACAATTTGATTAAGATTTTTCAACTGTGAGTCTTCAGGTAACTGATTAAGAATTTTTGTTACCTCTGAAGGGCACTTATCGGTGGCCTCACCTACACAACTGTAGCAAATGTGCTATGACATGTGTGTTTCCATTGCATCATATGCTGATTACAAAACACATGTGATGCCCAAATGAATGGTGTTATGAATGAAGAGAGTAAACAAGAGAGGAATCATACAAATGGCAATTTGTTAGCAAGGAGACTATGCTTGTATAAGCCTGCATTTTGGTTTGTGTTGACTGATTTACATTTCATCCTGGATAATTTTTACCTGGTGCTTTGATATAATGTCCCATGGAGATAAATCTCATGTAAGGCAAACTTACTGAGTTGTGAATAAACACTTCTAGAACAGAAGACCTGTGTAAAGCTTAGCGTTTGATATCTACTCACTAATTCTTTTTCTGGATAGCCCATTTAGCTTTCCTTTAGTATTTAGTATCTAGTATAAGCCATTGAATCTAATAACTTTTTATAATTATCCATTAATTACATCTGCATAATGAATAGTTACATATATCAGAAAGATTAGCCTGAATAAAACCATATCATTAGTATTGTGGAGGTGACATACCTTTGGTGATCAGAAGCTCTGGACTGCACTGTTAGCTTTCCTAGTAGATTGTTGATTGTATAGCCTTAGAATCTTAGCAAAAATGACTGAATTTGACTGTGTAATTTCCAAGCTCTCCATCAACCTTAGGTTCTATTATTCCAAGGACTTCTGTTCAATGTTCTAAAGTTTATTGTTATATATTAGAACCTTTAAAGAAGAAAATTTAGCCTGGGCTCGGCACAGTGGCTCATACCTGTAATCCCGACACTTTGCGAGGCTAAGGCTGGAGGATTGCTTGAGCCTAGGTGTTTGAGACCAACTTGGGCAACATGGTGAAACCCTGTCTCTACAAAAAAGAAGAAAATTTAGCTGGACATGGTGGTGTCCACCTGTGGTCTCAGATACTTAGGAGGCCAAGATAAGAGAATGCCTTGAGCCCAGGAGGTTGAGGCTGCAGTGAGCCATGATCTCACTACTGCACTCCAGCCTGGATGACAGAGACCCCGTCTCCACACACACACTGACACAAATTTAGCCTCAGAAAGAATTATCCAAAACCATAAACATCCATCTTTAAGAACAATAACAGTCTATTGTCTAATATGTATGTAGTATATCTGATTTTTGGTATGGTTTCACTGATATGGCTACAGCTATGCATGACAGGCAAAATTTGCTATTCTTATGATTCACATATGCTTTCATTAATGACCAGTGATATTTATCAATAAATGAAATTTTAGAAATTTAATAGCAAGGAGACAATAGTCTCTGGTCAATGTGCTTAGTTTATGGCCACTATAATTAGAACTATATGCAACATGGAAGTTTTAGCTCAGAAGAGGGGGTTAACAGCTACCTTTTAATTTTTGTTGTAAAGATAGATGTGAGATCTATTTCCTTAGAGTTTTGTTCCCAGCCTTTTGGAAATGAGCTGGAGAACATGGAATATAACTCAGCTATCCTATTACAAGGCTTTTCAAACTTAAACAAGAAACACCCAAGTGCAACCAGACTGGAATTTAAGGGATTTGCCCCAAACTTCTGCAACACTCATAACCAATTAAAATATTCATAAGTGTGATTTAAAACGGGAGAACTTTTGACTTTCAAAAAAATTGAGTTAAGAGTTATTCTTTATAAAGGAAAGTCTATACGTTTTTTTAAGTCAAGGTTAGAGTCATACTTTAAAGTTTTACAATACATGTATTTCCAAATACTAGCAAATGCTAGAATATGATTGAACTTATTTAGATATATCTGATGATAATAGAATATAGTTTTTAAGGTTAAATTAAGGGAAATTTAGAATAAATCAAGCAATAGACACTTGTGTTTTATATATCTCTTATAGAGTACATTTTAATGTGTTGACAAATAACAGTACAGTTATTGAAAACCAAGCTTATTACTGTTCCATTAAATTACGAAGGCATTTCGCCTTCCTCTTCCTTTTTTATTTTAATTTTTTCTTAATTTAATTTTTTTTTTTTTGAGACGGAGTTTCGCTCTTGTTACCCAGGCTGGAGTGCAATGGCGCGATCTCGGCTCACCGCAACCTCCGCCTCCCGGGTTCAGGCAATTCTCCTGCCTCAGCCTCCTGAGTAGCTGGGATTACAGGCACGCGCCACCATGCCCAGCTAATTTTTTGTATTTTTAGTAGAGACGGGGTTTCACCATGTTGACCAGGATGGTCTCGATCTCTTGACCTCGTGATCCACCCGCCTCGGCCTCCCAAAGTGCTGGGATTACAGGCTTGAGCCACCGCGCCCGGCCCCACCTTCCTCTTCTTAAGCATATAACAGCTTGTGTATTCTAAATACCTTTGAATGCCAGCAACAACAACAAGCTATCACCCAAACTCCAATTGTTTTAGTGCCCCTTACCCCTATCTCTGTCATGGATTAGAGTAGAAACTTGGTAGGAGAAATGTAACCTTTTTAAAACAAATGCCAGGTACAGCATTCTCAGTGTTTGTTTTTATGTTTATTTTTTTATTTTTTTATTTTTTAGAATGAAGTACATTTTATTTATTATTTTTTTTTTACTATACTTTAGGTTCTGGAGTACATGTACAGATCATGCACGATTGTTGCATAGTACATACATGGCACTTTCCCCCCCATGCAAAATTGACTATGAAGAGTTAGAACGTTTAATGTGGTGGTCTCAAAACATTTTTTTTTTTTTTTTGCATTGTAATTGTTTTCACATAATTTCAAGAGTTAAACACGAATGCTGAAAAAGTGTTTCAGGCCACACAGCATGGCTCATGCCTGTAGTCTCAGTACTTTGGGAGACTGGGTGGCTCTCCTGACCCCATGAGTTTGAGATCTGCCTGGGCAACATGGTATAACCCTGTCTCTGCAAAAAAAGAAAAGAAAAAGTTATTCGGGCACAGTGGTGCTCACCCTTAGTCCAGCTCCTTGGGAGGCTGAGGTAGAAGGATTGCTTGTGTCTGCGAGGTCAACGCTGCGGTGAGCTGTGGTTACACCACTGCACTCCAGCCAGGGCGACAGAGGAAGACCCTGTCTCAAAAACAAACAAACAAACAAACAAATAAAACATCAATGGTACATAAGCCCTGCATTCACAAATCAATTTGTCACTCAGTTGAGGTTTGCGGCCTCCTTTTCTGCCCAAAACACTGCTGGTGCTTTTCAATAGCTTCACCAGAAAGAAGTGCTAACAGATTTAACTGGGTTATTCCTCACTGGCTATCATGAAACATGTAAGTCATTTCATAGCTAAGTATGTTTTTAAGTGTTTCAGTCCCACCTTTGTGATTTGAAAGTCTGAATAATGTCAACTTTTAATACAAAAATGAAATAAAAAGAATCAGAAAAATATGTCCAACACGTGGGTACAGATTTTGGGCAAATGCAGCTCTTACCCCTCGCCTCCAACCTCCCTATACACATGGCAATAAGATATGAATTCACTGAGTTGTTTGATGCCTGCCCTCTACCCACAATCTAACAGACGACTTTTATTTTATGAAACCTTTCTAGGCTGTGAATTCTTATTGCACTTTCCTGTTAAACTGTAGCACCTGTGATGTTCATCACTTGGGTCTTCTGAAACTCTCCAGATTTTTCAGGCTCTCAGTAAACGTGCCTCATCATATTAAATTTAAATTCCAAGTTTATTCAACATTTCTTTTGAGAAAGAAATATTGAGAAAGCAGTTTTAGTCTTTTGAAGCAGTGGCTAAATATGCCATGCAAATCAGATGACCAGGCCATTGCTTGTATTGTCTATCTCTATCAGGATTCAATTGTAAGCTTTCCAAACATGGATCTCTATAGGAGGTTCTGCCTAAACTTTGCATTTGAAATGGTCTAGGAGGTGCAAGGTTATACCTGGGAGGGGCGATCTCCAGGAACTATAAGGGGAGAGGGTGAAAAGGTGCTTTGGAAAAGTGAAAAACTGAACATTTGAATGAAGCGGATTGGATTAGCATTTGACACTCAACTATATAGCAAGTGGACACGCTGATATTTAGTTCTATGGATTGTTAACATTCACATAAAACAGAATTATTTAGCATTTACTGAATCCTTTTTGATAATCAATTTGGGATCAAATGCAAAAGAACATGTGTCTGCTTTGTACGACCCCAGATTCTTCCGTTTTCTCTTTGAGCAGATGACATGCCTTCTTTGCTAACTGATATTGGTTGCTAGGAGAAGTGCACTGGTTTAGTCCCTTCTTATCCAGCAGTAAAACTAAAGAGTGTATTGAGTAAGAGAAAAAGGCAGAACACAGTACAGGCCATGAATCATGACTTGTCTCCAATATGTCCACTTTGCTCCCCTTTTTTTTTTCTCTTTAAAAACTTTTGTTTTTACCAATGATGCTTTCTTTCAGCCATTATCTATAATCCTTTTGGAGCCTGAGGGGATGAGGGTTGCTAAAGAGAGGCTGTGCTGCTAAGAGTCCACTCAGAGCAATAATAAAAGCCTTGAGAGTTATTCATGGGGCCACATTAGTGAGAATGCCTTGCTCGGTGAATAGCATCAGTCAGCTGCCTTTGAGATCCGGTGATTAATACCTTCTGTTTTGAAGGGGGGAAAAGGCACACAAGAAAGGTCTTCATACTACTTTGGCTATTTTGCAAATTAGATCTTACACATTGTCAAAGCTTTTGACAAAGAAATTGCTAAAATGTCAATACCTGCAATAGTCTTTTTTAAAAGCTAGTTTTTCATGAAACTGTTCATTGTGGCTACTGTCAAATAAAATGGAAATGGTAATAATATCCCAAATGAACACTGAAAAAAATCAGTTAGTCATTCTTATATTTTGGCAGTGTTTATGATGATATCAAACTAAGAACGTGATGTTAGTGATCATATTCTGAATGTGATCTAGGCAGATTTGTTTTACAACAGCCAAATAGCATTTTTGTTTGTTTGATAAAGGAACTAATTGCAATACTCTTGAGAGTTTACAGAACCATCTAATGAGAAAGTGTTAAGGGTGGCAGGTGGTAGTTTCCCATAAGCACTTGGATGTAAGGGACAGTCTGTGATTTACAAAGAAGTTGTTATTCATATATGTATGCCTGTATGCTTATATCTATAGGCTGTTTCTGCATAAGGGATCACAAATGATATTATTATAATCCTCATTACTTCTCCTTTTTTCTTTTGCTTACATTATTTACATGGCACAGTTCAAATAAAATTGCTTGAGGTTTTTTAAACTTCTCAACCATCTGAGTTGCATAGATAGAAAAGCTTCTGGTTTTGGTGGCCTGTGTGTGGCAGCTAGAAAATCCAAGGTGATGCTTTGCCATTCTGTTTTTCAGCATAACTCCAACATTAAGCAGGCTGTTAATCTTTAGATGGTAAATTAAGCCATGCCTTAATGTTTAAAAAATTATTCTCATTGTGTTCTTCATTTTACATTTTAAACTTATTTTTCATATAGGAGCTTAGTCTGGTCCTTCTGTATATACTCGTGCTCATTCAAAAGCCTTTATTTTAGTCTGAAAGTGAGAAAAAACAACATTTTAAAGACTCTGTGATGCTCCTTGCAACCTGTTTTCACTCTGTGAAAGTGAAATATCTTGTTAAGAGGCAGTAATACCCCAAGGCAATCAGAGATAGAAATGTAACGATTTGGTGGGTGATGTCTAGAGATCATCTTTAAGTGAGGTCTGATTTAACATCTGTATTAGTGATTTAAAAGGGAAACGATAAAGAAATTAGAAATCTCAACATTGGAATACCATCAGAACCTCCCCTCCCTGTCCCTGATACCACATATAATGACATACAAAATTGTAGGCAACAAAAAAATATTAGTGGAGTAAAAAACTAATGCTTGATTTGGTATATAAATGTAAACTAATTCTTTAGGGAAATAATCAGAAATCTAGAAATCTAACTAGAGGGAGAAGCCAGCAAAGCAATAACACTGAAAGGACCCTGGGGATAAGTACAGGAGTGGGGGCAAGGAGAGAATGTGATTTAGATTAGGAGTGTTATATCCCAGTTTAAAGGTCATGCGATTATGGTGCCCATTTAGGGAATATTGCATCACTGACTAGGGAGATTCTCTTCGAATGAATGTGGCTTAAGTGCGATTGAAATACTTCTTTCATTTTGTACTTCATTGCCAGAACATGAGAGAGATTTTAGCAGAATAGAAATAAGGGTGAGTACAAAGAGAGATTCTTTAGGACGATGCTTGTCAACTTAACACTAGAGAAGGATTTTTCCATTGAAAAGTTCAAATAGTTTCTTTTTAGAGTGAATATAGCATCTTCAAAACCAAGATCAAATTCACAAAACTTTCCAAGAGAAATTCTACCATCTGTCAGTATACAGCAAAACCCATGTTTGTGTTTTAGTTCATTTTATATGTACTGTATTACACATATTAGGGCTTAATTAAAGGTGGGTGAATTAATCTTTAATAGACAACTTATATGCAGAAACCTATACAACTCATGCCATCTAACCCCAGATAAGTTCAAGAGTAATATTTTCTGTGGAATTCAAGGGTCTTCCCTTCAGGAGAATAAAGTATTGCATGGAGTAGGGGAAGCAGAGACAATGACTCTACAGATGAAGTATGTCCCATTTACCATATTCCTGGTTAATAAGGATGCTAGGTCTGATGAGGTTGTACAAGCGAGATTCTCTGCTTGCTGCACAATTATATGTTGGTTTCTTTTCCCCAGTCCTCAGATAGAAATCGCCATTTTTTTTCCTCCTGATATAGGAGAGTGATAGAAGCAGAATGGCGCCAGCATCTCAGTAAAACAGAAGTAAAAACAAGTTAAGATAGGCAGTGAGAGGTAATGGAGACCAATTCCTAGGGCTTCTAATTGTTTTTATTGTCAATTTTACATTACTGTCAATGCTATGTGGCTACTTCATAGCCAGCATTTGAAAGCAGATGGGCAGTGTGCCATGACACCACTGCCACCAGTGGCTGAGAGGAGCCTGAACTCTACAAAATCTCATCTCTCTCTCTGTGTGTGTGTGTGTGTGTGTGTGTGTGTGTGTGTGTGTGTGTGTAAACTTGGTTGATGTGTAATTCATCAGTAACGAGATTAGAG
This sequence comes from Sapajus apella, assembly GCF_009761245.1. NCBI lineage: Eukaryota > Metazoa > Chordata > Mammalia > Primates > Cebidae > Sapajus > Sapajus apella. Next base: position 30,712,774 of record NW_022436948.1, read on the forward strand.
CCCTAATAAAGTCCCTACATGTTAATGGTGGAATTACAGTGCAATAATTAATAGAGAAGCACTCAGTCTTTAAACAAAAAAATACCACATACAAAATCTATTCATCTGGAACTCACCCTTCTATGATTTTTATTCACCACTTTCACAGTTAATGTTTTTTCAGATTTTCTCATATTCAACTTCTACATATTCCCACTCATATCAAACCTTTCTGCATCCAGTATTCATGATTTTGTGACAAAGAGCATATAAATAGTATAAGGAATGGTCTTGATATTAGGGGTGGCTATATAAAATCCATTCTACTGGTTTTGTGATTTGGCCAGTAAATTGTATAATGTATTGATAAAAGGGCTTTCATTCTCATAATAGTCTGTGAACTCAGCAGGGACTACTTTGCTAGGGAGGCATGTATAGATGACTAGAACTATACAAAATCTCATGAGGGATTTACCATAGAAATATAGATGCTGCAAAAGAAAATATGGTAGACTTATTCTCCTTTTTTCTTTGATTATCTAACATGTGGTCCTATCACAGGATTTCTGCATACCTTCAATATGATTCCATGTAAGGGTTATACAGAGTTGGAGAAAAATATACATTTGGAAGACTCATTTAAGTATAATGTATCCACAGGTAAACTTACATAAATTGGATTGGATTATAACTTGTGTGATATAAATGTAAGAAAACTACATTTTTGGACCCTGAAGAACTAGTCAACACCAGAGGGTAACTTGATTACATCCATTCCTGAATGGTTTATTTCTGTAAATTTATATAACTACTAGATGATAGCTTACTTTTTCCCTTCTAATTTAAGTTTTAAAAGTAAGCTCAAATTAACCGAAATAATGTTTATGAAGTGAACTTTAGCCAAATGGTGATTGTCATAAAACATAACTTTTTAAGTTGTTGTGAAATGAATTAAATTGAAAAGATAAATAGAGAAGTTGAACTGTCCTTACAAATGACTGCACAATACCAGCAATGTCTTTTGAGAGAGGATTTAGAACAGAGTGTGTAGGTATTTATCTCACACAAAGAGAAAAATTTCCTTCCGTGGGAAAACATTAGATCATAGGAAGGCCTGAAATATTTGAGTTGCAGCTTTGTGTAACCACACTCAGCCTAAACAAGTTACAACAAGATAAAGCCCTCAGAATATGAGAAAGGGATGATGAGTACAAAGATCCACCACTGTGTTTCCCAGCTTTTTCTTCTAATGTAGCTAAGACCTTCTTTGATGAAGTCATCCTTTCCTGATCCGTTTTTGTAAAAACTTGTCCCCAAACCACCTTTTGTTAAGGGAGGCAGTGTTTACCAAACTTGGTAGAGTTTATAAAGGCCTAATTTTGTTTGATGAGATTCACTAGGATTAGACAACAAATTAAAGACAAAAATAAGCTATGTTAATCAATGAAATATCCTACTGCTTATTATTACTGACTTAATTCATGCAGTGCTTTTTACTTATAAGAAGACACCATACATATTGTATAATATTCCATTTGAGATTGTTATATTGACAACCTCTTATTTCTTTAAAATTGTGTGGGCAGTTCAAAAAAATGAAAGGGTAATATTGGGAACTGAACATTTAGGAAAAAATAGTATATTTGGTATAAATTTCATAGTTTTAAAACCACAGATCACTCAAAACTCAGATATAAAACATATAATATTTTGACATATTGTGTTAAGGTTTGTAACTTTTTTTCGAATGTATTATTACTTAATATTTCTAACATGAAACCTAAGGTGCTTGAATTGAGGCCATGTTATAATCTAGGGAAGATGTATTGTAGACCAAGGAATTGACATGTGTGTGTATGTAATATATACATATACACAGATGAAAATATATGTCACACATATATAAATATATGTCTATGCATGCATATATACATGTAATTTTATAAAAGAACTTACATGACCAAGTTCAAAGGCTTTGGCACATTTATCTTTTGGTCATTGCATTTTTGTGAGTTAATCATTTACATGTAAGCTATACTTTTTAGATTCCAGAGGATATTTTAAAAAATATGTGGCTCATGGGTTGATAGGTACATGGTATCATACCACCATGTTACATGTATACCTATGTAACAAGCCTGCATGCTCTGCATTTGTATCTGGAACTTGAAGTAAAATTAAAAAAAAAATTTGGCTGGATTTTAATTGAAATTTAATGTTATTTGGGATGTATGTGTTGTTTTTCTCATTAAAAAGGAAATACATTTTTTAAAGAAAATTCTTAGAATATTGGGATAAGAAAGTTTTCAGAGTTTTGCACTAAGCTTCTAAGTATCACCTAAATAAATTAGGTGAACGGAAAACTTTGAGCTTAGATATTTTTTGCTTGATAGCCACCTAGTTTTATTCCATTGCCTTGCACCAAAACATGGAAATTGAAAAGTGTAATACTCTAAAGTTTAGTTACCTGGAAAGTTCCAGCTAAATATTGGTAATAGTCACAATAGTCTGCTTTAATAATTTTAAATAAAAGATTATTGTGTGCCATCTGGCATAACTTGTACACCTCTTTCTCTAACTTTCCAGCTCCTTTCAGGGTTAATAAAGATCTCAAGTGATATTTTCAGTAAGCTTAAAAAAGTAATGGGAAAAATGCATCTATGAAATATTTGACGAACATATAGTTGCTTTTATTTTTTGAGATAGGGTCTCACTCCTGTCGCCCACGCTGGAGCATAGTAGTGCAATCTTGGCTCACTGCAGCCTTGACTTCCTGGGCTTAGGTGGTCCTCCCACTTCACCTTGAACAGCTAGGACTACAGGACTGCATCACCTATTTTATTTTATTTTATTTTTATTTTTTATATTTAGCTAATACAGGGCTAATGTATTGGCTTGGCTAATTTTTTGGTATTATTTGTAGAGATGGGGTTTCTCCATGTTGCCGAGGCTGTTCTCGAACTCCTGGGCTCAAACTATCTACCCATCTCGACCTCCCAAAGTGCTGGGGCTACAGAGGTGATCCACCACACCTGGCCTTACTTAGTTGCTTTTTAAATGCATGTTGTTTTACTATTTCCGAGTTTTTGACTGTTACTGTGAGTTAGACGGTAGCACACAATCACATTTATACATTACTTTATTAAAGTGCATTTCCTGAGCATCTGTGATGTGCTGAATACTTGTAAAAGTGTGGTGAGTTTTTATTTTGGTGCGAAAGATAGACAAATAATTGTGCTAAATATGTTTACAAGTGTGATTAAATTTAAATATTACAAAAGAAAAATATAGGGTGTCATAAGCAGATTATAAAATCTATGACATTCAGTTTGTTCTGCCTGGAGACCTCCCTGAGGAAGTAACAATTATGCTGAGGACTGGAGATAGGTAGGTGAAGAGTAAGATATGGAAAGAGAACTCTAGGTAGAAGGAAGGTCCCGAAGGAGACAGAGATTGGAGAATGTGTCACCTTTGAAAGCCTGGAAGAAAGTCAAGTGGCTGGGAAAGGTGTAAGCAGTGAAAGATGGAAGAAGGTTGGGCTGGATGACACAGATTAGGTAGGTAATGGTAAAAGAAAAATGTAAGCACATGTAAATTTCAAGCAGTGTATTTGAATATTTGAGGATTCATGATTTTGAGTAGCACCAGCCTATAAGGGGTAACATTTCACTGAGAAGAGCAAGAGGGGAATCTTTTATAAAGTGTTTACAGAAGCAAGACAAAGAAAACAATTCTGGTTACAGTGGAAAGTTCCTACTTAAAGGTTAGTTGTTGGTTTTTGATTGGTACGATTTCTAGTTTCAATTTACTATTTATGTTGGGCTTTGATTTGTTGATGTAGGAATTTAAATTGCCAGAGACACCCCAGTCTAATGGTTTCCCAATTACAATAAAAAAGAAAAATCTCCTTTTGATCAGCCTCTCATTTATAAGAGATTGACCAAAGTTTGGGCATAAGCATCACTCTCTGTCACTGTCTTGCCTGGGTTGTCTTTATCTCAGTGTAAAACTCGTAAGTCATGACATCAGGCTCATTGAAGAAAGGCTCTTATTGTTGCTCATCTCATTTTTGTTGCTCTAATCACAGTGAGTCCATCTGGCATACTGTTGATGGCTACACACACATTTGAGACCCTTGACAGTATATACTATACCAAGGAGAATTTAATGGTGACTATCAGGAGAATAATACCAAGAAACTGAAGTATGCTCCTCAGCCAAGGTCCTCACAAATCAAACCAACTAGTATTTCTATGGAAATGAAAGAAAAACAAAGACCAATGACAAGAGCAAACTATAAATTCAGTCTCTGAGTCCAAAGGGTGATTAGTCAAGACTTCTAGATTTGAGCTCAAATATGTTTTCCTGGTTTGCTGTTTGAATGTCTTTGGTTATTGCATTGGGTGTTTTGGTGAACCCCTGGAGTCACGCACACATCAGGAATCAGGGTTGGCCTCTGAAATTATACCAGGCCACCCATTCCAGCTTGTGGCATTTCAGAAAGAGAGCAGTTCTTGTTCTGAGTGATTCCAAGTTGGAAAAGTGGGAGAAAATCAACTTGGAGGAACATAGAAGAATTCAGCATCTAGTTGGTTACACAGGTAGAAAATAAAACTCAAGAACAATGAACAGAGCTACTTTTATTTCATTGATATTTACCTAATTTACTTATTCTTAATACTTGTGCTTGGATTGCTCATGAAAAAGTTCATGAGACATTATAAACAAAGCTAGCCCTTGAAGGAGTTCAAGAAGTGTCACCCCAAGCTATTCCACTTTGAGCTAAAGGGACTTGAAAAACAGCAAATGCAGGGAGAGGCTTTCCCTACAGCCCCTCCTATTTGCTACATTCAGATCCATCACAGCAAATCAACTGTCATCAGTCACTACCCTACACCGTCATCTTATTTCATTTGTGCTTACAGGTCAGCAAATATTAAAATTATCACAGAAGCAAAGAAACTGAAAAGCTAAACAATATTATTCCCTCTCTTTTTCTAACTTCTGTGACTAACATATATCAAGCAATTCATATTTACTACATATTTTACTCTTTGGTTGGATTTATGGACTTAAACATCTAGCAGAGATAATACAAACCCATCTAGCCAGCAACCCAGAAAAATCAAACAATTCTTTTTTTTTTTTTTTTTTTTTTTAAGAGACAGGTCTTGCTCTGTCACCTAGCCTGGAAGATAGTGGTGAAATCATAACTCAATGCTGCCTCAAACTCCTGGGTTCAAGGGATTCTTCTGCCTCACACTCCTGAGTAGCTGAGACTACAGGTACATGACACTGCCAGCTCATCTGTTATTTTTTAGAGACATGGCCTTGCCATCTTGAGTAGGCTGGTATCAAACTCCTGGCCTCAAGCAATTCTTTCACCTTGGCCTCCCAAAGTACTGGGATTACAGGTGTAAGCCACTGCACCTGGCCAAAATGGACAATTCTGAAAGCATTTCTATTTTTATCTTACCAACAATTTTAAATCTACCTTTGTTTACCAGAGATCTGCCTAAATGGCATGAACCTGGTGGGAGAAAACCACACTTTGGTCAGTTTCTCTATTTCTGACAGTTTTAGTAATAATTCACGTGAGCACTTAGTTATCTTCAAGTCAATTGGAATAGATTTCCTTTAAAAATTGTATAAATTTGTTTAGTAATATCATCTAAAATATCACATACACATACATCTGTTCATACAAAGACATGCATGTACATACAGACAGAAGCAGACAAACTGTTGATTTAAGAGTCACTTATTTGGAGAGGACGGAAGGTCAGTCTAAATTGTTGGTTGCCCTGGATTTGTTATAATTGCAAGGCCATTAATTTGGAAGCTCTTTGTTACTTATCTTGTTCTAAGGTTCTTTATAAAAGTTCAGCAAAATTAGCTAAACCTATAGCTTCTTTCTTTACGTTTTCTTTCCACTTTTTTTTTCTAAGTCTGCTAATAATATCTGGGGAGAATCTTTTTACAAAAAGGGCAACGAATGTAGGCTGGGTTGCCTGGAATCCCATAAGAAAAGCCAAACCTCCAAGTGGGTTTTGAAATTAGCAACAGATTCATCGTTCTTCTGTCTGCGGGTCTGGTTGAGTGACCAGTCAGTATGAGTGGGGAAGCAATTTAGGAATGTCTTTCAGAAGACTTTTTAGCTTTTCGACCTTTTTTCTGGCCCATATGTGGACCAAATGGGGACTCGTCGCCATGGGTCATATCCTCACGAAGATGCCATTCTGACTCTTGCATCCATTTTTGAGTTTCCCTTGGTTCTGTCAACATGTGTTTAAAAGGATTACTGAGTTCAGAATGGAACCAATTAGCATATAGGGTGGATAAAGCATTTTCTATGCTGCACAGGAATACTATTTATTGTTGCTGTGAGCTCAAGATTTTGAGTGAGGAGTAACAGTGGTTATAAAGCAAACCTGGTTGATCTGACTTCCTTTTGTCAAGACTGATCTGGTTCTTTCTTTTTTTTCCTTTGGAGGTGGGCAGGCAAACCAGTGAAAACAGTAGATTCAGAGTAGGCAAAGGACAATAGAGAGGGAGGTTAAAGGTCTCTACATGCCAGTCAAAACTGCATCCCATGGTTTTGAGGAAATTGGGATTTCTTCTTATGTGTATGCCCTATAGATGAGCAGTTTTATTTAGGTTAAAACTTTCCCATTGTGGCCACCAAAATTCTAAATTATTTTTTATATAATTTACCCATTTCTCTAGAAAAGCACATATTCCAAGATGGAGTCTTAGACTCTGTGGATTTAAATAAACTCATTATTTCCTGTCTTCCTGGAACCTTTTCTACCAGAGGTATTTAAACACAATTCAGTTTCTTTCTCACCTAGTCAGGCATCTAATGCCTCCCTAAAGAATTCATCCGGTTTCTATTAGGACATCCAAACCTAGTTCAGATTTTTTTTTTAAATTACTGAAACTCAGAGAACAGGACCCAAGTTGTATAACTCATGTATCCAAGAGAGTTTACTGGTGATGGCCTCCAAATGTACAGGAAGAAGGAGTGAACAGAAGGGGTACAGCTGGGTACTTATTCCTGTTTACTTAGTTGCTCCCACAGGTCATTATTGGGCAGTAGTCTTTATATCCCACTCCTGACACCAGAGCTTATGAAAAAATGACTTCAGCATATTTAACTTTTAAAAAGTCTATCTGGGCATTCAGCGGCCCATAAATTGGAGTTGCACCACACTACGAGGGACTTAACACTCCACTAGGAAGGGTTAGAGGGAGGACTTCCAGAAAGTGTTTACAGAAGCAAGCCACAAAAAGCCCCAGTTTTGATTGATTTGAGTGTAAGGTTTCTAGTCAGAGGTTAGTTGGTGGTTTCCAAATGGTGCAGTTTTAAGTTTCAGTTTTCTGTTTACATTGTGGTTTAGTTTGTATATGTATGAATTTAAAGAGCCAGATCTAATATAGTCTATGGCCTCCTAGTTAATTTTTTTTAAATAATAAAGATTCTGGGAATTTTATCCCAAGAATAATCAAAATACATTAGAGGAATTTTATCCTCTTACAGAAATTTACAGGCAGGTAGAAGAGGCCCACTATTGCATCTAAATACTGTAGAGCATCATCGATTTTTTAACTCAGAGGTAAACTAGTGGACTATGAAAGCTTACAGGGTGGGAAGTGAAAACATTATGAGGGTGGGCACAGATCTAGAATTGGACAGTTTGGGTATAGTTCAGAGTAAGGTTTCACCAAGGGCTATGCCCAGCTGCCACCCCCAACCAGATATAGGAAATGGCTGGGAGAGGAGTGCACATGTCTGTTTTCTAAAAGTTCTCTCATGTAATTCTTGATGTGCCTCCAGATTTGATAATGCAAAGATGGTAACGAATAAAATAGGAAGAAGTTGCAGAAGAACTTGCAGAAGAACTGGAAATCAGTAAGACTGGATCAAAGTATGTGAAGAGGGGATGTGTTTAAAGAGATAATTAGGAGTTTCACCAGAAAAATAAAACAGTTTCAAGTATGTGCTGTAAGACAGGGAAGCTGATGGAAGTTGGACAGATCTCCTGACCTCTTCAATTTCCAAAATCGTGTAACTCTTTCTTCCTTTCTCCAAGATTATAACTTACTTGAATTGTAGTAATTTACTTATGTGCTTTATGACTCACACTTATGTTAGGCTACTTCAAGTGAAGAGCTGTTTCCTCCTAACTTGATACTGTTTTCAGTGTGTATCAAAGCAAGGTATACATAAAGAAGTGACCAGTAAATATTTCTTGAATTAAATCAAGATGGCCCATTTACTTTAGCTCCTTTCTTTTTGCTTATTCTAAACTCAGCGAAAAATACTGATTTCCACTGGTTTTGCTGAATTCATCAATAGGGTGTGCAAATTAAAAATTATTCTATTAATCATATCCTGAATAAATGCAATTTATGTATTCAAATTTTGATTGGGCAATTGCCTATCTATCCTTGTAAACTTAAAAACAATTTCCTATTTAGGAACATTCATAATAAACCCATTGTATTGTACTTGTTAGTTTACATACCTAGATGAAGGGCAAACCTGTTTTTTTCATGTTATCTTTAAAGCCTATAGAAAAATTATATGCTTATTTTGCTAATGTTAAGCTGTCTATTATGTAATGTCATAAAAGGAAAATACCTGTGTTCACTGTTTTCACTTAATTATGTTTTTTGTTGTAAACACTTGATTTTATTTTTAAAATTACCTTAAAAATGTATTAAATTGTATTGTTTATTCCTTTCAAAGAAAGAAAAGTAAGACATAAACATTAATTTATAAAAGTTTTAACATTAATTTATAAAAGTTTTTAAGATAAAATTCAAGAAAAGGAAAAAATGAGTACTGAAATATGTTTTTATACAAATTGCAATTTTATGTTACAAATATTTAAATAAAATTAATACATGGATATTTCTTTTTTTTTTTTTAAAGATGGGGTTTCACCATGATGGCCAGGCTGGTCTTGAACTACTGACCTCAGGTGATCCACCCACCTCGGCCTCCCAAAGTGCTAGGATTACAGGCGTGAGCCACCACTCCCAGCCTATTTCTTTTTTTTGTTATTTTGTTTTTCTTTTTTTTTTTAGACACTCTCACTCTGTTGCCCAGGCTGGAGTGTAGTGGCACAATCTTGGCTCATTGCAACCTCCACCTCCCAGGTTCAAGGGATTCTCCTGCCTCGGCCTCCCAAGTAACTGGGATTACAGGAATGCACCACTATGCCCAGGTAATTTTTGTATTTTTAGTAGAGCAGCATTTTGCCATGTTGGCCAGCTGTTCTTGAACTCCTGACCTCAAATGATCAACCCCCCTTGGCCTCCCAAAGTGCTGGGATTACAAGTGTAAGCCAACACACCCAGCTACAAAAACATGTTTCATTTCACAATAAAAAGTGTAATCGTTTTTGAACAGCTATTGGGACAGATAGATAGATCCTTGAAGCACAAGCCAATCTATTTAATAATGGTTTGTGCTTCCTCACTCAAATACTTTTTCTTCTGAGGGAAAAGGGAGAATGAATTATGTTCTATGATAAGATTTTTCAATAATGATACTCTGATATTCTTAGGTCCCATTCTTTATCGTAAGGTTGATGACCACCAAGGAACATGGAGGTCTTGGTAGCCTTATGCTCACCTGAAAGCAAAAATGGGTTTCTGGGAACCGATCAAAATTAAGTGACTTCCCAAATTTGGAAAGGAGGGTGGCTCACAAAGTATTTTTATTCAGCGATTCTGATGTAAAGTGGATCTGGCTTAATCAAGGGCACTAACTAAATCATCTAGAAAAAAACATTAGTGGGAACCGCATATAAAATAATAATAATCACAATAATGTTTAGTAATATTATCACAGTCTTTCCCCCAAGGAGCTTCAAGCACTTGGCAATTGTCTCATTAATTCTCAGAGGCTCCCTGGGAAAGAGTAAAGCAATAAATCACATATTGAAGAGATGTTTTAAATAGGAGAGTCAGTTAGATTCTTAATAATTATAGGTTGGTCAGCAAAAGTTGCAATTCAGTTTTATGGAAATAAATTTAGTCTTTTTCTTAACAAGTAATGAATGGCCAGCAAAAACTTTGTTCAAAATTAATTGTGAAATATAGCTCATTGTTTCTTTTTGTATTTTCATCTATACCCAATTACCTGTCATTCTTGTGACCTATTTTCAAAATTCCATTAAATTCAGCAAGTAACAAGATTTCTAGCAGTCTTTAGTCATGTGCCATTTGACTGTTGGTGATCAAGATTGAGAGTACCTCAAATGAGAAGTTTCAATCAATGGCCATCATCCATGCTATTGATTAAATATTTTCTTATTTTAGTAATGGCCCAAATTTAAACATTTTTCAAAATTGGTTAGTTTTAAGGAGAAATTAAAGTAGTAAAATAATGTTATTGTTTATATTAGTAATTAGAAAATAAATAATTTGAAAATTAATGAAATATGAAGTCAAATATATATGTTTCCCTTTGAAAATCGTGCCTCATACTATTATTGGATATACAAATGACCTTACCACTCTGAGGTCAGAGTTCAAATTAAGCCTGAGTCCTAAGTAAATTGAGATGAATGGTTTGGTTTTTGTCCCTAGTGTAAAATAGTCCATATCGCAGAATCACGATACATCTGTTTTTGTAAAATTGGCATAATTTGCATTCTCCTAGGACTCTGTTGGCGTCGTATCAGAAGCTATTTCTTACTACAAAGGAAAATTCTTTTCTAGGTCATAGGTTTTTTTTTTTTTTAAATGTGTATAAAAATGGCTCAGAATATGTCTGTTCACCTGTGACAAGGTTGAATTACGTCTCATCATAATCAATTTGGTGATTGATAACATCACAGAAACAATCTAATATGTTTATTAAGATGGGTGTGATTATGGGAAATGGCAAGATAAACAGATGAAGTAATTTTGAAGAGGCCACCTCCTTGTCTTAATAGTAGTTTTGTAAGTACCTTCATTCGATTATATTGAGAGAAATCAAGATTGCCTTTACATTCTAGTAAACTAAATTATTAAATTATGTCAAAATCTTTGAAATTTAAATGCATAATTATATTAGATGCCAAAGACATTGGTAACAATAACTCTGACAGCATTAACTGCAGTTGGAGAAAAACTGGCTTCAAAATCAATTCTTTGCGCTATAGTTTCCTGTGTTAATTATAGACTAATCATGTAATTTGTTTAAAAATTTATTATCAATTTGAAAAACTTTGTTAGCCAGCAATCTCTAAGTGAAAAAGGTATGTGTATATGGTATTACCCAGAAATCAGACAACAATGTGAGTACAAGCAAAGGACTAACATTGGGGAAATAATTTAATACAGAGGCATATATGTTAATGTTAAATATGATAGTATATTAATTACATAGTTAATCTGTATTTCTTGGGGGAAGTGATTGTTTTTGTTTTTGCTTTTAAACAGTTTTTGGTAGTACAAGAGGACAATCTAAAGAATTTGTAAGGAATGATTGTGTAGTGTTGTGTATTGGGGGATTAAGACATAGTACAGTTACTTAATTAACCCTCTATTTTCTCAAAAGAAAAGAAACAGACAAATCTTTGGTATCCTTGCACGAATTTAAAAAATCCACACCCATGTTTAGTTTGCAAATGTTTAACTCTTCATTTGCTTTTATTTTAAATATAATTTTAAGAAAAAGATCCTCTTCCCCTCTCCTCCACCCCTGCAACACACACATAGACTCATACTTGCAGACACACGTACACACACACACAAACACACTGCAAATCAAAAACACAAAATAGCTTGCTTTTGTTGCTAGGCCCTAGCACTTTTGCCAAAGATTTCAAAAACTGTCTGTACTTGATTTTTAGTGACTGCGTAAGTTGTAGTATTGGATTTATCGAAGCTGCCCATTCCCTTTGCAAAACAGCCTAACTGAAGCCAGAATCCCTCCAAACATGTAATAATTTATAGTGAGTATAATTTTAGGGTAGCTTATAGTGAGTGAGCACTGTTCTCCCATCAATTGAAAACTCAACACTCGGTTTTGCTTATTCCTAAACTTTGTTTTTACTTTTTCTACTTGCCGCTGATATTTTTATTATCATCTTTATTTAACAAATGTTAAGTCAGCAGACAACTGTGAGTACAGAAGAGGAAGCATTTTATCCCTGCATACCAAATCAGAAAGAACTGATACATGTGTCTCTAAAATAAGCTACGTTTGAATTGGATATGTGTAACAGACTGAAAAGATTGGGGAAAATATCACAGGATTTTTGTGAGAATAACATTAACCAAGGTAACACATGAAAATACCTAACACCATGCTTGATATAGACACAGTGCTGAATTGAGTGTTTGTTTTTTCTTTTCATAAATTCTTTGATGAAAATCATATGTTTTCTACTGATATATTGTCTTTAGCCTCAGTGAACGCAGACCTTCAGGAAATAGATGAGAAAACCATGACTGATGGTAAAATAAAAGAGTCATCAGAGGAATGTGCCCTCTATGTCCTGTTTTCTTTCAAAGTTACCAGGTTATTCTGATTTAAAAGAGCATGCAGAGGATGGTTTAGAACTTTATTATTTTTTATTTTATTGATGAGTACTTTAAAATCATAATTATTGGTTTTTCCTCGATTATACCTGTTTAAGACATAAACATCAATTCTAAACAATCATGTCTAAATCTTTGCGTTATTTGTGTTTCTCTCTGTGTTATTACTTTATGTATTATTGGCACATTTTTGGTTCTCAAAATAATTAGAAGTATGTGTCTATATATATATATACACACATATATAATTTTCCAAAAATATGTCATTAATCTTTTGTCATTGTTTTCATAAAGTTGTAACTAAAGAGAAGAGGCTGCTCTTTATTTTGGAGGGCTACTTCTCTCTTACCACTGAAAGTGCACAGGTTTTTGGGTTAATATTTACATCAAGGGTGTATGCCTTAATTGATACAAGAAAATATACTTTTCATGATGAAAGAAAGCTTTAAGTCTTATGTGTTTGAAAGGAAATAAAACTAAGACAGCTTTTGCCTAGAAGTTTCCTTCCGTTGTGCCGTGATTTCTCAAAGGAAGTGATAAAAGCCATTTTGTTTTGACTTTTTGAAAGGAGAATGAACAAATCACCCTATGAATAATATAATCTTTTTTTAGATGAACATTGTATGGAATAAAGCAGAATCTTTTTTTTTCCATGCTAATTTCTAAAGCCTGTTACCAAATAGTCACTTAACAGGAAAGTTCAATATTCACCCCAAAATATAATATAAATATATCTTAAAAAAATAATTCAAAGCATGTTGTTCACTTGTGAGAAAGAATGAATGGCATCAAAACAGCATAAGGGAAGGCAGAATTGGAAGTAGAATATGTGAATAAATTAATTTTTTGTGAACATTAAACGTATTTCCACATTATAATGTCTAGCTCACTTCCATAGGCTAGTGTGTTTTTAGGTTTCATTAAATAAAACATGTTATCTAAAATAAAGGTGGGCAAACTGCAGCCCCTGGACCAAATTCAGCCTGCTGCTTGGTTTTTGTGACCTGTAAACTATAATAAATTTTTTTTTCACATTTTTAAGTAGTTGAGTATAAATCAGAAGTAGAATGCGATTTTGTGACTCATAAAATTTTTATTCAGTTGAATTCTCTTGTTCACTAATAAAGTTTTATTTGAACATGGCCACACTCAGTTGTTTAAGCATAGTATCTGGCTACCTTCTTGCTACAAAAGCAGAATTGAGTAGGTGCGATGGATGCTGCGTGGGTCACAAAGCCTAAAATATTTACTGTCTTGCTCCTTAAGAGAGTGTGCTGATCTCTAATTTGAACTATAGGGGTAATACATGTGCTTTAGTGCATACTCTTAGGCCATATGCAAAAATGCTGAATTTTAAGAGAGGGAGAGAGAGAGACCACTGGAATTAAGTGAAAAAGGTCACTTAGGAGAAGGAAGAGGTCTGAATGTATTTAAAACCAATAAAAATATGAAAAATAGTTGAAAGAATGAGGATGCTTTGCTGGAAAGAAGTTGATTGGGATTATGATATTCTTCAAATATTCATTATCATGTGAGAGAATTAGACTTGTCATATTAAACACAAAGAGGCAACATTGGAATTAAGATCAACAGGTGGAAATTTTACTGAAATATATATTGATTCAATGAAAACATATGTTGATAAAATTATACTTTGATGGAACATCTTTTTTTCTTTTAAGTCAGTGACTTCTAGTTCTCCAGCCATTCATGCGTAGGCTACTTGAACATTTCGTTGACACATCTGGGGGTGGTTAGACTGAATGACTTTCTTATTCTTCAATTAATTCAGTAAATATGTGTTGAGCACCTCCTTTGCGTGAAGGATTAGGCACTGGGATTACAGTGGTGAGCAGCACTCCTGGTGCCTCCTCTTCTTGCACTGTCTTGCTAGAATCCTTGAAGGGCGGGTAGACAATATGCAAGCAAGAAATCAAGATGTTGTCAGGGCCACACTTTCTCTGACGGCTCTAAGGAAGAGCTCTGATACGGGTTGAATTTCTGTCCGTCCAAAAACATTTGCTAAAATCATAACCCCTAGTGAGGGCCTGTGTTAAAGGGAAAAACCGTCTTCCCGGGTCCACAGGGGGCGTGGTTTCAAAGGCCAGAACTTCCCAGCGCCATGCCTCCATCCACCTCCCCATCGGGAACCTGGAGTTCTTTGTCTAACTTTCCCACGCCTTTCAGGTGTCCTTCTTTGTTTAAAAAAGCCCGGGAAAAGCCCTGGAAGGAAGGGCCTCTGTTCTGGGCGGGACAGCCAACCCAGCATCAGAGTCGAAGGTCAATCACTCCTGAGGAAGTTTGAAACAACTCCTCTCATTGGACAAGAACATGAATGGGGCGCGAAAAACTAAAAGTTAAAACTCCACTGCACCTTACCTGCGCTGATTTCCCTTCGCTGGGATCCTCTCCCGCAACAGCGTGGGAGCTGTGTTACCCTCTCTACCTGTGCGGATATCCCCTTCGGATTCCCCTCTCACGGCAGCGTGGGAGCTTGGGTGCTAAGCGCTCTCTTCTCTCTCTCTCTCTCTCTCTCTCTCTCTCTCTCTCTCTCTCTCCCTCCCCCTCTCCTCTCTCTCTCTTTCTCTCCCTCTGCCTAATAAATCGCTTTCTGCTAAACTCTTTGGATCCGATATATACTTGAACTGTAAGCTCACTGCACCACCAGGGCCCCTTCCCCATTCTTGGGGCAAAGAGAGGCCAAGAACCTCAGGCACATCAAATGGGAGTGGGGAGCTGAGCCCCGTCCCGTCCTGTGACTCATTACACTGGTACCTCAGAATGTGATCTTATTTGGAAACGGAGCCTTTACAGAGAAGAGTAAAATTGTAAACAGGTCATTAGTGTGGGCCCAAATTCAATATGACAGGTGTCCTTATAAAAAGGAAGAGTTTAGTTACAGAGACAGACGTATGAAGAGAATCCATATGAAGACAGTGCAAGGCTTAGAAATAATGGATTTCTAAGCCAAGGAATGCTACAGATTACCAGCAAACACCCACAAGCTGGGAGCAGGGTATAGAAGAGACTCTCCCTCCTGGTCAGTAGAAGGAACCAACTCTGCCGACATCTTGGATTTGGACTTGTGGCCTCCAGTACTGTGAAACAATAAATTGTTGTTGTTTAAGCCACTCAGTTTGTAATACTTGATTAAGACAATCGTAGGAAACTAATGCATTTTCCTTGCCTCTTCCAGCTTCTGGTGGCTTAGGTGTTCCTGGGTTTGTGGCAGTATAACTCCATCTCTGTCTTCACATCATGGACCTTCTCACTGTATGCACGTGTGTGTGTGTGTGTGTGTGTGTGTGTGTGTGTGTGTGTGTGTGTGTGTATGTGTGTCTTCTTCTATCTAAGGACATTTTCATTGGATTTAGAACCCACCATAATTCAGTATGATCTTATCTCCATCCTTACCTTAATTATATCTGTAAAGATCCTATTTTTAAATAAGGTCATATGATGGGGTTATGGATGGACATGGATTTTTCTGGGGGAGGCGGGGGAACACACTCTTCAACCCACTATAACTGTTATGCCAAGAGAGTTGTCAGCAAAGGGGCAGGAATGAAATCAAGTGAAAGTAAAGGAGGCAAGAAATGGGATGGATAGGCTACCGTAGATCCCAGTTAGCAGTCTGGATTTTGTTCTAAATATAAAGAAAATTTCTTGCCAGCTTTAAGCCGAGAAGTAGCACAACTTGATTTACATTTCAAAGAGGTATCTGAGGCTATTGTGTAGAGGATGGACTGTGATGTTGGGGAAAGGGTATAAACAAGGGCAAGCTTTTTGGGTCCTTGTGAGAGGGAGTGAGAGGTGCTCAGTACAAATAAGAAACAGGCCATGTTTGGAGACTTGGTTGATGGATTCGATACACACCAGGATGTAATGAGTGGTATCTTACAGACCAGGGGAAAGTCATGAGTGGCTTCTTTATTCATTTTGGTTTACTTATATATTTATATTAGTATCAGCAGACTAAGTCTTTCAGAAGCTGCAGAAGGTTATGCTGTGAAAAGAAAGTCCCATCTGATCCTTTCTCTCAGCCTCTAACAGCAACCACTATTAGCAATTTTATCTACATCCTGCTGAGGAAATACTTCTCCTAAAGGAGAGCTATTCTTCATCCATAAAATCCAATAAATGAACATGTTTCCAGGCCAGGAAAACTTATTTAGAAACACCTGCTCATTCAAAAATATATCAGTAAAGTCTAAAATAGGATGAAATTAAAATGAAACTGGTAGCTTTATGATACAGATCCCTTATGATTATTGGATAATGAATACTTGTGAAGTTAGCTAAGCCTTCATAGCCTAGGCTCTATGCCTAGAAATTAAGAAAAACACCTTCTTCCCCTTTTGAAAAACTCATAAATGAAAAATGAAATGGATTTTGCCATCCATTGTTTCTTCTGTCATTCCTTCGAAGTGAGTGATAGTGTTTTGGAAAGCATGTCTATTAAGCCGCTTGCCTGAGGTCATGGAGCCTCTTCTGTGGAATCCATTTGAGGGGAAGGCTAGAGTTGGTGGTGTGTGTAGATGCTCTCTTCTGCCAGCCACTGCTGTCTTTCCTATTTCAGGGTCTTTCTAGGCCATTTAAAATGCAACTAGGATATCATCAATTTCCTATGGCAAAGGGATTGAACATAATGGAACTTCCTTACTTCCATGAGGCTGAGCTCTATTCTGTGGAGTCTACCTTCCAAATCCATAACAAATCTCTCCACTACAGATCTTCTATCTGGGTTACTGCAAGAGTCTCTCAGTTGATGTCAGAACTTCCTCCTGAACCTCCTTAGAATAGCTAAGGGTGGTTTTTGAAAATGAACCAGAGCATGATGGCTTTCTGATGTGTTCAAAACATATCCATTGTTTCTATTGCACTTATGGTGGGATTGTAATCATTAATTTAGCCCTGTACATTTCTGCATAATTTTGACTCTACTTACTTTTCAACCATTCCAATACTGTTTCTCTTATTCTGTACTCTAGCTATCTTGACATTATTTTAGTCTCTAGTACAGGAGTCCCCAACCCCTGGGCTGTGGACCGGTACCTCTCGTAGCTTGTTAGGAACCGGGCCACACAGCAGGAAGTGAGCGGTGAGTGAGACAGTGAAACTTCACCTGTAGTTACAGCCTCTCCCCATTGTTCCCATTATCGCCTGAGCTCTGCCTCCTGTCAAATCAGTGGTGGCATCAGATTCTCACGTGAGCGAGAACCCCATTGTGAGTTGCACGTGTGAGGGCTCCAGGTTGCACACTGCTTATGAGAATATAATGCCTGATGATCTGCCACTGTTTCCCGTGACCCCCAGATGGGACTGTCTACTTACAGGAAAACAAGCTCAAGGCTGTCACTGATTCGACATGATGGTGAGTTGGATACTTGTTTCATTATTACAATGTAATAATAATAGAAGTGAAATGCACAGTAAATGTAATGCTCTTGAATTATCTTAAAACCATCCCCTGTTCCCCACCGTTGTCCATGGAAAAACTGTTGTCTGCAAAACCAGTTCCAGGTGCCAAAAAGGTTGGGGACATCTGCTCTAGAGCAACCCAAGGCCTTTTGCATTTAAAGACTACCTATGCTGGACACTCTGCCAGGAACGTTCTTTTCCACTTCTTATCAGAGCTAACTCCATTTATCTTTCAGGACTATGCTTAAAGAAGGCTTTCACCCAATAGCCAAATTAAGTTCTTCCTGTTATATCCTCCTTAATTGCATTTATCATCCAGATAGTAACCTCCTTCCTTCTGGTTTGTTTGCAAGTATATACCTATTGCTGAGCAGGTAACCCTCCCTAGAGAAGGCATCACCTTTGTTTTTTGTTTCTTTCCCCCTTCTCTGATGTAAATTACTCACTGGAATATTACGTATAAATAAATAAGTGATGAATGAATGAATGAATGCAAGCCTTTGAAGAAATAATGTTATTTTAGCACAACATAAATGTCCCTAAGGGCAGAGTGAGATGACAGTGAGGCAACCTTTTCTTCCAAAACTTCAAGCAGGTGTTCAACATGTGTATTTGTGAATGAATGTTTTCTCTTTAATATGTAGTAGAGATTGTAAGCTTCATCATCCTTGTTTTGTGTGCTTTGTGGCTATGTCTTATATTAAACTGTTTTTCTTTAAATTCTGGATAGCATTTATAATTATTTACTATAACTATACCAAAATAAAGTTCATTTTGTATTTCACAGGAATGATTAGGCCATGATCATTTAGTTCAATGCAATGAATAGCAGAAGTCAGAAAGGAAATTATTTTTAAAAACATGAACACAAAATAAATGTGTTTATTATGTTTATAAAATTGTAGCTTTTGAGTGGTTTTATAGTTAGGTATTGAGGGAAAGACTTAATAGATATGAAAACAATTGCCCTCTAAAAATTACAGCAGACAAGTATTTAATCCAAAGGGGACTAATAAATTGCTCAAGGGAAAAGGGTTGTAATTATTTTTAATCACTCCCATTAAAAATAGTCTTTAACAGGTTGAATGCATTTGACTCAGTGCTCTGAATACCAGGTAAACATCGGCCATTATTTTTCTAATATTTACTTTGCCGTAAGAACTGAGCAGAGTTAGAACACATTTTTATTTGCTAAGAGAAGAAGGCATGCGTTTTCTTAAATCACCTATAGGGTGAAGTAAATATGAGAGGAAATAGTCTCCATAATTGTTTAAAATTCAGTGAAGATTGCTTTTCCGTACAAAAGAGGGGAAAAGGTTGTGAGAAGCACATTACAGAAAACAAAGATCAATGGGACAATATGATTAATTTGAAGTTAAAGTAAGGAAGGTCTCTCATTTGTCACCCAGTGCCAATTTGCAGTAAACCTAAGCGTTTCATCAAAGGGTTGCTGCGAACCACTTTAAAGCAATCAACTTTCCTGGAACTGGAATCTAGGGCCTTCCTGAGTCCTCCTTGAGAGCACAGCGTTGCTGTGATTCATCATCTCTTCTTTTCTGTCAACATGAATAGTAAGCGATTTCCTCCCTAGTGCATTATGAAGTTGTCTTATTTAATGTTACTTTCTGGGGACTGCACAGCTTGACCCTCACATTGAAGGTGAACAGATAGGATTGTCCTATAGGCATGGTGCAATTCTCTACCCTTGAATGTGCGTTTACGCAGAGTCAGGAAGCTTTATGCCCACTTGGTGTTTAGGACCTGAAAACATACACAAAGAAAGGGAGTAAATGAAATTTATTAACCAGATCATATCTTTTAACTTAAAACTAGCTATTTTGATAAACGTTTTAGTTAAAATTGTTTTATAGAAATATGAAAGTGTTTTACATTACCAAGGAACATCCTGCACGTACGAATGAAGACATTTTCATTAAACAGGTGATGTTAATAATTCATTTTTATCACTAGCACTGTGACCATTTATGAATTATAAATGAAAATTTAAATTCAGATTTAGCATACATATTCAAGTGTGCCCTGTTTTCACAAATGTTAGCGGGTGAGGTAATTGCACTTTATGTTTCCACACCCATAGGGCTAACTTTAAAGTATCTCAGGAAGTGTTAAAGCCTCTCATCTTCCTTTTCTCTGAGGTTCTGTTTTAAAATATGTCTCCTTCTGCCTGTGTTATAACTCCAGGACATAAAAGAAGTAGTTAGGAACAGATGATTTTTGATGTGTCCTGTTTCCTTGCACACTAATGCAATTAGTTACATTCCTGAGAAGGTCTTTGGATTTATCTATTATATTTTGAATGAATCAAGGCACAGTCTTTTCTAACACATTAGGGAATCTATTAGTTCAGCTAGTTTGCTGACCGATGTTTCCTTTAGGATGAAGGAAGAACTAATACAGCTAGTTCAATTTTTAAAAAGTTATGTCCGGGGTAAATTAATGACTGTATTTTCTCTCTCATTTTTAGAATAACCCTCCCTAGAGAAAGCATCACCTTTGGTTTGTTTTTTTTTTTTTTCCCCCCCTTCTGTGATGTATATTACTCACTGGAATATTAAGTATAAATAAATAAGTGATGAATGAATGAATGAATGCAAGCCTTTGAAGAAATAATGTCATTTTAGCACAACATAAATGTCCCTAAGGTCAGAGTGAGATGACAGTGAGGCAACCTTTTCTTCCAAAACTTCGAGTATTTAAAGTGCTACATGTTGAATGTTGCCTTATTTTTCTTTGCATCATCTTGAGAAGAAAGACTTAAAGATGGCAAGCTTCATATTTTAACTATTTTCAAGCAAATGCTTTTTACGTCATATTACCTAAAATTTTACAGCTGGAAAGTTGAATACATGAAAACCCAGCTTTTAGAAAATAGCCATAAATCAAAATGGTGAAATCACTTTGTGTCTTGTCATTAAAATATATACACACATATACATAAAATGCATCTCTTTTTATATTAGCATTATAATTCATATGGTGAGATTCTATATTAGCATTATAGACAACTGACCAGGTTTATTAGAACTCATGTCTTTCCTACTAAATTCACGTGAGAATATTTTTTCTCATCGCACCTTTATCTAAAGATATCGTGTATGGAGTGCTGTACAGAAATAGGAAGAATTCAGATGAAAATACTGATGAATTTCACTATTTAAGGCAATTGGGAACATCAGTAAGATTTTAATTTGAAAGTAATGTGTTCCCTCTCTCAGGGGGGCTAGACATTATCTGTTGAGATTATTCGAGATTCTTGATATATCAAAGACTTGAAGCTGGGTAGGGGAGAGGTGCTCTTAGGTAATCACTATGGCAGGGTTGGGCTTTACTGTATGTTTCCTTTACTCAATAACCTCCTGTTGAGAATAACTAACAGAAAAATAAGTTTGCATTTTAATGTTGATATATACAACAAAATGTGCTGTCTATATTTTTTTATAGGAGAAATGCTTCAAATACATACTACTATCTCTCTCTCTCTTTTTTTTTTTTTTGAAATGGAGTCTTGCTCTTGTTGCCTAGGCTGGAGTGCAGTGGCACAATCTCTGCTCACTGCAACCTCCGCCTCCCAGGCTCAAGTGATTCTCCTGCCTCAGCCGCAGGAGATTATAGGTGCCCATCACCATGCACAGCTAATTTTTGTATTTTTATTAGAGATGGGTTTCACCATGTTGGCCAGACTGGTTTCAAACTCCTGACCTCAAATGCTCCACCCAACTTGGTCTCCCAAAGTGCTGGGATTACAGGTGCGAGCCACCTCACCCGGTCTACTAATATTTCTTATGGCATCCAAGTGGGACTTAAAATTATTGTTACTTGCTGAGGTAAGGAAATATTGGGAAAAAAAAAAAAACAAAAAACAAAGGGAAAACACAAAGGAGATATTATAGTTTAAAAGAGTTTGAAAAGCTGGGTACATTTTATTATCTTACAGTTTTATTTAGAAAGACATTGTCTTTCCATATTTTATTTTTTAACTGTATCATAAAATATATAAATTCTATATTTTCTTCTATACTGATGGTTCTCATCCATTTTAGTGTGCTCTCTTATGGTTTTTGCTTTGTTTTTTGAAGACCCTTTAACTGTTTAGGGATTTAATTAGACTGGCTCTTAAATTATGGCAGCTAATTCAAATGTTTAAAACTCTTTTGGGGAAGGAAGATATTTTAGCATATGTGGCACTGAAGCATCTAACAGCAGTTTATGTTTGTTCTTTTTTCTTAAAGTTTGTGATTTTAAGTGATAAATACTCTAAAATGTAAATAAAATAATAAAATGAGAAGAAAACTTATTTTCTTCTCATTTATCTATGTCTCACCAACCACCTATAAATTATTTCGAAGTCACATTATATGGAATCTTTACAAATGACTGCCTTAAAACTTAAATAAAACTGTTCAAATAAAGATTACTTATACTTTCTAATAGAAATAATGAAACAATTTGCATTATTAGTAACTAATTTAAAATACATGGATAAATCTATATGAACATTAATAATTTGCCTTAATTAAAGCTATAGGCTTGGCCTTATAGATAACTCTGAGTTTTCCGTGTGTTTTTTTAAAGAAAGAAGGCAAAATTATGGGCTTTCACTTTTGCCTTATGGATTTCAGCGAACTGCTACTGATCAGTGCAGATTTTGTACAGACCAGTTAAAGGTGCGGAAGCTAAAGATTTTAAGGAAGGGATTAGATAAAGGGAACCTTCAAAGATAATATGAAACAGCTCATTTCAACAAACTGGTACTCCTTACTGATAAATGTGCTGTCTCCTGAGCTAAATCTTCAGCAAAAAAAAACCACAATGATGACATATAGCACATATGAAATGTATATTCTTGCCTTTTAAAAAATAGAGCACAAAAACTTTCAATTATGTTTTGAAAGCCTCGAGCGCTGTGGATAATGACAGTTTCTTGCACATCTATACAAGCTTTTAAATTCTCGGATTCCTCAGTTGTAACACAGAGACCACTACACAAAGGTTGTGCTGAGAATGAAATAAAGTAATCTTGGTAAAGCACTGGTGTCTAAAAATTCAGTAAAGTATAGGTGTATTAATCATTTTTTTTTTGTTGTCATTGGATATTATTATAGCATCATTGAAAGTGAATTAAACATTTACATATACCAGGGTACTGTGCTGGACACCAGACATACTAAGTTAAATATTGCAGAAGAAACAAGATCTTTATAAATAACCAGAATTCTAGGACAATAATGGATAAACTACATCTTGCATTATTGTATTGTGTAATGGTACTTGTAGTAACCAGCAAGACTTGTCAATTATAGCTTCAGTTACTAGGGTGAGTCTTGGCACTGAGGCATAAAAGGTTAGAAGAGAAACAATCAAGTTGGACTGTGGTAAAATGGAAGATGGAAGCTGGGACCTTGGTCCATCATCGACTGGACTTTTCAGTCTTGTCATCTTGTCTAGATTTTCAAGGGTTTTGTTTTTCAGAGTAGCATCTAGTCCTCTTGGCTATTCATACACACACACACACACACACACACACACACACACACACACAGATATGTATGTTCTTATCCATCAAGGTCTGCTCTTTGCTATTTCAGAGGTTTGAAATAGATAGGGGTCTTTGAGTGTACTGGTGGCTCAGATTAGTACAGAATCATTCCTGGATATTCTAGAATCTCTGCTAGTTTCTGTCTCTGCTTTCTTTTTGAGGCCAGCGTTATAAAAATAGGCTTTTAATAAATACTTTCACAATTTTAAGTCAATTTTGTGGGCCTCCTTGGCACTCAAGTCCACCCCCTAGCACAGTCTGCCATCTAGCATACCGTATCTTTGTTTCAGTAATTGATAACATTACTGATATCAGTAAGGTCACTATTTTCATATGAAAACCAATTAAATGTAGTTTATTGACTACATATTATTTCCACTTACATGGATACACCTCATTGCAGCACTGTAAGTAATTATATTATTACAACTTAATTTGCCTTTGTTATTGAAAAATATCATTGAGAAAATACACACTGCTCTTTAGCTATTGAGCACTTTATAAACATTCAGTTTAAAAACAAATTTGAGAACTTATGATATAAACAAAACACTCTTACAGTTTTTAGCTGACACGCGTTTTCCTAGGATACTTTGTCCCTAGTCCCCGTCTAAGTATGCTACATATATGAGTTCATTTTCTTCTCTTAACAGGGGGTAGGAGATACTATTGTCACCATTTACCCCAAGGTTTGGGAGTTAGCAATTTGCCCACAATTACACAACCCTTGAGTCTGGATCTCAAATTTCAGTCCAGAGTTCATGTTCTTCAGTGGCCCTGCTGTACTGTCTTACATTGACAATGATGCTTTGGCAATTAAAAAGTGTGGTTTACACACTGAGGTCTGTTTGTGGGGAATAGGGGAGGGTCAGTGGGGGGGTAGGGTGGTAGGGGAGGGATAACTTGGGGAGAAATGTCAGATGTAGGTGACGGGGGATGGAGGCAGCAAACCACATTGCCATGTGTGTACCTATGCAACAACCCTGCGTTTTCTACACATGTACCCCAGAACCTGAAGTGCAATAAAATATATATACATTTTTAAAAAGTGTGGTTTACATATCTGATCGCATTTTATCCTTAACACAGTATGGAGCAGCAGATGGAATTTTCAATCCACTTTACAGATGAAACAACGGAGGCTCAGAGAGACAAAGTGTTCTAGTAGCAAATGTGAAATGGAGCTGGGCTCAAAAGTACTTGGTTTTACTCACTGATTGATGTGTATCACTGGCTGTCTTAGGGCTGGAATTAAATAGATGAGTGCCTCCCACCACCCTGCAACTCACCAGTGCTACCAGTTTCCCACAGCCCTTTGATTTCTCCACCTGGGTTTCTCTGGTTATTTTGAACACTCAGTGACCCAGCCGCTTGTCTTTCATATCTTACTCTTATCAGAATTGTAGAAATTCATTCTATATTTAACTATTCAATTCAACTATTAATACTTTGTGTTATTTATGAAGGAACTTGGACGTTTCTATTTCATAACGTTAATGAGACTGACTTTACAGATATCCTTCATTTCAGGATAGACTAAGTTCTAGATTTAACGATTTTCTTCTGGCTGGTCTTCTAGGTTTTCCTAAGAACAAAAGTCTTCCAGAGGCTAATTCATCATGTGGCCACATTGAATAAGTTAATATTCCTAATTGTTGGGGACTTGAAATTTGAAAAAAAAAAAAAAAAAAAAAAAACCACAAAATTTTTAAGTATAATCAAGATCTACTGTGTAATAAATATGGCCATAAGTTAATGAAAGCAGCCTAGTAAGTCACATGCGAAAGGAGTTTACCTTAGTGTTTGCCTTTATATGTCCCAGGTCTCTTCCGTATTAATCTATTTTTGCTAATTACTGTGTCCTTAGAATGATGTTTATTCCACAGGTAGTGTTGTCCAGTCTGCTTATAGGGCAATGTTGAATCTGTGACCTTAATTGTGGATCACAGTGGAACTTCTATGAAACTGAATGTCAGTGCTAGCCAGGGGCTGTGTTGTTTATATCACATATGCTCAAGTGAATAAATTAGCACATAGTTCTGAAATTCAGAAGCTAATTTTAATAACATATTGGCGAACCAAAGTTGGGTCTCAATATAAGTTTGTGGTTATTAGACAAACTCTTTTAATTCTATAGAGTACAGAGGGTAGCTTATTCCACCATACGGTTTGAAATAATATTCTCACTCCATGTTTGTTAACTCAAACAAAAGATAGATTGAATTGTAAAGCTCACTTGACAAATGAGCACATTTTGCTTTCTTCCCGTAATTTTCTTCCCTTGGCTTTTGTGTCCTATGTTTTTTTCCCAAGCAGTGTTATGCAAATGAACCAATTAATGGTAGATAAAATGGTCTCCCCACCTCGCTGTGTTTGTAACTAGAAGGACAACACCGTAAGTCACGTACCTATTCAATGGGTTCTGTAGGCCACTGCGAGGGTCTGATTAGCTTGACTGTGGAAGACAATCACAGAGGCATCTGCTTGGTTAATTTTGACAGAAAATTTACCAGATGGAGGCTGAAGATTTAAGTGATTAGAAGGTAGTAGATTGGAATACAAATTGGATTAAAAGAAATTAGATTGATATAAATCGAATTGAGTCACAACAGTTTGTGTTGTTCGTACCAAGGGCCAGTGGATTATGGGAGAAGCAGATGCTCCAATGAGATAGGAATTAATGTGGCTTTGACAGTCCATCTGCGAAGGTCTGAATATCGAGTACATCCCTAATCTCTCTCTCCATTTATCAATGCCATAATGTTAATTAGTACTTCATTCATTAAGTTACTTACAGGAGAAAAAATCTCACCCCTATCCCCTCTCTGCTCAAGAATTTGTTATTCTGCCAAGAACCTGAAAACTCTCTTCAGCTGAGCTAGCTACAGTTGACTGTAAGGGTAGACATGTGTCCTCTTACTAATGCATACAACTGCCTTTGGCATGAGTGCAGAAAGCTTGAAAACGTTTGCTCATGTATTTCTCTTCATAAATATATAGTTATTTGAAGCCTTATGTTAATGCTTAAGCATTATTCTACTAAAAAGATATGAATTTATTACTATGACTATCTAATTATGTGTATTTTACCTTATGGTTTTCATAAGGTATTCACCAGAGTTGCTTGTTTTGTATAATGGCTCAAGAATTTGACTTTAATACTGAGTGGTATTTTTCCTCCTTGAGGGGAAAAGTGAGAAAAATTTTGATTCCATGATTCTGTGTGTTTATACACATGTGCATGTGCATTGTGTGTTTGACATCTATGGACTAGTTTATTAGATTATGGAAAATTACAGGTTACTGACACTATCATATATTTTGATATATGGTGTTTGGCTCTGAATGTTAAAGAAAAAAGTTAAATGAAATAAAATGAAAACAAATACACCATTGTAAATGCTTATGCTTATATTGGGAGCTTGATTCTTTACAATCCAAGGGGCATTGACACAGAGTCTCATTATTACGCCATTGGCTACAGCAGTGAAATTCAGCAGAAGGCACTTCTGTCTTGGATCCCTTCCAAAGGAACTGAGCCAGTAAAGACCCAAAGGTGATCTCACCTCTAAGGCAGCTTAAGAGTGTGCACTCTAAGGATAGCCACGAAGAAATGCTCCTGTGTATTAATAACAATCAGGCAAATACAACTTCTGGAAACTAACATGATGAGATGGGCAAAAATGGAACATCACATCCTGTGATGCAAGAAGCATATCATTAAAGGTGGTGCCAAGTCATTCAGAAATAATCGTGATAGAGGCAAAAGTGGGCTGCCTGCCAGTGTGTGAACAGGAAAAATTTCTATCTTGTTATGTTGAGGGGAGGCAATGGCTTGTGCAAAAGTGTGTTAAGTATTGTAACATTCTTAGTTTATTGGGGAAAATTCTATGACCGATGAGATCTTCTAGCAATGTGCTTTATGTAGGAATACTATATGAGTATAAATGGAGATAGAGATATAGATATATATGGTTGGCTGTTGCTTATCCAGGCTGACCTGGAATTCTCCTGCATCCTCCCCAAACTCCAATACTAAGGTGGTTTTTGTAATCACTCTTAATATTGGCTAAATAATCCGATGCTTTAACAATCCTCATATCTTCACTTCAGAAATAGAAATAGCCTGCCCTCCAGGAACCAGGACTGAAACTGAGGTCTGTATGCATACAGATTCTATGTATACTCTCTGGTTAGGCCCTGTGTTTAAAGACAATGCATAGCTCATATTTCTAATTGTATACTAATTGCTATAACTAATTGGTCATAATAGGAGACTGTTTTAAGCTATATGTTTTAAGCTATATTCCAACAAAATTTAGAAAAGGAGAGAGAAAAATGCTGACAGATAAGCCTGCAAAGTATTAAGTATAAAGCAGAATTGCTTCTTATAGTAAAGAAAAAAAATTACTAAAATTTGTTTATTGCTATTGTGATAGTGATTAAATGCCACCTAAAAATAATTTAGCATTCAGAGGTCACTCCTTGTTCCTGTTTTGACACTTTGGTTTTCAGTCTAATTGTCAGTTGTCTAATTGGTGGTGGTTGTCTTCATTAAGAACCATCAGTACATCAAGGTGGTGTTTATTGAGCCTGGCAAAGCCATGAATTGTGCTCTTATTCCTGCCTGTGCTTCTGTGACTGATCATTGGGTATTTAATACCTTTTTTAGCCCCTGTGAGGATAATTAAAGAAATCAGTTGGTTGTAAACTAATAACAGAGATATAACCTCCTCATTTCCTGATTATTGATGGACTTTAGACTGTTGACATATCTGTGAAATATATCAACAGATATATTAATTAACAGTATATATATATATATATATATTATGTCTATATATATACACACATACACATATATACACACATACTTTCAGTGTTTTGGTGCATTCGATTCAAATGCTACATAGTAACATTATGTATCCAGCACATATAGTGTATTGTATGTACACTCCATTACGTACAAGCGTACTTGTGATGAATGTGTATTTATGCTACTACACTTAACACATTTCTTTTTTTGGCTAATCTCACAAGGAATGTCCAGAGATTAAATTAAGTCCCCTATTTAATATGTGATTTTAAAAGTATTTTATACAGTATTTCAGTGTACTCACACCAAATGGAAAAAAAATCAGCCAGATTATATCAGTGCCCCATCATCATTTCAGGATTCATATCTGAAGATGATGGCCCAGGGACCTGATTTCAATATGGGGAGTTTAGATGAATATGTCAGGCACAAGCTACCTTGATGAAATACAGATTTCTGCATCTCATTTTTCCTCCTGCAGTCAGTGTAATTTTTCATATTTTCAGTGAACTCAAAGAATGAGAAACACAGCCAAGTTCTAATATAGTAAGTGATGTTCTGGCACCTTTGACCATAAATCAGTGTCACAAAGACCTCATGGCAGCTGAGTAAATTCTGTGCAGCATGAAGGTTCAGTTTTATACTTCATCATAAGACTTATGAGGCAACTTGTATAATCCTGGATGCATAAGATGGAGTTAGGGAAGTCCAATTTATAACTCAGTTGGATGAGTAAGTAGATTTCTACTGGAAAAGGGAGTATAAACATTTCGCACACCCCATA
This sequence comes from Sapajus apella, assembly GCF_009761245.1. Classification (NCBI taxonomy): domain Eukaryota; kingdom Metazoa; phylum Chordata; class Mammalia; order Primates; family Cebidae; genus Sapajus; species Sapajus apella. The sequence continues at coordinate 30,741,877 of NW_022436948.1, forward strand.
AGAGTTTGAGATTTGCCTAGGCAACCTACTTTGTTTAAAGAAAAGCAATCTCTAACTATCCCAAAATCCTTATACATTTTTTCTAGGAATGAAGTGATGAAGAAAAGGAAAGGACATATTTGGAAGACAGAAATGATGAGGCTTTTAGAATAATGATAATGTGAATTTGTGTCGAGAGAGAGAGATGGAAATGAGAGGCAGTCATTTCCAGATACAAAACCTGCAGAAAGAAGGAAGAATCCGCAGAAACGTATGCCTAAGTGGTTATGATAGAAATGGAAGAGTTAAACCCCGCAACAGGGATATTTGAGCATTAGGGACTTAAAGAAAGATGGAGTTGATGTCAGAAAGAAGGGATGATGAAATATGGGAAAGGGAGTGAGGTGAGGGTTTCATTCTGAGATATATGGACTTCGAAGTGATGACTGAGGATTTAGGTGGGCACCTGAACAGAGCCTAAAGCTTTCCTTAGCTGGAGATACTAAACTCACATTTGGATATTGTTGTCGTAGAGATAATACCTGAAACAGTGAGAGGGAATGAGTTTTCTGTGGAATGAGCGAATTAGCTGCATGTAAGAGAAGAGTAGATATCTAAGGCACACACGCCTTGGGAGGTGCTAACTATTGAGTAAGAAGTGATTAGAAAATTTAAACTTCTAGTTCAATAGTTTACATACAACTCAAATATTATTTTTTTCCTGCTATGTATAATGGAAATTCATAACAAAAATAACCAGTAACAATCTTCTTTTTTTAAAAAAAAAGTTTCAACAGCAGTGAGTTCATCACTAAAAAAACTAAAATTCAGTTATTATTGCCTCCTTTGAAAGCAGGAAAAATTACATGGAATATTAGGCAAACATCATTATACTCTTTTAAAATTTGTATACTTTTCATTTTCTTCCAGAATTTCAGTTGCTGGTTGTTTATAAAATCCAACTTATCAGAGTTTGATATATTGAATATTTGATGGTAAAGGCAACTTTGTACATTTTAAAAAATACCAGCCTATTTGAAGCTATCGCTATTCTTGTCTTTCACCAACCTTATCACTTTACATTTTTATACCTCTGCCTGTCAGCATTTTTATTTCCTTTTAGCATAATCCAGAATAATTCTGTGTTCCACTCTTGTGATTTGTGACAAGAAAGCATTGCATTTTGAGAGTGGCTGGATGGAGGTTAATTCCATGTCCACATGGTAATAACCTGGGGAAACCTGGGGATGATCGGTTTCATTTGATCCTTCCTCTGATAAGGCTTCAAAGTAAATGGGCTGAGTGGAAAACAACATTATTCCATAACTTTTCTAGAAGCTGCAGATGTTTTTTGAGAGACTCAAGGAATTGAGACTCATATATTTTAGTGAAACATAATTCAAGCAGAAAAAGATCGTTTAAAAATGTTTATAGCACTCACATTTGCTCCTTTTTTCCATTCAGCAGAAAAATAGCTCTTTTTTCTTGGTGCACACAGAATCTTTTAACTGAAACCTATGCTGAGTGTTTGCGTTGCAGCAGTGATGTTATCTACTGGTCATTTTGCTCTGAAACAGAAGACATCTCCTGAAAGGAAACCTCAAGTTTTACTAAATCAATTGCTTTTAAAAGGCATCAATAGATATCATAAATAGACAAAAACGAAGAGAAAGTAGATCCCCAAATGAAAGGTATCCTGATAATTAAATTATATTCCTTATCTACGAAAATAACATAAATTTGCAAATCTAAATGTAACTAACTTTGCATACCCTTATTATAGTTGCCACATCAAAATTATGATTTGCCAAATAAATACATTTATAAAAAATATTTTTTGTTAAAGACATGAATTTGTATGGATTTGTTATTTTAATGCAGTTCATAAAATGAGTGCAAAATACAAACTCGAAAATTTTCTATAGAATTCTATAATTTTGTAAAGATCAATTATTACAAATTTAAGCAACTGATAAAACATAGCCCCTTTTTTAAGCTGTTTTCTTATCTAAGGTATTTTCGATGGAGTAAACACTTTAATTACACTCCTGCATGAAGCGAAAGTTAATTTAGGTGTATATCCTCCAATCCTCTGAAGAAATATGATGCTGTCACTTCTGTTCAGTTTGCCCAACTGTGAAAACCCCTTCATTCTGAGTATGATACAAGGACAAAGCCATAAGTCCGAGTTGTATTTGGATACCTTTATAAGCCTCCTTCGTTCCCAAGATACAAACTTCAGGAAATAATTCTAAAAGCTATTGGACAGTATTAAGTAAACCAACTCTAATATGGTCATTTCCACCATCCAAGAGGAAATCTTTCTCACAATTTCATAAAGTTGTCATTTAGAAATTTCTAGGAAAAGTATATTGCTTTAAAAGGGTGAGAGTGATTTTGTTTTGACCACCTTTTGAAACCACTGGTAAAGTCAGTTTCAGATAATATTCTGATAATATTCCCTTTCCTGTCATGCCACTTAAGTAATGTTCTTGTGCCCTCAATAAACTTTATTTAATATCCCTTCATTCTCTCTAAACTTATAATGGAAAAGCAACCAACAAAAATAAATAGATGCTTCCTATGCATTAATCATGGAGTCATTTCAAGATTTTTATAATGAAAAATCAACAGTGTTGGTGTAAATGATTTCGGTAAAATAGTTTAGTGGGACCCAGAGTTATTAGGCATCAGTATTTGCCTTAAAAAGACCCTATATTATGTGGTTCATTGTTTTTAAGGGGTCACAGACTCCTTTGAGTATAGAGATAGAGGTTATACTAACAAAAGAGTTATACATTATCGTAATGCTTATACTACTAGGGAACATTTATTGAGTGCTTGCTGTGTACTCAGCACATGACAAAATCTTATTCAATCTTTCCAGCAATGTTATTCGACTGATACTGCTATGTTTTATAGATAGGGAAACAAGATACAGAGAAGGTAAGAAATTTGTCTCAGTTCACACTTCTATTCAGCATTTGAACAAGAAGTATTTCAAATCAGTCCTCCAACTGACAGATAATTTATATTAACTACCAAAAATATACTTTATCATTTCTTAAAAAGGAATACGCACATACCCACACAAAATTTTGCATCTAGTGTCTGCAGTATCATTCCTTACCTCCATTCCACATACACAAATCCATGGTTTATAAATCATATTTTTAAAAATAATGGAGTAATGTGATGAGAATTGCATCTAAGGCCAAATTCTGTAGTAGATGAATGTTAATTAGAAATGAACAAGCCTAAAATTAGTTATTGTGTGCATTCCTTGGACATGATGCAAATAATGCATTTGGCTTATGACAGCTGTAATTTTTTTGGTAGTGATTTAGCTGTTATTCCTTTAAGAAACTATATGGATTATAATAACATTTTCCATTCTGTCTTTTAAAAGTCTTATGTGTACTTATATAGTAAAGTAAGTTTGTCTGAAATTTTAAGTAGGATCATTGAATCTCAATTTGACTTTATTATGAAATATTTTGGAGTGCAGAAAAATTTATCAAGAGTTCCAGGCAAATTGATTAACTAAATATTTAACAAAGCTTAGCACACACATCTGTAAAATGTCATTGCTGGTGGGAATGGTGTCCTTTACACATTGACACTGGGTCCTTTCACATCTATAGTTACTAAGATTAATGCTACTGCTACAGAATTTTCACAATATAGAAATAGAATAGAAGAAAATGTAATAGAAGGCGAAAATGATAACACGCCCTTCAGAGTTTATTTAAGTAGAATCCCCTTTTCTGGAGACCAATTCCTAGTCTTCATTAAATAAATGCCAAAGGTTTTTAGAAAATTAAACATTATTAGACAATTTAATGAGTTTGGAGATTGTTTCATTGCATCACCTTTTGTAAAGCCAAATGCAATTTCAAATCACATCAAAATATTATAAATATGATAAGAAGAAGCTAAATTTCCAAGCTATCTTCCTGGAATAGGGATTGATTTTGTCATTGTAAGGTAATCTGCATAAGCCATGAAAACCTCCAATTGGGCAGTAAATCACACTTTAAAAAATACCTTCAACCATGTAAGATGTAGCAAATTGATTTGAAATAGTATTGGATGAATATCCAGGTTAATACATCGGCTCCTCACTGAATAGTTGGAAATGAATTTCTAAAGTAGGAGAGTAATTTGTTATTTCTCAGGAGGAAAACCACCCCTAACAGTTTTCTGGAAACCTTCAGATTAGGGGTTTCAAAATTTCTCTTTAATATTATATACACATGTGTATACACACACACATATACACACACACATATATATTTACACAAATAAGAATATATATATATATATATTCTTATTTGTCCATCTTTGGTTTGATTGCCTTCAGCTTCTGACTCTAACTTACACAAACAATCCTGCACTCCCCATGGGTGCTGATGCTGTATCTGACACTGGTACCCACTTGCTCAGACAGTCAGTGGCTCAATTTTGATGTGGGGAACCAGAAAATTGAATAGCACTTGAAAAAGTGATTAAGACTTACCTGATAAAGGCACTGAATGACGTGGTAGAGGAGGAAAAAAACAGGGGAAAAAGTGTTCTAATTTTTATATTTTTAGCAATTTCTGTTAATGATAGATAGGTAAAGACCTGAAATACAGTTGTGAAATTCAGATTGAAAGTTTTATGAATCTTTATTAGTTATCTTCACCTGAAAGAGCAACCCATTCACCCCAAATAAGGAAGGAAATTTTGAAGATCTTCACTGAATGCTGAAGGTTTTATTTTACATAATGAATGACATATTTTTTTCAATTTTATTTTTTTCATTTTATTTTAAGCTCTGTGATACATATGCAAGACGTGCAGATTTGTTACACAGGTGAACATGTGCCATGGTGATTTGCTGCACCTGTCAATGCATCACCTAGGTATTAAGCCTCTTATGCATTAGCTATTTATTCTGATGCTATCACTCCCCCACTCTCCCCGACAGGCCTCTGTGTGTGGACATATTTATTTTTAAGATAACCGTCTAATATAGCCAGTTCGTCTTTGGTTAAAATGATTTATAGATCATGCATATACTGACAATATGGATACATTTTATGGAAATTTAGGAATAAATTTCAAGTGTTACATAAGCTGCGTTTGCAGTCTTTTAAATTATTGTTAACTTTTGGAGAGTTTTCTTTTTTTTTTTTTTTTTGAGACAGAGTTTTGCTCTCGTTACCCAGGCTGGAGTGCAATGGCGCGATCTCAGCTCACTGCAACCTCTGCCTCCTGGATTCAGGCAATTCTCCTGCCTCAGCCTCCTGAGTAACTGGGATTACAGGCGAGCGCCACCATGCCTAGCTAATTTTTTGTATTTTTAGTAGAGACGGGGTTTCACCATGTTAACCAGGATGGTCTCGATCTCTTGACCTCGTGATCCACCCGCCTCGGCCTCCCAAAGTGCTGGGATTACAGGTGTGAGCCACCGCGCCCGGCCCTGGAGAGTTTTCTAAGAATGCATGTGATAACCATTGCTTTGATAGCAGATACAACACCTACAAAGGCTAACCTTTGTAATCTATATATTTATCAAAAGTATGAACAGTAATCTAAAGTGTGTGTATTTTTAAAAACATGTACATTGTGTTTATAAATTTAAATTGCTACTCATTATCCTCTCTTTTAGATGTATCTATTAAGACATCATTAATATGACAGCCATAGTGTGATCATACTACAGAACAATGAAATTATAGTAATTTACTCTTCCACTTGCCTCAATTTTGGGATTAATAAATACTGCAAAAAAAGAACAACAATTTAGGTAATTGCTTCAGGTGATATAACTAAGTATGTTTGATCCAGTTAAAAAGCCAAACAAAAAAACAACTGAAAACTAGTGCTTGGGATTTTCTAATAATATTTTAGACTTCCAAAATTGGGGTAAGAAGAAGAGGTGATAGAGAAAGAAGAAAAGGTTTTCCTGAAAACAGAACTTGGACCTACAGCTAAGACAACTATATCCTTCTAGTCTCAGTTTTGGAAAAAGAAACTTCAGTTGTTTAGTACTCTCTTTTTTCTCCTCATCTGTAAAGTAAGGGTTTGTAAAAGGACCACTGATAGCCAATCTTCTGTTTTCTGGACCTGGAAAGTGAGGTCACAGGGATGTTGCAGGGTGCTATTTTGCACCTAGATGAATACTTGTTGATTTCATTTCATGTGTTACAGAGTAAAATGCTTCTGCCTCCTTGTTGAATTATAGTATTTCCTTGAAGGAAGTTTTAGTTTTCTTTCACAAACTGGATAGCCCTATTAACTATTAGTCCCTCTACAAATCAAGCAATGTATTTCAAACTTTTAAATTTTTCTGAGGGCAGAAGAAATTCTTGGCAAATTCTTGGCAACTGGAAACTTTCAGAATCAAGGCTGCCTGTTGAGTTTGACAAAACTCTTTTATCCTTATCAAGAGGTTTGTCAAAACCAATTCCCTTCCACACTATGAGCCCTATAGTTTTAGGACACTGAAAAGTTAGTTTGAAATTTTCTTAAAAATAAGTAGTATTTCTAGGACTCAATTTTGATTTCGTTTCAAATGTAGACTTATTTTTATTAACATGGCACTGCTGTGCTTCCAGAAGGAATAATAATCTTATAAATTTATTTAGGCCAACGGCAAATTAGGAAATCTCCTGAGAGAGTTTTAGTAAAGTTCAAATGGATAGAATGGGCTTTGTGTTTTCCAAATATTGACCTTCTCACCATATCCTATCACATCATTGGACCTCTTAAAAAAACCCAGAAAGTTATCTCATAACCCTTTTCTAATCCCTCCTCCCTCATAAGCAAAGTAAGCTGGAATTTAATCATCATGCAGAGTTCAAGGATGGAAAAGTTTTTATGGACAGACGTGATGGATTGATGGAGTGATTCATTAATTCCATTTCACTGCAGATTAACTTAGCTCACTAATCAATGTAGATAACATTTGCAGTGGCACTGAGATATGTTTATCTCAGTGAAGTAAATTTTGAATTAGATTTATTTTGTCTAACAGTAAATAGTAACAACTTCAATTCTTTGGAAATCTAGTGTAAAGCTACCAGTCTGGTCTAACTAAAATGTATCAAGCAGTAAAACATTAATGTAAGAATGATCCTCAGAAAAGAGAAACTATTGTCAATTGGATTGTAGAGTTTTACGGGCTAAATTTTGGAAAGAATATTTGTCATAGTTTCTAGGAGGGGAAAAAATATTTTGCCAAATGCCTACTGCTCATCCTTGTGATCCGTATATATGATTTCTTTTAATCTTTGAAACCACTCTTTATAGACATCGATGTTCTGATGTACCTGGTACAAGTGAGGCATGAATATGAGCTGATTAATACCCTATGTTCTTTATTTGTACAATACCACCTCCTTCCTATTGTGATGTGTCAGGCAACCTTCACCTTTTCATATGGTGCTACTGTATCTCTCAAATCAGCAGGTGTCTCTGATCATATTCAGAATTGAAGTAATTCTGGAAAATCTTCCTAATTTTGTTTATATAATTTTTTAGGAAATATTTTGTTAAAACAGACATAGTTGTGGCTAGAACATACTGTTACATACATTTTTAAGAGAGAAAAATGAACACTACATAGAAATTTTGCTGGAGGAAGTATATTTCACATCCTGTCCCTAATTTGCCACGAAATTTTTTGCGCTCAGAAAAATTTAGAACAATTTGAAATACATTGCTTGACTTGTAGAGGGACTAATAGTTGATAGGGCTAAACAACTTGTAAATGAAAAATAAAACTCAGTTCAAGGAAATACTGTATTCAACTCAACAAGGAGGCAGAAGCATTTTACTTTGTAACACATGAAATGAAATCAACAAATATTCATCTAGGTACATTTTCCTCTTTTATTATACTGTGTGATTGAAATCTCTTCCTAAAAACAAATGTTCTCTGGCACTCACTGCAAATGAGTGGTTACTGACTAAATAAAACTAAAATCAAATATATTTATGAATTATAATTTATACTTTACCTTCAAAAGTTTGAAGTGCTAATAAACCACTGAACTTTTCAAAATATCAAATATTTTACCAAAAATCATTACAAAGTCATTGTTTGAGAGTCTCTGAGAAGCAGAAATAATCCCTTATGTAAATTAAGGTGCTTAGAACATTATTCAAAGATGCATCTGCATCTGGCTGACTATCTTGATGATGCTGTGGAATGCTACATCCAGCCAGGTCTAACTGTGTGATCTTCTGGTAAGCATGGAAAAAATGTAGCTTCATGAAACCTTTCACTGGTAATTTCTGATGCGTCTTGTTCACTATGGAGACTAAGAATTTGTTGGCCAGGTAATGTGGCTCTTACCTGTAATCCTAGCACTTCAGGAGGCCTATACAGGAGGTTCACTTGAGCTAGGAGTTCGAGACCAGCCTGGCCAATATGTTGAAAACCCATCTCTACTAATGATACAAACAATTAGCCAGATGTGATAGTACATGCCTGTAGTCCCAGCTACACAGGAGGCTGAGGCATGAGAATTGCTTCAATCTGAGAGGCAGAGGTTGCAGTGAGCCAAGATTGTGCCACTGCATTCCAGCCTGGGCAACAGATCAAGTCTCTGTCTAAAAAAAAAAATCTGTATTTAAAGAGATATCTTAGTGCTCACTTTGGCAGCACATATACTAAAACTAGAGCAATACAGAGGAGATTAGCATGGTCCCTGGGCCAGGATGACATGCAAATACATGAAGCAATAGAAAAATAAAAAATCCCAGATGATTCTGTTAAAGGTAGTTTGAGAATCAGGCTTTGAAAATCAAGGAAAATATTTTCTGCTTAAATTATGACTAACAATATTCCTGTGATACATTTTATTGAAATCATCTTTAGAAGGGGACTTTGGAATTAGCCTAGATGCCATTTGCATTATTTACTTGGTTCTCTGTTCATTTCTAAAGAAACCTGGCACATTTTGGATTAAATGTCATGAATTCTAATTCTGCTTCTCCAAACTATTCAATTATGGACAATTTACATAAGATTTCACAGCTTACTTTCTTAGACAGTACAAATAAACATTTGAATATTCATCTTTAGGACCCTCTGACCAATTTTCATCATCTTTCTTTTATTATTATTAAAGAGAGAGGAAATACACACACACACACACACACACACACACACACACACACACACACATATACACACATGTATATTTGTATTGAAGAGAATTGAAGAAATTATTTTAATTAAAACTTGACTGATAGCCCAATTACTACTTGAGATATAAAAAGATGCCAGGCATGATATCAGCCACAAATGAAATTAAAATTGTAGAGAGTTAGAGTTATTTTCATACATCACTTAGCCTATCTGTTCAAATAGGAGTCTTGAATAATTTCTCATTATATGGGCAATATTAACATTGCTATCAAAATAATTTTCATTTGAAATATGTAGAAGAGATATTTATAAATTTATTTATTTACAAAATAAATTTAGATTAAAAATGAACTTTATAATGGAAAATGATAATCAGGTACTTGAGCAGAGTGGGCAAACCTTAGTAAATATTTCAAGCTTCACAGGCTATATAAGTTTTCTTTGCTACCTCCTCCTCCTCCTCCTCTTTCTCTTCCCTCTCCTCCTTTTCCTCTTCTTTTAAAAACATGGTTAGCTCAGAGCCATATAAAAACTGGTTTGAGGCCGAGTGAGGTGGCTCGTGCCTGTAATCCTAGCACTTTGGGAGGCCCAGGCTGGTGGATCACCTGAGGTCTGGAGTTTGAGACCAGCCTGACCAACATGGAGAAAGCCTGTCTCTACTAAAAATACAAAATTAGCTGGGCATGGTAGTGCATGCTTGTAGTCCCAGCTACTTGGAAGGCTGAGGCAGCAGAATCTCTTGAACCCAGGAGGCAGAGGTTACATTGAGCAGATTTGGTGCCATTGCATTGCAGCTTGGGCAACAGAACGATACTCCATCTCAAGAAAAAAAACAACAACACAACTGGTTTGAGCAGTGCTTATCAAATGGTATTGTGCATAGAAATATCTGATGAAGAGTGGGGAATCTTATTAAATTGAAGATTCAGATTTCAGATATGTGAGTTTGGGCCTAAGATCCTCTATTTCTAATACACCTTTGGATGACGCCTTTGTTGCTAGCTGAGTGGCTCACTCTTTAGATAACAAAACTGTTGAGGTTGAGCTGTTTCATGGCACTTCATGTGATGAGCAACCCCCACTCCCTCTTAGTGTTCTATTCTGAATCCCCGGTCAGTTTTGCTGACAACTCAGCTTTATTTTCTGACCAACTAATGGAGTTGTTTTGTCCAATAATACAGAATACCCAGTAATTTAGTGCTCCTTGACAATCTTAAAGGCCCAACCTGTTTGGGAATATGATGAAAGCTACACTGCCCCCCACCACTACAACCTCCCCTATACACAATAATACTTATTTTCACACACAAGTTTAAAGAATCCAAAGACTTATGTAAGGCTCACGCACTGGGTCCGTCTTAAAATAACTGCTATTGTTATCTAATGTCTGAATTTAGGAAAGCTCAGAATTATGGAGATTAACCCATATTTTTAATATCAGCCTAAAACTTAGATTTTAGCAGTATTTCTGTATATCTATCTTTCTAATCTGTCTTTCTCCCTTTCTGTCTAATCTATCTATCTATCTGGCTGGTGAGACCTTTAAAGTGTATTTTATGTCCTAATTATCTATTGCAAACCTGATGATTTCATTAGAGCCTAATATTATAAATGAAGAAAATCATGTTAACTATTGTTAGGAGCAAGCACAAATTGTTATACACCTTTTATTAAGCTTGTTCATGGTGTTCTTTTATCCATCAATTTTTCAAAAATTTGCTTGAGATACAATTCATATACCACAAAACTCACCTGGAGTATACAATATAATAATCTTTATTACATTCAAAGAGTAATAAAATCATCACTATAATTAATTTCAGAATATATTGGTCACCCTTAAAGAAATCCCATCCCTATTGGAAGCACTTTCCCAGACCCCCTCCATTCCCCACTTCCATAGCTCAGCCCTAGGCAAGTTTTAATCTACATTTTATGTCCATGGATTTTCCTACTCTGGACATTTCACATAAATGGAATTGCATAATATATGATCCATTGCAACTAGCCTCTTTCACTGATATTTTCCATGTTCATCTGTGTTGTAGCATGCCTTAGTCATACTTCATTTTTAAGGCTGAATAATATTTCATTGTATAGATATAGCACATTTTACTTATCCGTTCATCATGGACATTTATCTTGTTGATTCACTCTTTTTATCAGTTCAGTTGGTAGATATTTGAGTTGTTTCCACTTTCTTGGCCGTTGCAAATAATACTGCTATGAATATTCATGAGTAAATTTTGTGTGGTTGTATGATTTCATTTTGGGGTGATACATATCGAGGAGTGAAATTGCTGGGTCATGTGGTAACTACATGTTTGACATTTTGAGGACCTTCCAGATTGTTTTCCAAAGTGACTGTACAATTTAAATTCACACCAGCAATGGATGAGGCTTTCAGTTTTTTCACACCTCTGGCAATACTTGTTATTTTACATTGTTTTGATTATATACATCCTAGTGGGTATGAAGTGTATTTCATTGTAGTTTTGATTTGTATTTCTCTAACAGCTAATGATGTGGTGTATCTCTTTATGTGGTTACTATTTGTCTGACTTCTTTGTCAAATTTGTCCAGCTTCTTATTCCAATCTTTGCCCATTATAAAATTTGATTATTTATAGTTTTATTGAGTTGTGAGTTCTTTGAATATTCTGGATATAAATCCATTATCCGGTATATGATTTGCAGATTTTTTTTTTTTTCTGATTCAGTGCGTAGTATTCTTTCAAGCACAAATATTTAAACATTATATAACATCCAGTTTATTTATTTTTTCTTCTGTTGCTTCCGCTTTTGGTATCACATCCCATAAGGTATCACCTAACTCAAAATCATAAAACCTTGCCTCTCTAATTTTTTGTAATCATTTTATAGCTTTACTTTTTACATTTAGGTTGTAGATGTTCCTTGATGTTTTTATAAAAGTAGGAGTAAAATGACTAAAAGAGTACCCTGTTGTGACAGTACTATAATCTTTAGGTAACATAGTTTACATATATTGTAATAATAAATGAGTAAAATTCTTTCTGTGCTCATGGGACATGCTGGATTTTAAATCTTCTTGCTAAATTCCTTAGATATTTTATCGCTTTTTAAAAATAAATCTATTATTTTATATTTTATTTAATAAATATCAGTGTATTTTATTCAGCTCTTCTTATTCAGCCCTTCTCCAGGCCTACTGCCTAAGAAGTTAGAGACAAGTTGACATAGTCAATAACACCCTAGTAGCATGGAAAATTTACTCGATTGCTTTTAATAGTAGAACAGTTTTTGCAGTAGGGAGAATGTAGGTCACTGTGCATAGGGTTATTAAAGGAGAACAAAGAGGCTATCTAAACAGGTGATTGTAGCCTACTACATGCCTGTTACATGAAAAGTGGCATAAACTCTTGATGCATTTTAGGTTCAGAATCTGTGGCTGTGTTTCCAGACCTTTACATTGAGAATATGTTTCTGATTTGCAAGCTACTCATATTTAGCCAGTGCTATCTAAACACTTTGTGAACTTTCTTGATAATGAATTTTAAAAATCATCATCACTTTTATATTCTGTAAATTTCTCGTTGCTTTAAGACCCAGTATAACCTTTGTTATTGTGATGTATACTGTAATTACCTCTCTAGATGCTTTGGTTCTCTTTAGTCCTTTTTAAATTTCTGGCCTGTGAACCATAAATCACTCTTGAGCGTTGGGTATCTAACACTTGTAATGTATACATTCCTTTTTAGACTGATGTGATTAAAAAATAATAGCAACCTTTAAAAATTAATCCACTTCAGAAAAAAAAGTTTATATGACTAAATTAAATCCCCTTTAATACATTAAAATGTGTATTTTCAATTAATATTGAGAGTGAACTGAGGTAACATTGAGAAGCAAAGGTTACTGCTATCTATTGAAGAGAAATGTGCTCATATTAAGTGACTGGTTAGAAAGTTATAAGAGCAAACTTTTAAGAAGTGCTTCTCTATATCATCATTTTGTCCCCACATACAGTGATTCCTCTGAGCAGCTCCTTTTGATTTACTTGTGGCAGCTGGTAGGACATTTTCACAAATAATGGTAATGGACACCATATAAATGAAAAATATTCAAAATAACACGTTACGCAAAAATTTGATCATAAAATATCAGCAGGTCCTTCTCTTCCTATTTCTTATGCCCCGTATGGTACCACTTTTATTGCATTCGCAGGGAAGTCACTGGTACGATCTCTCTTTCTTTGTACTGTGTGGAGGGATATAGCAAATTCTGTCAAGCATTTTTTTTTTAATGATATGGTGTATTTTTCCTTCTTCTTTTCTACCTAGACCATCATTTCCCAAGCTCAGATTCTTTTTATTTTTCTCTTTGACTATCAAAGTAAATTACAACTGTCTTCATATCTCCATTGCTATCCCTTATTGATAAGGCAGACTAAAAGTATCTTTCAATTATACACATAGTCATGTCACTGCCTCCTTAAAATCTGTGAGCCAGGCAAAATAATAGTCATAATCCTGAGCATGGTATAAAGCCCGTTGTCTCAGGCTATAAGACTGCCTTACACCTTTTTCTGCCATGTCATCTTCCTTCCTGATTGTGAAATGTAGCATGCACGTAACTCTCATTTCTTTCTCTTTTTGCCGATGGTGTCCTTTGCCTGATGTTTTTCTCTTTTAGTTGTCATATTTTCATTCTTTACAGCTCAATCTAAATGTAATTTTTTCGATTAAGAGATCTCTTATTATGCTTGATTTAGAGTTAACTTTTGAATTTTTTCTTTCTGCCTATGGTACATTTCTCATATACTTCTATGCAGCCACATTCCATCTTAACATAGTGATTTATACTTGAGCTCTTCAGTCAAATACACTTGAGTTCTAAATCCTGCCTCCACTGCCTGCTTTATCTACATTCCTGAGCAACTGACATCATTTCCTAAGCTTTTGACTCATCTGTTAAATGGAGATAATCTTTGTACATAATTTGCAGGTCTCTTTTTGTGTTAGTCTGATAACACATTGGCAGCACACTAAATGATATCTATGTGTGTCTTCTAGGTGTTTGCCGACGTGGCTTTCTTCCCCAGTATACAGTAAGCAATCTGAGGACAGGAAATTAGTCTTACTCATCTTAATCCCCATGCTGACCCCAGAAGAAAATCTCTTGTTCTGTTTTACTTTTGCTTGTCTTGATTCATGGAACACGTTAAACCTAACTCCTTAGAGTTAACATATTAATGTATTGATATATTGCCCCATTCTACAAAGGAGTTGGGATGACTTATGAGACACTTACACCAAATGAAACATAAGCAAAATCATATTCAGTGGAATAATCGAAGGGTTTAATTTGACCATCAGGAACCTAAGTGAAACTGAAGGTTTTGATAAGGAAATGTTAAAGCTTGTCTTTATTCTGTCATGTTTTGTAGGATCGCGTCTTCGCCAGGAAGATTTTCCCCCGCGGATTGTGGAGCACCCTTCCGATGTCATCGTCTCTAAGGGAGAGCCCACGACTCTGAACTGTAAGGCCGAGGGCCGGCCAACACCCACCATTGAGTGGTACAAAGATGGGGAGCGGGTGGAGACTGACAAGGATGATCCCCGGTCCCACAGGATGCTTCTGCCCAGCGGATCCTTATTCTTCCTGCGCATCGTGCACGGGCGCAGAAGTAAGCCTGATGAAGGAAGCTACATTTGTGTTGCAAGGAACTATCTTGGTGAAGCAGTGAGTCGAAATGCATCTCTGGAAGTGGCATGTAAGTGAATATAATGAGCCTCATAGGCACATTTACTTTTATTTATTTCAAGTAAGTTTTGATGTGTTCCCATAGATGCTAAAGCCCAAAGAATCAAACGATCAACACACTGCATAATTTTACTCGGCCTTCTTCAAAGAAGTCTGGTCGGGATAATATCAAGCCAGGGAGTTGTAGAAAATTTGTTTATATGAAATCAGGGTGGTCAATATGTTATTATAAGAAGGCAAAACGTCAATGACGCTGTTCATACTTAAGATTTGAATTAATGAGAGACGTAGTCAAGTTTTAAAGTTGGCTATCTTCAAATGAAAAGTTTATGTGTAGCATGACTTTAAAGTTGGCTATGTTAAAATGAAAAGTTTATGTGTAGCATGACAAGGTGTACATTTAATATTGTCCCTATTTCTGTTATCAATTTAAAGGTAATTATTTATACACGCACCCCACACACATATAGATATATACATTTACTTTGAAATCTAACTTTTATCAGCAACGTTAGAAAGAACATACTCTCTTATTCTGTAGGTTATCCCTACTCTTCTATTTCCAGGCTCCATTCAGGAATTATAAGGTATGGCAAGGAGAATACCCCAACAATAACGGCAATTATACTTTTTAATTTACTTATTCATTTATGATAAAGCTTATCAGAGAAGAGACCTGCTGTCTGCGGGAACAGAATATTCATATATAGGAGGGTTTCTCACTTCTACTCAAACTTGGTAATCAGAAATAGCTAAGGACATGCCTTACTGTTGGTGTTTTTATATATATTTTTTTTCATCAGATAGTGCAAATAACAGTGGTAAATCAAGATATCAGTGTTTTCCATCAGTTTGAACATTGACTCCATAACTTCATGGATCCTTTTCTAGAACAAAATTAAAAATAGGATAGTTATTTTTCTCATTTGTAACTGAGGGTTTGGGGTTGTAATATAAATAATACAATGCAAGTTTGATATTAAGTTATCTGTTTTGAGGAAAGATTTTATCTAGACTAAATTGTGAATAAGATGCCAACAATTATGCCTTAAAATGTTTGTACTCTTCAGCTTTCTTGTTGTCATGTACATCTTCAAAGATAAGAGAGTTGGGAAATTTCAAGATGCTAGAGTCTTAGGTATATAGCTGCATATATTTTCTCCTAAATAATAGCTCATGGGCTTATGTCTTTCTTTAGGTAAATAAAAAGATACTATTTCTTATGCAGCTATCCCAGCGAAGGCTTTTGTTCTTAGGTGTCTGCTTCTGAGTTATAGTTTCTGCTAAGAAATCTGGAATCTACTGATGCTGGAAATGCATAATTCCAATAGGAAAAGACTAGGAGAATCCTAAGACTCTTATTTTTTATTTTATGTGAAGTGCCTTGAGATATGAGCATTTGGACTTTAGTTAACAATGGCATTTTATACTGGCCACCAAATAGTTTTATTTGTATAAAATGATACTTCAAAAAGCCCTTAAATTAAATGCAATTTAATACAATTTGAAATATACACACAAAAATTCAAGAATGCAAATATCCATACCTGTTCCATTTCTATTTGGAAACATCTTATTTTGGAAACTTATCAAACATGTTGAAATACTTCAATCCCAAATTTTATTGATTTTTTTCCCCAACAGATCTTTCTATAGTAAATATGACTGCCATTATTCTCCCATTTTCTAGATAAAGAAAATGATGCCCATAAAGTTTAGGTGACCAAGATGCAGACAATAAATT
The DNA here is from genome assembly GCF_009761245.1 of Sapajus apella. Classification (NCBI taxonomy): domain Eukaryota; kingdom Metazoa; phylum Chordata; class Mammalia; order Primates; family Cebidae; genus Sapajus; species Sapajus apella. The sequence goes on from NW_022436948.1 coordinate 30,758,489, forward strand.
AATGAGGGATCCTAGACCAGATCCTGAATCTTCTAATTTTTATTTTTAGGGAATTGTTCCATATTTGAAGAAACACTCTGAATGAAATCTGGTCTGTTTTAAATATATGAAAATTAAGAATTTTGAGTTTTTCATAATGTTTAAAAATTTTATCTAAGCAGCAAATAACTCGTTTAAATTTTTAATACAATTTTAAATTTCAAAATTAAAGTCTATAAAAATTGGCCAGTCATTTTATTGTTTGGCAGTTATACATTTACTTTTTATCCTAAGCCTTTGCTTTGTTAAAATTGGTCCCAGCACACATATCTTTATTTTTATTTCATCTAAAAGAATTGCTTTCTTTTCTAATTGCGTCAATAATAGTGAATCAAACTGTTTTAGGAAGAATATTTTAAACCATGATTTGTGTGTGTGTAATGTGACAGTAATATTTTTTTATTTTGAAATACATGAGCTTTAAGAAATGCTTGATTTACTCATGACCTAGAGAGGAAAACAAGAAGGCTTGCAAATTGGATTAGGTAGTGAATAAAATTCTTTCTTCTAATGCCATGTCAACAGTTTATTCCATTTGAAGCATCACAAGGTCAAATAATATTCATTTATATGTTGCTCATCTCTTTCCATTAGCTTATCAGTCTTCTTTCTTTCCTTATGTATTTCATAAAATGTGTTAATATGGAAATTTGGGTCAAAGTGTTGTGATTTTTCAGTACCTATTGGTAAATAGTGTGCATTTTTATAAAATGATAAAGGAACAGCTCTAGAGGAACAACTCCAGATTATGTTAAACTGATCTTCGTATTTTAGAAAACTCAACATAGATACTCATTTTGGTACATTCACTTAATCTATTAATAGAAGGTGGATAGCCACTGAAAGAAGTGTTAAATATAGAAAAAGACACATTCCAATCCATTCTCAAAGAGCTCACATTCTAGTTGGGATGACAAACATGTAAATAAATAGTTACTATAATAAACGAAATAGATAATATAGCTTATTATAAAGACATGTAAAAATACTATGCAAATCTGGAGGCAAGATATCTAATTCTTCCTAGATAGGTAAATTTTAGATATGATTCTAAGAGGATACATTCTGCTAAAAAAAAGCTGCCAACAATCTAAATGCTTACCATTATCATTGGCTAAATATATTGTGCAATCTATATAATAGAATACTCT
>NW_022436948.1:30760078-30771147 GCF_009761245.1 Sapajus apella
CTATATATATGTATCTATATCTATATCTATATATCCATATATATATATAGAGAGAGAGAGAGAAAGAAAGAGAGAGAGGATACATTCTTTGAGCTGTGATTAAAGTCAGGTAAGAATGTCCTGCGTAGAAATTGAAGTTGAAAGACCATCCTGGTAGAAAGAATGGAAGCTTAAATGAATGCTGTGTTATTTGGAGAACTGCCAGATGTCTGGAAATGAGGTTGGGGGCAGAGTAAATTAGAAAGGTAGGTATATGTTGAATCAAAATCTAAACTATTTTGATATGAGAAAAGAGAATCTTTGAAAGATAATTGAAGATTGCATTAAAGATATGATGATTGAAGTCAGAGAGGTGTTAGGTAATTGTCAAATAATTTAGAAAAGAGTTGATGCTAGATTCTGAACTGAAAATAGGTGTGAAGGTTGAAAGGAGGAAACAGTTTGAAACACATTTAGGAACTGTATACTATGTTACATTATGGTCAGTTTGGGGAAGCAGAGGATGATTGCTAGATTTGTTTAGTTTGTTTTGGTTTTTTGGCTGAGTGACTGGCTATATTATAGAGCTACCATTCCTAGGAGGGTAGGTACAGGAAAAATACAGCTAAAGTTTACCACACTCTTCTGTCTTCTGGGGGACAGAAGAGTGTGGTAAACTTTAGCTATATTTTTTTGACATACCAGTGAAATAGTAAGCTTAAAATAGCTCCAGTTTCATTAAAGAAACAGATTCTGAATTTGAGGGCAGAGTTTTTTTCCGAGATAGGTATTGAAGCCATGGAAGTAAGTAGAAGTAGATGTGATTGCCAGGCAGCCTGTGTGCAGGGAGCAGTTAATAAGGGGTGAGTCCAATCCCATTGCTTAGAACAACAATATTTAGTGGTAGTCAAGGAAATAATTGCTCATGCAAAAGGATCAGGCTTAGTAGATGTATCAGAGTAATGGAACATGGGTAGTGAAGTGGCAATAATAACTAAGGAATACTTTCAAGAGGACTAAAAGTGGGGCTGGGTGTCGTGGCTCAGACCTGTAATCCCAGCACTTTGGAGGCTGGGGTACGCGGATCACTTAAGGCCAGGAGTTTAAGATCAGCCTGGCTAACATGTTGAAACCCCAACTCTATTAAAAATGCAAAATTTAGCCTGCAATCCCAGCTACTCAGGAGGCTGAGGCAGGAGAATCGCTTGAACCTGGGAGGCAGAGGTGGCAGTGAGCTGAGATTGCGCCTCGTCACATTGGACTGGGCGACAGAATGAGACTTTGTCTCGAAACAAACAAAATCCAAGAGTACTAAAAGTGGTTGTCACAATGCAAATGCCACATGCTAGTCAAATAAACAGGTTCTGTGGGCTCTAGTGATGGGGACAGGGTACAACAGCTGAAGAGTGAGTGGTGGTGGAATGGAAGTAGCAAATGCTGTCGGTTCTGTCCTAGAATGTGGCTCTGAATGGAGGGTGGAGAATTAGACCAGGGTACCTCAGCCTCTACATTACTGACATTTAGGATCAGAAATGTATTTATTATGTATGCGTGGTGGCGGGGGTGTTGTGCTCTGCATTGTAGGATGTTTAGACACACTCTGGCATGTGTTCACAAGATGCCAGTGGGATCCTCCCTAAACCTGTTGAGACAACCAGCATGCCTCCAGACATTGGAAATATTCCTCAGGAGAGAAAGTCAGTCGAGGACCACTGACCTAGATATGGCTAAGTAGTCAGGAGTGTATTGATACGTAGGACATAAACATGTCACAAGTTTTATTGTGAAATGATTATTGATAAAAAATATAGAAATTTTTTTACTATTTTTGCTTCATCTTGGTTGTCATTTTTAATTTCAGAAATGTTAAATTCTACTACAATATGAAATGTGGAATTTTATTGATAACCATCTGTGTTGACTGTTTTTTTTTTAGAAGTCAACCATTTCTTTACCATATTATATTCATTTTGGTTTTTGTTTTCCTTCAATACATGCTTCAGCATTATGTTCTGAAACAATACAGCAGAGGGAAGAAATCTTCAGGGCCAATCATTGCAATGATTCAGATCTAATCACCTCATGTTTGCTTTTAGTTTTTTTCTTGTTTTAGGGGAAAAAAGAAAGCTATCCGGAAAGTGTTTTTTGAGTCTCTTGAACTCAGGAATCACCTCTAGGCAAAAATGATTTTTAAATAGTTAGAAAACAGTTACAGAGTTCATAAGCAGGAGGCCTAGCACTCAAAAAGTTAATACGTAGTTTTCCAGTGGGACCACCAAGGGGGCCATGGTGTAGCTCATGCAGATAGAGTTTCAGCTCTGAACACTGGTGCTCCCTGTTTATGGAGCAGAAGGAGCACAGGGGTCCTCACAGAGATTGTAGCTGCCTGTGATGTAGCCCAAGTCAGCAGCAGCCTCTAGAGATAGCAGCTGTAGCCCCAGGTGGCAAATATGTGACAGCAGCTTGATCTATCGACCGGGGTAAGAGGGGGTTCTGGCCTAAATGAAAATTCATGAAAAATTGATGAAGTCCCCAGATTATTTTTTCCGTTTCCTTTTCTCAGCACTGTGCCAGTGCAGAGAGGAGAGATTAAATGAGGTTCTGAACACTTTAGTGGCAAGGAGTTTGTGGTTCAAAGGTCAGGGGTCACATAGAAACTGATCTTTTTTTTTTTTTTTTCTTTTTTCTTATGGCTAAAGTAAAACACAAGAAACTTTTCAGATTAGCTGTGATTTACCTTGAGCTCTGATAAACAAAATGACTACATGTTCAAAAGCGGGCTTTTGATGCAGCTACAAGAGAGAATAGATGTGCTTCATAATTCAATTGCGGGACTGGAAATAGATTGAATTCCATGACTTCAGGATGATTTCTTGTTTTTTCTTTCTCTTTCTATTTTTCTTTTTTTCTTTTACTTTTTGGCTTCATGTATCAAGACTCATGCTGCATGAAAGTCATTTAGAGAAGAAAAAGGTCTTGCATTATTTATAGGTCACAGATTGCAAGAATAGCAAAACCATGGCACACTGTACAAACATAATGCTTCTGTTTGCTTTAAATCAAAAATTAAATTGATGGTTTATCTGTACAAAGAAGAGAGGTTGCAGAAGTGGACTGGCTTTAGTATGAGAGGGCACAGGTGGCATTAAAAATGAAGACAAGGAAAATAACTTCCTTGATATCTTCAAGTTCATAAATATGTAAGTTTCCATTTTTTATTTTTATTTTGGCTGTAAGTGAATATTATCTAGGCAAAATACCTTTACACATCATAAAGACACAAGATAAATTAAAATGCAAAAAGCCCAAGTCATAGAAAGATTTTTACAGAAAGTGCTTTATTGAGATATATTTCACATACCGTATCATTTACTCATTTAATATATACACATCAATGTTTTTGGTATATTCACAGGGTTGTGCAAGGAACATGATAATCAAATTTAGAACATTTTCATCAACCTTAAAATAAATTCTATATCCATTAGCAGTGAGTTCCCATTCCTGCACTCTCCCACCCCAGCCCTAAGTAAATGCTAATCTAATTTCTATAGCTATACATTTTCCTATTCTGCACATTTCATATGTTGGAATAATACAACATATTATCTTGTGTGACTATAATACCATCTTTCCCTTAGCGTTAATGTTTTCAAGGATGATGTTTGTTGTAGCATGTATCAGCACTTTATTCTTTATTATTGCTGAATAATATTTCATGGTATCAACATACCACTTTTTATTTATCCATTCATCATATGATAGACATTTACTTGACTCCCACTTTTTATCTTTATCAACAATGTTGCTATGAAAGTTTTTGTACACATTTTTGTATGTGCATACGGTTTCATTTGGGAATTTTCTTAAGTTTATGCCTAAGAGTAGAATTATCAAGTCATATGGTAATTCTGTTTAACTTTTTGAGGAATTTATATGTAATTATTATTGTGTAGATTAAATGATATTTACTGTTACATTGAAGTAACTGTATCTAACTTCCTTCTCAGTATGAAACACAGTTATAAAATATTTCTAGTGTTTAATAAATATTATTGTATGGCTGCAATGTTAGATTTTCTGTGTCATACACCCATAATTTTAGGTAAGATTCAACTATTTTAAAATGTGGAACAATTAATTAACCATATGGAAACAACAGATGGCCACAAATTTCCTAATAAATCCTTGAGTAACTTGTACTTGATGATTTTAACTTTGGTCCCAATTAAGTTGGATAATCTTACTGTTTGAGTCTTCATTTTCTGTTCTGTTTCTATTTGTTCTGAAAGCAGGCAATTTGTCTTCTCAGGAGCTGACATTACCTTTCTTGAGAAGAACTGACAGTACTTTGCTCATTCTCAGGATACTTTCCCTTCCAAATATACTGAGGTTTTTTCTTTTATTTGGTAGGTTCAGACTAAGAAATTAATGAGTGATTATACTTGAAGTCTGTTAAGTAAGTCTAGGAGTGGGAAACAACTATCATCATTGTGTGTCTTTCTTAAAACAAATAATGATACAAGCAAACATACCCACTTAAATGTAAACTCCATGGCGATGAGTTGGACTGGAACTAATATTTATAGGTGTGGACCAAAATGAATATAGGAGCAACTGTTTTCATTGTTGTTGTTGTTTTTCATTGTTAGCAATTTTCTCTATTTGCATTTCTACAAATGTCAGGAGAGATTTCCGATATTTTTGGTGGTGGTGATAGGTGGTAGGGGAAGATACCTAAACAACTGAAGGACACTCCTAGCTCAAGGTACTTCACAGGATATTGTGATTGTGTTATTTGGGCTGTTTTGTGAATGTGCCTTTTAATTTTGTCATACTCCATCAGATGCTTTCAAATACAGGTCTCTCCTTTGATCTTCACAAATGAAGGTGTGAAATTGCTACATCTGGGGAACATGTTTGAACTTGTGATGTATTTAAATATGTATAATGCTGTATTTTGATATGAGGTTTCTTTCTGTTGATTGAATGAACTGTATTCAAACGCTCTCTCAAGTCTCAAGTTGCCATTCACTGACAATTAGCTTGAATTAACTCTGACTCCAGGAAAAGCACACAAATGAAGTGAAGTCATCGTGTCCTCTACTTTTAATAGATTTTTCCCATAGACAGTATAATTCTGAGTATGATCCTGAGGTCTGCAGTCATATAGATCCTATCCATAAAATGACAAGGAAAAATATTCATAGTGATACTAACAGTTAACGAGACAAACTACATTGAGGTCCGCTCTGGTTTTCAACCCCAGAAACCCTTTTTTATATAAAGTTAAGAAAAATAATTTAGGGTTTTGAGTTTATTTCTTATTATAATTTATTTTTTTTTCTTGAGATGGAGTCTCGCTTAGTCACCCAGGCTAGTGTACAGTGGTGCGATCTCAGCTCACTGCAGCCTCTGCCTCCCAGGTCCAAACGTTTCTCCCTCTGCAGCCTCCCAAGTAGCTGGGACTACAGGTGGGTGCCACCACACCTGGGTAATTTTGTATTTTTAGTAGAGGTGGGATTTTGCCAAGTTGCCCAGGCTGGTCTTGAACTCTTGACCTTAAGCCATCTTCCTGCACTGGCCTCCCAAAGTGCTGGGATTACAGGCATGAGCCACTGCACCTGGCCTCTTACTATAAATTTTTAATTTATTAGATTTCAACTGGTGTGTGGATGCAAGTTGATTTTACTGAAAAGGTATGTAGGTTGACATTATGCTTAGGAAATATAATTTTGTGCAGTAACTCATATGTTTTTCTCTCAGGATTTGTATTTCAGCAGGATTATAGATTTCTAATTTCCCTTCTTTAGACTGAATTTGTTTCTGATAATTATAATGTACATCTTATAATGTACATCTATAATGTTCTGAAACACCTCCAACAAGGTTTCAAAAATTAAGGAAGGTTGCACTTCTTTTAAGCATTAGTCAGTATATAGGATAAGGTCTTTACAGAAGTATAGAAGTAAAAACAATAGGTGAAGTTCTGTTTAACTCTGAAAGTGTTTTCTTTATAGATGTTTCTTACAGCCTATGATTTAACTGCTAAGGGTTGTGGTTCAATAGTATTAACATATTCTCTCCACTATATGCCATTAGAATTGGTTTCTCCTTATAGGAGATTTTCAAAAGCAATTCTCAACCACCCATTTCTGAATTAAAAATCCTTATACATTTTTGTCACTTAGATGTTGATCCACTTTTTGTCAATATTTCCCAAGAAATACTTTATGAAAGCATTACCAAGCCCCAGGTTGGGGTGGTTCTGTTAACTCTCTGGGGTTTTCTAGCACAGCCCTTCTTTGACTACTAAGACATCAGTAGTTTAGTATCTTTGGGTGTCTTAGTCTGTTCAAGCTACCACAAGAAAATACCATAAATTGGGTGGCTTTTAAGGAAAAGAAATTTATTTATCAAAGTTCTGGAGCCTGTAAGCCTGAGCTGAGAGAGCCAGCATGGCTGAGTTTTGGTAAGGCCCCACCTCCTGGTTCATAGATGGTGTCTCCACAAGGTGAAGAGGCCCTAATCCCATTTAGAGGCACTCTGTCTTATCACCCAATTACCTTCCAAAGGCTCCACTTCCAATGTCATCACCTTGGGGGATAAGATTTCACCATATGAATTTTCGGGGGGATATACCCATTCTGACCATAGCTCTAGCCCTTGGAGAGAATCCAAGCAAGGATTGTAAGAAAGGCAGAAGTTTGGATGGCATGACAGACAGGGCCTGAAAATTGAGCTTAAATTAACACCCGGGCAGAGACAAGGCCATCCTTTAGTACCTATCTTAGCAGCCCTACACATTTGTCAGCTCCTCATCTAAGGAGTCAACCAACTGCGAATTCAAAATAATTTTTAAAATCCAATAAAAATACACTAACAAGAAACATTACAAATCATATGGTATAGCACCTATTTGCATAGCATTTATACAGTATTAGGTATTACAAGTAATCAAGAGATAATTTAATATATACAGTAGGATGTGTGTAACTATATGCAAATACTATGCCATTTTATAAAGTAGAATTGCGCATCCAGTGATTTCAGTATCTGCAGGGGTCTTGGGACCAGTCTCCTCTAGATATCAAGGGACAAATGTATCCCTTTCTGCGAGTCAGGCCATTTCCTACCTGTGTAAGCATAAAGCAATCATTACATTTTTTGTGTGATTATCTAACATTTAAGTCTGAATGAATATTTTGGAATAAACTTTACAGTATATATATATATTATATACATATACATGGATATATAATGTAACTGTTTTTTCCATAACATAATGTATATTTGATAGAAAACGTTTTATATAAATCCACCTGCCTCATTTTCTTTCTTCTTGCTTTCTTTGCTTATTCAAATTGCATGAGTACATTATACATATATATATGTGTGTGTATGCATATAAACATATATGTATTTTTTCATAAGGTATATTTGACATAAACAACTTTATATAAATCCAACTGCCTCATTTTCCTTCTTCTTGCTTTCTTTGCTTATTCATATTGAGTGAGTACATTATACATATATGTGTGTTTATATATGTTTACATGCACCTATGATGTGATATTAGAGATGTGATCTCAACTCACTCTGTTGCCGAGGCTGCTCTGGAACTTCTGGCCTTAAGTGACCCCTCTACCTTGGCCTCATGAAGTGCTGGGATTACAGGTATGAGCCATCAGGACCAGAGAATATTTTCTCTTGAATCAACTTTTAAGATTCTTTATTAGGTTTCCTAATCATTAGGAGTAAAAAGGGATTTAAGAGCTCCTCAGTGGTGCTAGGCTGCATGTGATGAACCTGAATCACCTCATCAAGTGACAGTGAACATTCCATCCTGGTGGTGGTGTAGGGTATGGGTCTTCAGACAGGGCATACTGCAGGAGTGAGGAGGGGCCACAAGTTGCTTCTAGGTGAATCTGAATGAATGATGGACTTAGAAAACTCGAAAGAAGTATACAAGCAAAACTCTGAGGTTGTGGTTGGCTGGGTTTGGCGGGAAAATAATATATTGGCTTAATTGCGGGATGAGCATAGAGTAGTAGAGGGAGATAAATGTATCAAGGTAGAGATTAGTAATGACTAAAGGAATTAATGAGCTTTTATGTTATCCTAGAACCTAAGGGAGCCCCGTTTGATATGGGCTTGTTACTTGGAAGTGATGTGTAAAAGGAGACATTATACTGCCAGGTACAGTGGCTCATGCCTGTAATCCCAGCACTTTGGGAGGCCAAAGCAGGCAGATCACAAGGTCAGGAGTTCGAGACCAGCCTGGCCAATATGGTGAAACCCCATCTCTACTTAAAATACAAGAATGAGCTGGGCATGGTGGCGGATACCTGTTTTCCCAGCTACTTGGGAGGCTGAGGCAGGAGAATTGCTTGAACCCAGGATACGGAGGTTGCAGTGAGCCAAGATCATGCCATTGCACTCCAGCCTGGGTGACAGAGCAAGACTCTGTCTAAAAAAGAAAAAAAAAAGAGACATGATAAAGACAGTGTGGGGTGGATGGGACCCTGGAAGAGTGTGGAGGGAGCAGAACTACTGTACATTCAGGTAGAGTAGGATGAGGGTTAAGTTGATTAATTAAGTTTATAATAGGAAAAGAGGAAATAATATGTTAAAAGAAAATGGATAGAAATTTTAAAAATGAATCCATAGTTCAAGGGAAGATTTAAATTTAGTTTGCTAGAGTTTTCTACGGTACCTTCTACTTGGTCAGTACTTACCAAGATACAGATACTTAGAACAAGCTTTGTTCAATGGGTATAGAGTTTCAGTTGGCAAGATGAAAAAGTTCTAGAGATCTGTTGCACAACAATGTGAATATACTGAACACTACTGAACTGTACACTTAAAAATGGCTAAGATGGTATACTTCTTGTTATGTGTTTTTTTGTCACAATTTTAAAAATGAGAACATTAACAAAACAAATAAATGACCACCACAACAAGAACCAAGACATGGCTCTTGCCATCAAAGAACATTCAGTAGGATGACCTAGAATGTGGTAAGTGTCAGAATGGGGGAGGAGGGGCTGCCATGCTGTGGGATACAGAGAAGAAGGTTGACTCTGCAAGAGAATGTGGAACAGGTGAAACGATTTTGTTAGGGAGAAAAGATTAATAATAATCTCTGGTGTTTACTAAGGGCCAGGCTTATTTCTGTGTTTCACACTTCTGGCTTACTCCATTCTCAAAACAACTCGAAAATTTGGGCACCATTATTTTCTCTCCACTGTATTTGAGGTACACAGAAAGGAGAGTTGGGATTTGAACCCTGGCAGCCTGGCTCTCGAGCCTGCTTTCTTAATGACTATGCTAAGCATCCTCACTGATTTCCTTGAACAAGCAAACAAAATCATTTGACACTTAAAAGAATCATTAGCATTTTCTTAGGTATTTTGCCAGAAACAGTTATTCAATTGTATAAATACCATGATGACCCCTGGAATACATGAAGTCAAAGAGCAGCATTTTGGCGCTACAATTCTGTGATTCATGGGATATTACAGAAAGAAACAACATAAAGAGTAATCTTTTCTATTTTTTTATTTAGTTACATATTGACATTTGAGAGCTCATTAGTTTATTCAAGTAATTTGATTTTCTCTGTACAGTTCCTAGTTGTCAAATATCAGTATCAGGAAAATCAATCACTTTCAGTTCTTATTGACATGTTTGCAGGCCAAAGCAGCTTGGAGATTAAGAATCCAATTTATAAGACAAGTCATCTATCATTTAATATCTAAAGATAACTTGACTAAGTTTTATAGAAAAACAAATATGATAATAGCAATGATATCTTACTACTTTAGGATACATTCTGGAGGGTTTTCTTTGAATCATTAACATATTTATATGCATTATTTCTTACTATGTGTATTTGTAGACATTTGCTAACTTTGATAGTTTCTAAGTTCAATACATAGTATCACTAACATTGGTCAATTTGACTTTCAATCACTCTTTTTATTTTTTTATATTTAAAAATGAATCAAAGGAGTAAGCATAGTCTTTTCAACCAATGATGATGGTAGAGTTAAATATCTATAGGCAAAAATAAAAATAAACAACCTTGACTAAAATCTTACAAATTATGCAAAAATTAATCAAAAATGGATTATACAATTAAATGTAAAGCATATAACTATATATATGTAATATATAGTTTTTATATATATTACATATATATAGTTATATGCTTTACATTTAACTGTGTAATCCATATATACATACATATTTGTGTAATCCATTGTGTATATATAGTGTAATCCGTGTATCCATATATATATATTTTTTGAGACAAGGTCTCAGTCTGTGACTCAGGCTGGAGTGCTGTGGTATGATCTCAGCACACTAAAGCTTTGACTTCCTAGACCCAAGTGATCCTTCTGCCTCACCTTTCCCAGCACCTTGTACTACAGGCATGCGTCACCAAGCCCAGCCAATTTTTGTAGTTTTTGTAGAAACGTGGTTTTGCCCCCTTGCCCAGGCTGCTCTCAAACTTCCAAGCTCAAGCAATCCACCTGCCTTGGTCTCCCAAAGTGCTGGAACTACAGGTGTGAACCATTGCGCCTGACCCAAAATCATCAAATGTTTAAAAAATAACAAAGGAGAAAATCCTTTGTGTCTAGAATTTGGTGAAGAATAGAGCATTAACCAAAACATAAAATTAATAAATTTGACTTTATTGAAATTAAAAACTTTAATTCTCTTAAAGCTCTTGTTTATAGAAAAAAAAGACAAGTTACATACAAGGAGAACATACTTGCAAACCACATATCTGCAAAAAAGCATATCTAGAATTTATAAAGATACATCAAAATTCAACATTAAATAAAACTAATAATCAATCTGATGTCTTTTTTATTTTAAAATAAGTATACACAGGAAGTATGTCTACTACCAGAGATATTAGTAGCATCTCTCCTAGCTCCTGTAAATCTATATTTATTTCAAAATAAAATAATTAAAGTTAGTTGTCAAGCTATCTTAAGTAGACATTAATAATCTAAATAAAAAATAAAAATGACTTTGGAACTAACTAGTTCATTTTTTTTTTTTTTTTTTTTTTTTTT
>NW_022436948.1:30771247-31016709 GCF_009761245.1 Sapajus apella
TTTTGAGACAGAGTCTCACTCTGTCACCCAGGCTGGAGTGCAGTGGCGCCATCTCAGCTCACTGTAACCTCTGCCTCCAGGGTTCAAGCGATTCTCTTGCCTCAGCCTCCAAAGTAGCTGGGACTACAGGTGCTCACCTCCACACCCAGCTAATCCTTGTATTCTTAGTAGAGATGGGGTTTCACCATGCTGGTCAGGATGGTCTCAATCTCCTGACCTCATGATCCTCCCGCCTTGGCCTCCCAAAGAGCTGGGATTACCAGCGTGAGCCACCATGCCCAGCCCAATGTTTGTTTTACTTAAACATTGATGAATTCATATTTTTAAGTGTCCATGATCTGTTAAAAATCTTATTCAAATCCATGAATTTACGGTTGTAAATTTATAAATTTAACTTTTGATACATTCTATATACGGTTCCATGAATTTATCTTCTTTGATTTTTGTTCCATCATGGTTTTTAGTTTAATGATAGATTTTATTTCACTTTATTTTTTAGGGAAAGGGTATGAAAAGAGGGGAATGGCTGATCATGGGAGTTTAGCAAGAATGCCCAAAACATGACTTAATGAATAGAGTGCATTATGTAGCTGCCAAGAAGTGTCTACTTTAAACTAGGTTAATAAAGAGATGCAATGCATCTTGATTCTTTGCTGGTAAAATTATGCATGGATTATCATTAATATTTCTAGGTATCTGTTTAAATTCACCATTACAACTAAAATATCACTAACAGAGAAAGACTGGCTGGGTGCAGTGTCTCAGGCCTGTAATCTCAGCACTTTGGAAGGCCGAGGTGGGCAGAACTGTTGAGCCTAGGAGTTCAAGAGCAGCTTGGGCAGCATGGTCAGACCCTATTTCTATGAAAAAAAAAAAAATACAAAAATTAGCTGGATGTAGTGGTGTGCACCTGTAGTCCCAGCTAGTCAGGAAGAGCCCAGGAAGTGGAGATTGCAATTAGCCAAGATTGCACCACGACTGCTCTCCAGCCTAGATGAGAGTGCAAGACTCTGTCTCAAAAAAAGGAGAATGATCAAGAAATTTTTTTTTTTTTTGGATGAGGGACGGAGGGGCGAGGTCTTGCTCTGTCACCTACGCTGGAGTGCAGTGGCATGATCTCTGCTCACTGCAACCTCCACCTCCTGGGTTCAAGCCATTCTCATGCCTCAGCCTTCTAAGTAAGTGGGATTATAGGTATCTGCCACCATGCCTAGCTAATTTTTGTATTTTTAGTAGAGACAGGGTTTTGCCAGGTTAGCCAGGCTGGTTTTGAACTCCTGACCTCAGGTCATCAGCCCACCTTGGCCTCCCAAAGTGCTGGAATTACAGGCGTGAGCCACCGAGCCCTGCTGAGAAAGATCAAGGATTTAAGACTATGTCACAAGAAGGAAAAACTGAAGGAATTGGAATTATTGATCCAGGAACATTAAAGACATCAGTAGATCCTGTCATTCTTACCCAGCACATCAAGAACTATTATGCCAAAGAGAGCATAAATTTGTTCTATTTTACCTTAGCAGAGACATGGATCAGTGGACAGAAGTTTCAGATTTTGCCTCAGTGTGTCATATGGTGATTACGCTATGTATGTTATTTCCTGGGATCTTAAGGAATTGTAGGCAAATGAAAAACAACATGCTGTTGTGGTCAGAAATAAACCACAAAACTGTATAAAACACGTTTTGTTGTAACTTTGCCTTATGTTTTTCCTTAGAGGAAAAACTGAATCTTCAGGATAGTAAAACAAGGTAACAAGACAGTTCTGATGTACTTTAAGTTGCAAAATAATTCTCAGTACTTTCTTATACAAAAGGAATTCCATAAAGTAATAAACATTTTGTTAAATTTTGCATTATCACACTGTTTTGAAAAGTCCTTGAAAAAATCCCATTTGTTCATACATCTTATACATCTTGTTTCAAAATCCATTGAGATTATAAGCAATTAAATCAATTGCATTTTGTAGTCCAACCCCTCATTTATAACATATAATTCCCCAGGACTCACATGTCCAGATTCAAGAGCAGATTGATAGAAAGACTGATTTATTTTTATTTTCATCGTGGGTCTGCTTTGAATATTCTTAAAAGAAGGTGGAAAATGCTGTGTTTAATATTCATATAGGATTTTCTATTAAAAGCAGCTTCTCTGAAGTTAAGAAGAACTACCTATAAAGGGGTCAACTTGTGAAATCCTTCCTAAGTATTTTTTTGGTTCTTGGGGATTGATGGATAAGCTGATGTAGTCTAATCTTCAAATGTGTATGTCATTAATAGAGATGTAAGAATCTCAATTTGCTTTGTCTTTTCCGTTCCTGACACGTTATAAGGAAAAGCTTTACTAATGAAGTACCCAATGGTAATAACGCATTATATGCTAGAATCTCTCTTTATATCAGATGACATGCAAATGATCTGTTCTATTTCTGTGGAGAAAGAGAGACAAGGAGTGGTCTAGTTAATCATACTTGAGGACTGCCAGAGTTGTCTTCTGGGAAATATTATCATTATTCATTCTTATTTAAGGGTCCTCACCCTATGCATAAGAAAATCTCCCATTCATTCCATTTGGGTTTGATGTTAATTACAGGGGCATTAATGGAAGCTTTCTCGTAAGAAATGAATATAGGATTAAATCAGAAAAAAATAAAGCAACCTTTAGGTGAATCAGGTCATGATAGAACTATACATACAGAAGCTGACAGGTTGGAGGAACTTTAGAGATCATCAGTCCTTTGTTGTTTAAAGAAACTGAGGCCTGGAGGAGTGAAATGACTTATTTGAAGCCCCAGCTGATGAGAGGCAGGCATGAGATGACAAATGAAGCAGTCTCTTTCATCAGGCAGCGATGTAGGGAAAAGGTAATTCTGGGAATTTAAGAGACCATGTTCTGGCCATTTTCTATTATTTTAGGCAAACCTTTTACCTTCTCGGGGTCTGTTTTCTTAATTTAAGGTGAGACCAGACTAAGCATTTGCCCTCTGGAAAAGGAGAAATCAAAGCAAGCTGCTGTGGGAGATTAGTGTGTGATTACTATTCCAACTCAGTTCATTAGAAAAAAAAAATATTTCTAATATATTATGTACGTTTTGTTTTCAAAATTGAAGACACCAGCCTTGGATATCCAATGCATTTAGTAGCACCTTTAAACTAACCTTTTCCCCAAGCCATGAAAAGACCTTTTTCTTATTCTAGAAAATATTTTTATTTTTATAGCATTTCTTTATGTGTCCTATAGCTGACAACAAGTAACTGATAATATTGCTAGTAAAATGAGGCATTTCCTTAATCTTACATGTCTTGAGGAATTAGCTGTTCACATATCCATGTCTACACAGTCCTTGTTCAACTTGTGACCATGTAATTGAGTCATTTTTCTTTTCCAATCAGCCATTCAAGTCTAAGGCAAATGGTTTTTTGAAAGATTATGCACAACTTGTACCAGAAACATTATGCACACCCTTTAAACCTAAAGGACTTCTGGTCCCTTTAGGTTTAAACTGTACAAGTATACATTCCTACTATACCAACAAAATTGTTTTGTTTCTTTAACAGAGAAAGCAGAATTTTTAAACAAGCAAAGAAGTTAATTTTTGACTCATATATTTGACTTACTCCTTGTGTATAAAATGTTTTGTTAGGTGAATTGTATTTTATCTATTTACCAAAATACTTTCACCCAAATAGCATAATTCTACAAGTAGCAGTCATATGTGAGACCAACATCACATTTCTTCTCTCTTTGAATCCATATTATCTGAACTACTGTAAAGATACTTTCCCTGTGAGCGTTTTAATTTTATTTATTTTATTTTTAAAGTTTTACTTATTTTGTATGGTTATATTATTTTCCTGGTTACATATAACCATCTTTGATATGTTGGAAACTACAGAAAATTTTTAAAATGACCAACAGAAATAAACACTCCTTCTTCCACTGTGTTTTAATTTCATTTTTGTCAACTGTGTGACTTGAGAAGACAATCTGTGGAGTGATTTTAGTTTTAGTACTTCAATAAAATAAAACATAAAAATACTGCATGGATAAGTACATTCATTTAGTCAAATTGGATAACTATTTTTTTATTTTTCAAAAAATATTTAGAAAGCTTAAATAATAGCTTGCACATGCAGTCAAAAAATAACAGTCATCTAAATTGTAAATTTGTTTAATAAGTTCTTCCATGTATGAGCATTGTGGTATCTTTAAAGTTTTCATATAATTGGCATAGTGCTAAATATTTTATAACATCTCTGTAAAATGTTAAAATATTTTCTGCCACAAAAAATTGTGTTTTAGCTTTCTGTTGTAATATCTTGTTGAATATTAGCACTTTCTCTACTTTAAAACCAAGTAACAAATACAATAAGCCTCACATTTTACATGGTAAAAATAAGCAGAGTAATCATTACTCCATGAACTAATCAGACTTTTATGGCCCCTTTAAAAATGTTCATCTGTTCTTTGCTTAGGAGTTTAAAGGTAGTTTACTCTGCATTAAAAAATACTATTTATTTCAATACATAGATGCATTTGAAACTAGATAGCAAATTTATAGTACTTTTGTATTCATTTGTGACATCAGCCTAAGAAAAAAATGGTTTATCTTCTCCAACTAGTCTTCCTCTACCTATGCTAGAGTCCTTAGTTGGAGTGACCTTTGGAGTGGCTGGTGTCTTGAGTGATGTAGTTAATGAGATCTAGTGACATCATGACCCTGACCCCTTCATGGCCCTGGCTTCTCTCATCCATCTTCTTAACCCCACAAGACTGCAAGTCAGTGTGTAGAATCAGGATTAAACAAGTGTGAATAAACAAGTTCAAGAGTTTTCTGTCAGGGCTGCTGCGCATGGCAGTAGCAAAGTAAGACGTAAAGAGCTTAATACCTAAAAGGCTGTTTGTGCCCCTCTAGGAATCCTGTTGGAGAAGTCACTACTGTTTGTGGTCAGTGCAGTGCGTCTAATCTCCTCAGTTTGCTCCATTCCTGGACAGCAATGGCAGTTGGCCTGTATAATCACATAGCTGTTGGCACATTCAGTGAAAGCATGGCTGATCTATCACTTACCCAATGTCACACATTACTAAAGCTTTTATCTCATTAACTATGATTAATGTTTGTATGGCATGGGCTTGTCATGTAACTGTTCATATTCAGCAATCGTGAATCCCTTAGCTTACTTGATGACTGAAGGGTATTTCTCTTTTCATGAGAGGAATTTATTTTAGGGGCCGAGCAGTCTTATTTGCAAGCCACCATTGTCACTTGACTTTATAACTGTGTGATGTACCTCTTCCTTGGCTCCTTCTCCGTTAGTGGCCTTCAGGATGTTACTTGCCATTAAACTTGGACATGTAGAAAAAAATGGAAACAAAACAAAACAAAACAAAACAAATGTAGTAGGACTTTAAGGAAGTATTTACCTGTAATTCTTTCAACTAAACATTGCTTTCCTAAAATGATTTCCACTTAAGTCTGTGTTCCTAAAGTTAGGTGGAAAAGGGTAGCGATAATGGATGCAGGTATTTTCTTGCCTGTGGCTGTTGTTCTTGTCTTCATCTGCCCTACGTTTGACAAGTCTTTCCCCTCAGCCCAGAGCAGCATTTGATAAGTTGACCAGTCAGTGATTAAACATATTTATTTAGTTCAGTGGGTCAGTGCTATTGCCACAGATAGAAAATTACTGATGGATTATCAATTTCAGCACCTCTGACATCTGGCCTCAGTGTAGTCCATCATCTTAGGACTCATAACACATTTGCTTCAACAATAACATGCTCAGCTACCTGTGTGATCACAGAGCTGAATATTGGAAATATTTTGTTCAGGTTTGATAAGAGAAAAGTTGTAGAAATTAGAAGAGTTCCGCACTTACACTCGAGAATCTAAAAGCACCCGGTGGTTTACACACAAGGATGGAATAAGAACTGACTTGTTCTGTAAATATTCTTTGTTGATTTTGGTGATATTTTTATATATTTCTTATACTTACATTTTGAGTTTGATGAAATGGTTACCTGGAATTACTTTGGAAACAATATTACATATAAAAAGGTTACTTGTTTTAAAATACTCTATTTAAAAATTTTAAGGCATTAAAATAATGGTTTTAAATGTTTGGTCTGTTACACTAATAAAATTACCAAAATAAAACCCCATCTCAAATACCTATGATACGAATTATTTTAAATGATAAACAAGATATGAAATAAGATTTGCAAAATTTTTTGTTTGTATATTGTTGCCACTGAATGGTTCTTTTAACCCAAGTGAGTTCTAGTAACAAAGAATAAGAACCTTATTGCAAATGCTAACCTAACACGGAAATATATTCTACTCCTCTGTCCATTTCACTAAAATGTATTTCAATATAATTTTCTTCATGTCCCTATTTCAAAGCTCTGCCTAAATTTAAGAATAATCTTATGATTCATTTTTCAAATAATTCAGGTTAACAGTTTGTTTTATGGTAAGTTTGTGTCTTTTAAAAACTGGTTATATTTGTTGAGAAATTAATAGATTGTGGCAGAGAATACATTGTAACTTTTATTTTGGCTTTATTCTTATTTGTAAATCTTTCATGTGATTATCCCCAAAGCTTTATACTCCATGTGCCTAATGGCTTACTTTATGATGAGCCTACATTTAATATTTATATGTGCTGTCATAAAAATACTTATGAAGCTAAAAATGATTCTTACTCTTCATAGGATGCATTTTCACACATTCTCTTGAATTACTAAATTGATAAGAACTTAGGAATGTTACCTTTGTTCACAAAATAAGGATTGAGCTCTTTGACATTACAGTTACACATTTATTCGCTAATGCACCAGTGCTATTTACCACAAAATTGATAGGCCCTTTAGAATGTCCAGCTTTTTACAATGTGATAAAATGTGGCAATATTACAGGTTATTGGGGGTCATTATTTATTGTCAAAGACTTCCTCATTTGTCTTAAAATTAAGTGAGGTTTCTTCTATAGTTCTGTGGAAATATTTAGTAGTTGACTATGGTATTTAATGAATCCATCTCTCCTTTGATATCCAGAGTTGGCTTGGAAAATTTTGTGATGAATTCTAGTCACAGGATCTGCTCTGTAATTTAGATTTGTGGACTGGAAACACTGCTGTGGATGTTCAAATAAGACACATTTAAAACATGAGGGAAATCAGATTAGAATATGAGTTTGATTTGAAAATTATTTTGAGCAGTTATAGGGAAGCCATCGTAACATTTTTCCTTAAAGGTTAACCCCTCTAACAATGAGAACACTAAGCATTTATTGGATTTAAATTCTCAAATGTGATGCGTAGCACTTAAATCCTTCTTCAGATGTATTACACTGTGATTTTGCAATTGGAGATGCTCTGTATGTGCCCTCTATTTTGATTGACTGTTAAATGCCCACGTTTCCTTTTGATTTTACTTTACGCAATTGACTTCTCTCTGAAATGACGTGTATTTTTTCATTTGCAGTTTCTGACGATAACTACACATGATTTGCCCAGAGCAGGTCAACAGATATTTTTAGGTAAACAAGCACGCAGTAATAGAAAAGTGATACGCAGTCACTCATTGCTTAACGAAAGGGATATGTTTTGTGAAATGAGACATTAGGCAATTTTGACATTGTGTGAACATCATATGCTGAACTCACGCAAATCTAGATCGTAGAGTCCACTATACACCTGACTATAAGGTATAGCCTATGGCTTCTAGGCTATAAACCTGTATACCATGTTACTGTACTGAGTATTGTAAGCAATTTGATATGGTTTGACTCTGTGTCCCCCCCAAATCTCATCTTGAATTGTCCGCATGTCAAGGAAGGGACCTGGTAGGAGGTGACTGAATCATGGGGGAGGGTTCCCTCATGCTGTTCTCATGATAGTGAGTGAGTTCTCATGAGATCTGATCCTATAGAAGTGTTTAGCACATCCCCGTTTGCTCTCTCTTTTCCTGCCACCTTGTGAAGAAGGTGCTTGTTTCTCTTTCACCTCTGCCATGATTGTAAATTTCCTGAGGCCTCCCCAGTCATGCAGAACAGTGAGTCAATTAAACTTTTTATCTTTATAAATTACCCAGTCTCAGGTAATTCTTTATAGCAGCGTGAAAACAGACTAACACAAAATTGTAATACATGGTATTTGTGTACTTAAGCATATCTAAACACAGAAAAGTTATATTGTAACCGTATGGGACCATGGTCATATGTGCAGTCTGTTGTTGCTTGAAACATCATTACATAGTATATGACTGCACATTATTTTAGAGTAAAGATTACATGGATCAAGCTAGTAGCATGAACATTTGTCATTCCATCAAAATGAATCAAATTAGAAGAAAGTGTTTATGACTGTAACTTGATATTGGTCAAAGTTTCTTTAGATAAAGAACCATGGATGTAAAATCACCAGATACTTTTACATAGAAACAGATCTTATCTGTTAGCTCACAGGGAAACCTAAAAATTAAGCAAAGTAATGCATATGAAAGTACCTCACAAACTGTAAAGAGCTATAACAATGCGAAGCATTTTAATGCTGTATGGGTTTTTTGGGACAGACCAAGAAAGAAAGACAATTCATAGCTATCCATTTTTAGAGGCTCTGGACTGGCAGTCTAAGAATCGTGGTTTTATGAAATTCATATTGACATGTAATGATTTTTCATGTGAGCACATGAACATTGTCCAGTTTCATGTAACAAAATGGAATTCAGAAAGACACTAAGAATCACAATTTTAAAATACTGCCTTCCTTCTAATGTCCTTGTCATTCAAATGTCCTTGAAAGCATTTGAATCAGTAATTTTGAATGACTTTTATGATAGAATATTTTATAAATCCTATTAAGCGTTAATTATTTCCTTCACTTCTCTTACAATATTGGATTAGTTTTTTGAATCATCAACAACCTTGATTTCTGTACTGAAATTCCATTTTATAAGCATCGTGATGACCAATAATGATTACAAGTGGGTAGAATAATGATTATTTTAACTTGTAATAGATGTTGGCATTTATTCTGTTTTGTCCAGCATGAACACTTCTATGTACAGGACATTTTGGAAAGATATGGGAAAGAACTAGGTCAATAATGTTGATATAGTAATCCGATAACTTTATTTTGATGACCTAAAAAGATTTAGGCATTGGGAGAATCTGGAAAACTATGAAGCTTCTAAAATATGTCCTGAAGAGATTCAAAGGAAATCACATTTTTCTCCTGCTCTGAGTTGATTCGGATTTACCTCTTATAGAACTGATGATACGTTAATATTCAGTTAATAGTTGTAAGTTGATAGTAAAACTTTAAATGTGGAGTGGCTGCACACAATATGGAAGAAAAGAATTTGCCTTTATTCTGTGAATTTAAGCTTGACATCGTTATGCTAATTTTAACAGTTACAAAGATAGAATTCATTGGCATAGATGGAATTACAGTAATAGGAGTTGGCTTTGCAGGAAAATAAACTTTGCCACCTAAGTATATTGCCTTGTCTATATTCAGAATAGTATATATTTTAGCTAAGTTTGAATGCAGACTTAAATAAAAACTAAAAGTGAAAAGCTAAGGAAAAGAAACTGAGCAGTTTTTGTAGTTAACAGAACAGGCAACTTAAACATATACTGGCATTTTGAAATTGGTTTACCTATAGCCAGCTTTGTTTGAGACACTCCTTCTCCTTAGGGACCCACAGTAATTTTTAGTCAGTGTTATGGGCAAATTAATGGTGAAAAGAATGTAGATTTTTATTTTTATGATTATTGAGATAGAGTCTCCCTCTGTCACCCAAGCTGGAGTGCAGTGGCACAATCTTGGCTCACTGGAAGCTCCTCCTCCTGAGCTCAAGTGATTCTCCTGCCTCAGCCTCTTGAGCGGCTGGAATGACAGGCAGGTGTCTGCCATCATGCTAGGCTAATATTTGTATTTTTACTAGAGATGAAGTTTCACCATGTTGGCCAGTTTGGTCTCAAACTCTTGACCTGAGGTGATTCACCTGCCTCAGCCTTCCAAAATGCTGGGATTACAGGTGTGAGCCACTGTGCACGGCCATAGCATAATTATGCTGACGTGAATACATGCTCAGCTTTTGATATTCTTTTTAAATTATTTCATTTTCTGTCAACATAATCATTTTAGCTAATATACATCTATGAATTTATGTAAGTCCTTCATTGGTTAAAACTGAATGAGGAATAGAATATTCTGATTTAAAATTTTTCTGCTTAATGGTACCTATTACATTTTTCAATTGGTTTGTATTGGTAGAGGGAAATACATTTGGATTTTGCATTCAGAAATCTTACTGACCTCTCTTGGTTCTCTGTGAAATAATTATTTTATCTGCAAATAATGAAAATTTCTCCTATTTGAATAAAAGTCTTACTTAAATTAATTAATAAATTAATATTTTCTGCTTAACGAGTTAAGCCAGATTTGTTTGTTTTGTTTAAGCCACCATATTCTGTTGAAAATTTTCTTGAAATATTATTTTATATTATATATTAGTGTTGGAATCACTTGGATGATTAAGTTCTCATGAGGGTAATAATTCCAAGCATCAGTTTTCTTTATATTATAGAATTATGAATATATTACGGTACTCCACAGTGTAAAATTCAGTTTTCCTCCACATACATTGAGCACTAATTATGTTCTAAAAATTTTGTATACACATTGCATCTTCACTGCAAGCCACTGATATTTAGGATGTTATCGTTATTTTTCTTTTTGAGAAAATTAAATGGCAGCGTATATATTTTTATGATTGCCCAAATCCAAACAGCTAGCCGGAGGGGATTTTGAATTCTCATGTGTTAGTTCAATGACCTGGGTTTCTTTCCACTTAACACAGTATCTAAAATGCTTAATGTAAGGAAAATTCTTAGGCTTGATCTCTTTGTGAATAGAAAGTACAAAAAGCCTTTCTGTTTACAGGAGAGTTCTGGATCTTGATTTATTGAGGTGTAACTCTCTTGTTTAGGTAACTGTTTCAAAACACTCAAGGGTGTGTGTGTGTGTGTGTGTGTGTGTGTGTGTGTGTGTGTGTGTATGTGTGTGTTTATGTGTAAAGAGAGAAGGTAGTATTAAATATTAGTCTGCTCTCCAACTCTAAAAATGTGTACTATTTGATTTGTGGTCACAAACATAGTTTCTTGTTTGATTTCAAATTCCAGACTAGTGTCCCTTGCCACTTAGGCTGCAGATGTAAATTTGTGGTCAACCACACAGATGTGTAAATGAGTCAGTGTTGCCCAGCAAAGAGTTGAGGTTATAATTTAGCCCTCACTGCCCCTTTGCTTCAATGTGGAGTAGAATAGTTAATATGCAAAAGGTTCATTAGTTTTCATATTCAGAGTATATGTAGAAATCCACAATGTTAGCTAATTTAAAATCAGATTATTATTACATTCATAGTAAACTCATAGAGAATGGTCACTTAAAAGGCTGAAGCCTAGTCAAACATCTTTTTTTTACAGTGATGACAACATAAAAAATGAATCAATGATGCCTCACCTTCTCAGATCTGTTCCACATGTGGTGTTGTGGTAATATTGTGAGCACTGAGGTATTAAAACAGTTTTGTCTTGTGTTCTTTCATTCTGACGGGCCAATGACATAATGTCGACAAGCCATGTCTGATAGATTTGAAATTAAAAGTGAATACACTGCTTTTTTTCCCTAGCTCACACTAATGGTGTTTGAGTCATTGTACTAATTTCACTGCTTCCAACATACAGTCCTCCCTAGTAACTCTGGGAACAGCTGGTGAGGGGCTCTTTTTTTTTTTTTTTTTCAGGCTGCAAAGAACTGTTTGATCAAAGCCATATTACTTTGTTATTGAAGGAAAAGAATGGAGAGCAATATAATCAGCGATAAAGCAAAGACAAGTTTAGGATCTGAATTCTGAAAAGCAGTTTGCAAATAAAGACATTAATGCTGTGTATATGATTTAATATTTTAACAACAATGTTAATCAGTTGATTTTCATAAACATACATAGACTAGCAGCATTAAGAATAGTAAAGGAGGCTGGGCGCGGTGGCTCACACCTGTAATCCCAGGACTTTGGGACGCTGAGGCTGGCGGATTATGAGGTCAGCTGATCAAGACCATCCTGGCTAACACAGTGAAACACTGTCTCTACTAAAAATACAAAAAATTAGCTGGGTGTAGTGGTATGCGACTGTAGTCCCAGCTACTAGGGAGGCTGAGGCAGGAGAATCTCTTGAAATCGGGAGGTGGAGGTTGCAGTGAGCCAAGATCATGCCACTGCACTCCAGCCTGGCAACAGAGCGAGGCTCCATCTCAAAAAAAAAAAAAAAAAAAAAAAAAGTAAAGGAAGAAAGTTAAAATGTTCTGTGAATTAATTTTTAGTTCTACACCATATTATACAGTTCCATAAAGGAAGATAATGAACTATAAATGGAACCAGACCTTATCTCCCAGGCAAGTTTTTATTTTTGTTTTTGATTTTTCTGCAGCTATTTTCAGGAAATCAAAAGTTTTGCTTCTCTGGCTATATAATTCAAGACAATTCATCAAAATATTGTTTTTACAAAGATGTGAAAAATTTGAGGTGTTAGAAAATAATTGAGACTGATTATTAGAACACTTTGCAAGTATTTTATTCATTTATTTACTTAGTGAAATATTTACTAGAGATTTCCGTGAATTTAGCTTGTTTTGGTGTGTATTAAGGTGTGGCCCTGGCATTTTGACTGCTTGTACGCTAATTTGAAAAATTAGACGTGCACATATGAAACTGGTTAACAATTCTAGACAGTGGACAAGAAACTGATAAACATAAGTAAGAATAGAGAACAACAGCTTTCTGTTCTCTATATATGTTCACACTGGTGTGTAAAACATACGTATGTAAAACGTGAAAAACTGCTTTCTTCCAATAAAATCCTACAGGAGGTGCCGGTGTCCAGCATCCAGATGGGTTAAAAGCAGGTATTTTCTGCTCCTTTCATTCTGGAAACTTCAAAGTTCAAACGATTGAAAACTATATTTGTAGGATCAGTGAGGCCTGAGCTGAATGAAAGACAAGAGTTAGAGAAGGTGGTGAAGCCCTCTGTCTTGGGAAGATCTTTTGAGTGGAACAAAATTTGAAGAATTGGAAGAGAGGAAAATGGAGCATATCAGAAGGAAAGAACATGGTGAAAGTAAAAATTTTGAGCTGGGAAAGAGTAGCGTTTTTACACTGTGAGGAGACCAGCGTGGTAGGGGTAGAGTTTATATTCCTGATTTATGAAGAGCCTGGGTTAGGGGAAGCCAAGCTAACAGGGGCCACAAATACCAGGCATAGATTTTTCAAAGAGTATCCAGGAGTCAGTAGTATGAATATATTCAGGAACCTTTGAAAATGGACATGACACGATATGATATAACATTTATAAGTTACATAAATGTGGAGATGTAGGAGTGGATTACTGTGCAAAATAAAATCAAGGTAGGAGAAACTGAAGAGGTCTGTTGTATTCTTGCATTCACTTTTGGTAAAAGGTCTACTGACTTCAGAAATAGTACTGCAGTTAGTTTAATTTTAGTCATAAATGAAGTACATACCCCAGGATACATCTTGTTTAGGCAACCATTTTTAGTTCCAATTGAAAGTAACAGATGAATGAGCCATTGTAATTTCTAACAGTTTCCAAAATCTTACGCTGTCTTCCTCGCTCCCTCCCATCTTCCTTTACCTTTTCTCTCTTCTTACTATCTTTATTCTCCCTTTCTTTTTTCCCCTTGTCTTTCTTTTTTCCTCTTCCTTTCTTCTTTCTGTATCTCTTCCTGCTATATAATATCCTGAACTTTCACTCATTATAAATGTTTACCTCTAATATGATATGATTATATCCTCATGATCCAGTAACATCAGAGTTCAAAGGGGGAGAATCCAGGCAATTTGCAGATGCATAATTTAAATAATGACGGGTTCATACTTTTGCCCATTTTTCAGGTAGTTTTTAGATACAACCATTTCTTGCTCTGAAACCTGGAACTATAATAAAGTTTAGGCCAGATATTCACAGTTAGTGGGAAACCATATTAGCTGTAATAGTTGGGTCTGATGGATCATGCCAATCACAGTCGCATGAGTATCTCTGGGTTTCTACCTCAAGAGTGCTACTTATGTGAATCCAGGTGATTATAGTGAAGGCATAGATTTGCCTTTGAAGCACAAATCACTACAAATTTCAACCTCTCCAGGACTTGTATCATATGTAGGTGTTTGTTTTGTTAATTACTTTGCATTTCATTCAGATATGATACTATTGCTTTACTATTCTGGAATAAATTCTACTGAATTTGGTGGTCTAGGTCTCTATCATTTGTTTCACTGATAGGCACACAATATTCTTGCTTCTTAACAATGAACAGATTGAGCAGTGAAAGAAGACAGACACTAGCCAAGCTGCACATTGGTATTTATGCCAGTGTGCCTGATCAAAAGTGTGATCTGAATGGATCAAAACTTTTCATCATGAGAAAATATGAAATAAAGCATTTTAGATATAGAAAAAGTTCACCAAAATCATAATGCTTTTTCAATATATGTATTTACCAGTTATTTAGTGTATAATAAATAATCGTTATAAGGTTTTCCCGAAGTATAAATTAACAGCTAATTTTGGAGTATAATTTTTAGTAATTCAGATCATGAACTGTATAGAATTGTCATAAAAATATGGCTATGTTTAGTTTACTTCTACCTCTGAAGTACTATTAGTTGTTTCACTTATATAATTAAAGGAAAACATGTTTACAGAGTCTAGAGCCTACAAATTCAAAACTGGTTATTATAATTTATTCAGCTCCCCACGATTGCACACATTTGACCCTAAATGACAAAGTAAATGAAAGCCCTTTTTCAAAGTAATACAATCAGTTCAAAAAATATTGTGCTAATAAAGTTATACATTCTAATTGAAAGATTGATGGCAATCCATTTAGTTGTTACTAGGTTATTTGTGACAGACAGATGCAGAGTAACCTCATTACAGTCAGAATTGTGATGACTTGTAGCTGAAGAGAGGAATAAAGCTTTAAACCATTGTCACAGTCCATTTCCAAAATGTATTCAGAAAATGATTTAAAAGAAAATATACGACCATTAAATATAAGTTTGAATTGGTTACCTAGGAGTGTTATTATAGAAGCAATGAAGTAATCATCTGTTTGATCCATAATTGGCCTACTTAAAATTCACAAATCAGATTTACAGATTCCAATTTGTGTAAGAGAAAAACAGTAGCAAACACCAGATTAAAAAGATTATCCCTTGCGGTTTGATATTTTTAGTTCATCTTTTTAGTTGTCTTCTTCTTGATCATTAAAGCTGTATCAGCTTATTTTAGACATTTCTCTTCACAATCACCAGTTCATGATAAATCATTCAGCACTATTCATTTGTTTGTTCTCCAGTAGTTTAAAGTCAGGTTTTCAGCATGAATAATCAAGGGAACTCTATCAACATTTTGAAGTTATATAATTGAGAAAAAGAAGGAATATGGAGATATATATATATTTATAAAAATTATATTTATATTTATATAAGTATATTTATATAAATAAATATATATATATATATTTCCTTTGAAAGATGGTAATGTCTTTGTGGGATATATTTCATGTACTTTTGATTTTGAAACTTTTTTTCTCAAATGAATAATAATGTAGAAATTTTGACCTACAGAAAGCTCAGCCTGCCCCTCACAGTCTTCCTACTGCAATATTTGCATGTATCTCCAAAATTTCTTACGTTCTGGAGCATCCTTTTTGTTTCACAAGTGATAATCCAGTTCTATGCTTGGCATGTAAAACCCATTTTGTTTTCATCGCTTCTCATATGTAGTACAATCTCATGCACAATTGTCT
Organism: Sapajus apella; assembly: GCF_009761245.1. Lineage (NCBI taxonomy): Eukaryota > Metazoa > Chordata > Mammalia > Primates > Cebidae > Sapajus > Sapajus apella. Next base: position 30,787,141 of record NW_022436948.1, read on the forward strand.
TTGCTTCTCTCTCAGCATTTACACCTTCTCTTACTCTTCTACATCCTGAACATTCTCTTATGCTCCTCACTATCACCACCATGTCTTTTATTATAGATAATCTTTCACCATGAATTCTACAATTCTCTTATATTGACAAAAATACTCTTTGCAAGAAGATTATTTACAAACTTGAATTAAGGCTAGTTCTATTTTTTTAAATGGATTTCACAAAAGAAGATTTTCATTGTGTGGGTAAGTCAATTAAAAATCTATTGGATATTTCTTATCTGCTAGTAAACTTGAAAAGGTGTTCCTAAGGCAGTGTCTCTACATGAAGTTGAAATTTTGTCTTTCCTAATAAGGAAACTTAAAGCCCCTTTCCTTTGCAGGCTGTGTTATCAGTTAGATCTAAAGTTTTGACTTGTCCAAGCAGGTGAATTAAACAATATGTAATAATAGAGTCTTAACCAACAGACCACCAGTCAGTTGAGAGGTTGTATGTTGAGGTGAAAGGCCAAAGACTGAGTGGGAATGAAAGACATTCCATTCAATCCTGTTTATAGATCATTTATCAATGATTACTTTTTAGCTATGTAAGACCTCAGGCAAATCATTTAGTGTCTGAGTCACAGTTTTTTTGCCTATAAAGTTAACCAGCTTTGATGATTCTAAACTTGTAAGGTTGTTGTGATACTTATATTTTATAATTAAACATGATTTATTCATTTATGATTCATTAAGATCAAAAATGTTTCAGAAATTATACATACTTTTCATTTATTTAAGCAAATGATTATAGGAGGCCTACTGGATGCCAGGTGTGCTTCCAAGTGTTAGGGCTATGTCAGTGAAGAAGCTAGAAAAAGGCTGAAGCCTCCTGGAGCCTGTATGCTTGGTGCTTACCTACTCAGTGCAGAAACTTGAGACATGTGTGAATGTAAACACAATAGTCCTCTCCTCATTGCTTTCTGAGGGTGTTACCCTCTCATTAGTCATTTAGTAGACCTCTTGGTTATCAGATTGAAAAAGCATGATATGTATGGTACAGTATAAGTTTCCGTACGGTCCATTCATGTATCCAGTGGAGGTCTTCGAATGACTAATACATACAGAAATAAAACTACTCAACATTTCACTATTAACAATAATTAATAGTGGATGACTAGTTTTTTGTATGTTTTTGTGTGTACTGTGATTCAGGCTTACTCATTTCTTTTTCTTGGATATTTTCCTTTGCTAATATGATAGGTGAAAACATTATCTTATAATAATTTTACTTTTTGTTTCTAGTGAGGCTAAAAGTTGTTACATGAGTATTGGGTTATTTTTTTCTTTGTGTGAATTGCCTATTTATGTTTAAGCGTCTTTTCCTTTTGGTGCTCTTTTTAGAAAATTTTAAAACTATCTTTTTTCTACTAATTATTTCTTTATTCTTAGTAATAATATTACTAATTATTACTAATTATGTCTTTATTTTTCAACTTTATTAAGCTGTAATTGTCAAGTAAAACTTATATGTATTTATGGTGTACAGTGGGATGTTTTGATATATGTACACATTGTGCACAAGCTATTAGGTTGGTGCAGAAGTAATTTTGGTTTTGGACCATGAATTTTTAATAATTATAATGATCAAACACATCTTTATTAATCAAAATAGGAACAATTACAATCAACACTTTTGTCAACAAGAAATAAGTTTGTTTATTCCTGTAGCATAAAAATCTGTGATTCAGAATTTGACGCTCTTCTAAAGCATTTTCTGCCTTCTGCTAGTTTTGGAAGTGTTTTTCCCTGCAAAACGTCGATATGCTTAAGAAAGTGATGTGTCAGTTGATGAGACGTCCAGTGAATATGGCAGATGAGGCAAAACTTTGTAGCCCAATTAGTTCGACTTTTGCAGTGTTAGTTGTGTGACGTGTGACTGGGCGTTGTTGTGGAGAAGAATTGGGCCCTTCCTGCTGACCAATGGCAGCTGCAGGCATTGCAGTTTTGGGTGCATTTCGTCAATTTGCTGAGCATACTTCTCAGATCTGATGGTTTTGCAGGGATTCAGAAAGCTGTTGTAGATCAGACTGGCAGCAGGCCACCAAACAGTGACCATGACCCTTTTTCAGTGCATGTTTGGCTTTGGGAAGTGCTTTGGAACATTTTCTGGATCCAACCAATGAGCTGATTGTCACCAGTTGTCACATAAAATGCACTTTTCGTCACACATCACAATCAGATTGAGAAAAGGTTCGTTGTTGCATAGAATAAGAGAAGACCACATTTCAAAAACACGATTTTTTGGATTTTCGCTCAGCTCTTGAGGGAACCACTTTGGAAGCTTTTTTACCTTTCCAGTTTGCTTCAACTGCCAAATGGCCATAGAATGGTTGACATTGAGTTCTTTGGCAACTTTTCATGCAGTTATAAGAGGATCAGCTTCCATGATTACTCTTAACTGGTTCTTCTCAATTTCTGATGGCTGGCCACTACGCTCCTCATCTTCAAGGCTCTTGTCTCCTTTGCAAAACTTCTTGCATCACCATGCACTGTACATTTGTTAGCAGTTCCTGCACCAAATGCATTGCTGTTGCTGCGAGTTTTCTCTACTTCTTTACAACCCATTTTGGACTCGAATAAGAAAGTTGCTTGAATTTGCCCTTTGTCTAACTTCATTCCATAATCTAAAATAAATATAAAATAAACAGCAAGTAATAAGTTATTAGCAAAAAGAATAAAGTGAGAAGTGTGCATTAAAATGACGCATAACATAACAACATTTATTTATGAATGTATTCCAATACCAAACGGCAAATTTTAACGATGAAAAAACCACAGTTATATTTGCACCAATCTAATAATTAACACATGCCTCACCTCACAGATGTATCTTGTTTAATGGTGAAAATATTTAAGATCTTAGCCATTTTCAAGTACATTATATTATTATTAACTACAGTCACCATGCTTTATGGAGTGTGCTTTTTTATTGATATGTACTTTAGTGCTTGTTATATATGTAATATTTTATTCTCTTTTCATACACCTCTGTGTGTGCATAAAGGTTTTTCATTTTCTATATAGAAAAACTTTAATCTCCATGATTTCCTAATGATTATTTCAAAATTAAAACATATATGATTTCACATCATTCATTTATTAGTTATTTTGATATACTGACAGTATTGTTAGCATTATATTGTGCAGACTACTTTTGTTAACTAGTTATGGAAGTAAATTTTTTAAATTTCTCCTGTTTTTTCCTATTAAAGTATTAGAATTTCTTACTGCTTTTTCCTTTGGTGTATATTATTGGAGAACTTTGGGACACTGCCCGCCAGAAGTGAAGATGGCATTAATGTGACTGAGATTTACAGGTCCAGCGTATTCTTTATGTCGTTATCATTTCTACCTTTCTAATTCTAATGGCTTGGTGGAGCCCTAGGTCTGCAGTGGATCTTTGGTTGAAAGATGCTCCCCTCCACACATACACACAGACTTTCCCCCTGAGATATGCTGAAAGCATCTGAATTTTTTGACCTAATATTCATATTTTAGAGCTGGGACCAAAAAGGCTACTTACATGCGGATTCTATTAGCCTTTAGTATCTTCCTATTTTGTTGTGTAGTAATGGCATTAAATACTTTTAGATGAGTCTTATTCTCTCCAGATTTACTCATACCTACCATGCTTTTTCATACAGATTACGTGGCTGGATTCAGGTGGCAAGTAATTAAGATAGCTGCGTTAGTGGTTAAAGACTGCTAAATAAAAAAATAATAATAAATAATAATAACAGTAAAAAGAGATTTAAGGTCTTTAGGAGACATTAAACCTGCCAGTAGCATAAGGGGAAATACATAACCTTCAGGAATCCATAAATATGAAAAGTAAGTTGTTGATAAGCTCTAAGCTCAATTAGTGTAGGAACTATGTATTTCTTTAAATTAAAATATTCTATAACATGTATTGAAGTGTCTAGCATAGCTGTCAATGCTCCATGAAACGTGTGAATGAGTATAGCTAGTCTCCTTGCTCTTCTTATAACTTACTTGTGAGACTAGAGAATTTAGAAAATATTCCTTTATCAGATTTGACAATTTAGTTTTAAAAATTATTAATTGGAAGAGAATTACTACAACTTTCTGGTAAGGTATATATTTTTGTGTGTAGCTATGTTATTTTAAAATTATAATGTTCTAAAATGTTGTCCTTAAAATAGAGAAAATACATTATTAAGTTATTAAGTGAATTCATTTGAAATCAGTCATTTAAAATGTATTTAAAATGGATTAATTTGAGTATATGTTTTCCTTTAGATTGGTACCTAATATATTGCCATGACTCGCTCTTAAAATTATGAGAATTAAAAGAAGCTTATGATAATCTTTACCCACAAAATGCATATGATTTATTAGAGGACAGTGATTTTTATCTAACACCTTTGTATTGAATGATGATGTTTAATAATATTGTAATACTGTATGTCAGAAGATTTATTGTAGTTTTAATTTCTCTGAACCAGGAGACAGAGTACTTGGATCTGTTTTGGTGGTTATTGACTGATAAGCAATAAAATGATCCTACATAGACCTCAGTGGTAAATGTGTCTTCAACTCTCTCTGATTAATATGGAGTTTTTTTTGGTGTAATATGTCAATTTTATCAGATTCAAATTTATCATTAAACTAACTATGGTAGTTTCAGCTCATGGGAAGGCTGTTTTGTGTGAGATATCATATTTACAAAAGTATTATTTATATCACAAGGAAAGTCCTTATGAAAAAAAAAGTCATTCTTGATTACTGTTTGATCAACCAAAAATGTCTGTATAGCATTAGATGAAATAAATGAACTGTATAGCTGTAGAATTTGAAACTTTCAACTATTGCTAATAGATGAATAGAAGTTTCCATCCACTAAAGAGTCATTAATCTCTTTTGGCCACTGGTTTTCTTTTTTAAGCACGAGAGTCTTTATTCTCTATAGTGTGAAAATGTCTACCACATTTGAGGCACTGGAAAAAATGAAGATTACTAAATATGGAAAATAATTCATGTAAACCATATTTGATAAGTTTACAGTTTTTTGAGTTTATTCAACAGATATGTTTTGAACATCTTCTACATGTTAGGCAGTGTGCTAGGTAGAAGGTTTACAGAAAAATGAATATACTTAAGAGACAGATGAGTGGAGAGATGTTTATGACTGCTCCATATGAAATAGCCAAGCATAGAAGCATGCTGTCTAAATGCTCCATATACAGTAACTATGAATAGGAGTATCTAAATAACTTTTAACTCTGTGCTTGCAATATGTCTCTGTGCTTATTTAGTTACCTGGCAAAATGCATAATTAGGATGCTGTGTGGCAGTTATGGTTTATTAGTACAATGTCAAAGTTTTTGGGGGTCATTGGGAACAAAAAGCTGTTAAAAAAAAGACTTGAAAGGCAAACACGTGTTATGTAATAAAAATTTTCCATTTTTTTTTTGTCAGGTAATATTTTCAGAGGGTAGTGATGAGGCCACTGGGGAGGGAGAGAATTGAACATATATGTGATTTTCAAGGTAGCAAAAGACTCTGGAACCCACATTGTCCCATTTCCATAATGGCATCATCCCTTTGTTAAAATCATTCTATTAACAATGATATTTCATGCATAGAGAAATCAGATAACTCTATTAAGAACTTTGAAACCATCAAAAGAAATCTTGGCATTATATTTATCAAATATTTGAAATCTATGTATAAAACAAATGTATGATTAGGAAAGGAATTATGTAGAGCTAAAGAATTGTATATATTGCAAAAAGCAAAGAAAGAGTAATTTAGTACTCTGCTCTACTAAAACCCATTCTGTCTTGGGATTCCTTTAGTTATTGTATTGATTTCTAATGAAAATTCATCCCATAATTTTTCTTGGTATTTAAAAATAGTATTGCTAAGAAAATTGGACTTATTTGGTAGTACACAGGGATAATTTCTAAAATACAACTATAAGTATTTACAAAATATAGTAATTTTTAGTATCTTGCCATATTTGTCATATGTTGGGAGATATGTCATTTTCTTATCTCTTTATTCAGAGTGAAATAAATATGATAATGCTTATATATTTTCAAAATTCCAAGCAAAAGTATTCAGAAAAACAGGTGAAAACAACTGAAGTTTATTCTGTTTTATTTCCCAAAGTTGTGTCATAGAAACATAAAAACAAGAAGAGGTGATCCTTGTGAGAAAATGCTTAAAAGTTATTTCCACAGTCTTTTGCGCTTTTTCTCCATGATGGGTAACCTTTTAAAAATTAAGAAAGTTAAAAAAAAATACTACACATTTGACTTTTTATTTTTCTAGTACGGATTTTGTTCAAAGCATTCTTGAAAGAATTAAAAACACATTTGTGGCTTTTAACCTACTGATCTATTCTTTTCAGGCAGTATAACAAGGGTACCTTTCATTACAGGTATCTGGGATTATGGTACTACAGATAGGAAGGAGAAACTGAAGGATAAAGGTTAACTTATGATCGGGTTTTCTTAAGAAGATTCCAGTGTTGGCGCAGATATAGGCTATGTCTACACCATTTCAATTATAAACCAACAGCTCTGCAGCGAGAATATTGTGAATGTTCACATCTTTACCTGTCAACACTTCTGAAACCCTTTCAGCACCCTGTGTCTCAGCCTATTCTTGATCAAAGCATGACCTGTTCACTAAAGCTTTCATAAGATAGTAATTTAATAACAAACTCCCAGCCAGAAGACAAAGGAAAAGATTGTGAAGGAGGCCACTGCTAATTTCCCTCCCTACATAATCAAATCAGTACAGCTATCCAGCCAGGACTCATAACCCTTAATAAGTCACTCTACTCGATTAAGAGAAATTGATTTTCCTCTACTGTGGATCATAGTGATTATGATAAATATGGTATCTGCCGTTCACTGCACTCCCCCACCCCTGTCCCCCCCGATTGGCTGCCAGTGTCCATTTGTTTGCAGGACAGCAGGTAAATGAGCTAGAGAGATGATGCTGTGTCATTAACTGCAGTTGGTATCAGTGCTTTGACAGCTGTGGAATTGAGTGGTTCCATAGATCAGCCTGGAAGCCCATCATAAGAGCCTTGTGCAGCAATTACACCTCCTGACAACACAACCAGCAGCCTTCAACATGCAAAACTCCTGGGTTGTGATTTTTAATGGGAAATATAGAAGAAAAGCAGATTGGTGGGAATGACTGCAGTTTGAACTCTAGTTTTATGATATGAAGAGTGATGTATAGACACCACAGAGCAACATGCTACCTTCACTAGATTCTAACTTGAGCCTAAAGTTATTTGGAGTCTATTGTGGGTATGTCTTATCCTGATCTCTGTAATCAAATCTAGATTTCCAGAAAAATCAATCTCTTTTTAATTTCCTTAATTTACTTTTTTGAGACAGGGTCTCTCTCTGTCACCCATGTTGGAGTGCAGTGACATGCTGTCTGCTCACTGCAGCCTCGACCTCCCAGGCTCAGGTGATTCTCCCACCTCAGCATCCTGAGTAGCTGGGATTACAGGCATATGCCATCATACCTGGCTATTTTTTTTTTTTTGTATTTTTAGGAGAGATGGGATTTTGCTATGTTGCCCAGGCTGCTCTTGAACTCCTGGAATCTAGCAATCTGCTGCCTCGGCCTCTCGGAGTGCTGGGATTTCTAGGTGTGAGCCACCGCACCAAGCCACAATATCTTAATACATTTATGTTTATTGTAGAAACATTTCTGCCTTTTCTTCTCACTTACATGAAGAATCTTGAAGCAATTGGTTTCACCTTGAATCATTTTGCATCACTTTACATCATTCAGTCACATTTGATATTGTAACATCAGTAAAAAACAACAAAAACCAGGAAAGTGATATATACTGTCAGAGCAGAATTATTCTAATTGCTTAAAGTTTTCATATAAACTTTCTATATATCATTTGAATGTTTGTTTCTATAATTAAAAAATACCTGAGGTTCTTGACTGGGTATCTGAAAGGGATTTTTACAGCAATACAAAGAGTAACAATAATATTGTTAATAATATTAAAAATAATATTTTTACACAATACACAGAGTAACAATAACAAAGATGTGTATTTTACTGGTTTTCACCTTTGTGAATATTTTGGGTTTGGGACATGGTTGTACATATTTCCTGTTTCTGTGTCCTACGCATAATGTGGTGTTACAGAGTGATGAATTATAGAAAGACCTGAAATATTATTCTTAACTAAGGAGGCAATAAAATAATTTAGGAGACATTGAAAATAGACTTCAGAGTTCTTCTCATAAAATAATAGATTTATTTCTTTTGATTAAGATTTTTTTTCTTGACCTGAGTCCAACTGAAGATTTTTTAAAAATTAGCTTCATCATTAAATACCAATGTACTATTTTTATGGTGTATTAAATTGTTGCTCCATTTGAGACTACATTCTAATTGTATTAGAGAAAATTAGTCTTATTAATTAATGTTTTTCTATATATGAATGAGATAGGGCATAAAATATGCTTTTTTTTTTTTTTTTTTTTTTTTTAGAAATAGGGTTTTGCTCTATCAACACAGGCTGGAATGAAGTAGTGCAATCATAGCTCAGTGCAGCCTCCTGGACTTAGGAAATCCTCCCACCTCAGCCTCCCCAGTAGCTGGGACTACAAGCATATGCTACTACACTCAGTTAATTTTTAAAATTATTTTTTTGTAGAGATGGGGTGTTGCTCTGTTACCCAGGCTGGCCTTGAACTCCTAGCTTCAAGCAGTCCTCCCACTTTGGCCTCCCAGAGTGCTGGGATTGCAGGTGTGAGCCACTACATCCAGCCTCTATTTAATTTTAAAGATGAACTGGAGAGTTTCACTTTATTCTCACTACCCTTATTGCAGAATCTACTTTCCTTTAAAGTAACTTTAGTGTTGTTACTTCTTAGCTTTTCTCAAGAAAAGAAAGCCATAACGGTGGAATTTAATGATATTGTCTATATAACATCTTAAGCACATGTAATTTTTCTTTCATTTGCATTTAACTTTTTGTCGCTTGAGAAATAACAAAATGATGATAAAAGTTGTTAAAACTCTGGCTCTGCCCCTACTGATTTTGAGGGAAATTCTTCTCCTGTTACCAAGAGGATTCTAATTGTACAGTCTGTTGAGCCCAGACAAGTCTGTGCTTGAGAGAAACTCGCCACATGGCTGCCTGTCTATAAGAAACAGTGAGGAAATGCAAGGCAGGAGACATATTTTGTTCAGTTCTATCTGTGTAAGCCTGAAACTTTCTGTGTTGAAATACAGGCAAATATAATTATCTCTATTAGAGCTTGGCCATCCCGGTGTCTACAGTTTGTGACCTTGACAGGGAAGGTCACTGGCGCAGCCCTTCCAAGCAAATGTAGTTAAATTTAACAGAAGTTTTTTTTAGCCGTATGCCAGGCACAGGGGTAAACGTTTAATGGAAAGATCGCTCTGATAGTCGTTGAAATCTGACCAGCTACCAGGAACTTTCATTCCTATCATCTAAAGCATTTCTCTTGCAATTCACTCTTTCTTAGCTTTTATAATAAGGGTTGATAATTTGAAAGTATGGTCCAATTCTCCTTACCAGTACTATAAACAATTTTAGTTGCTCACTAGTTTTCTTTTTTTTTTTTTTTTGCACTGAAACCCATCATAATCTATTGACCAACTACAATTATTAGGTCTATGCTATTTGTGATTATGTTTAATACAATTAATTACTCATATGATCAATGAGAGTACAATGTATCATAATTTCTACCACACATTGTTAATTTACCAAACTACTTAAATCTGATTTATGGAATTTTTTTCCCAATAGTAGCTTAGATGTCATGGTAATTTCAAGATGATGAGGAAATCATGAACAGAGAAGTTCTTTTCAAATGAAAACTGAAACTGAAATTGTCACAGAATCTCTAGTGTACCCAGGTTAAAATATTAAAAAAAAACATATTCATATTAGAGAGATATCATGGGATATGGTTAGCAGAAAAGAGGGACACTAATGTAAATAGATAAAAGGATTCACATATGTCTAAAAGCTTTTAAATAAAATATGCACAGTGAGTTTTTAAAACTTTTTTTTCCTCTTTATCCCTTGTTTAATGTTTCGATTTAGTTCTAAGTCAATTGTGCAACTAATAGCAGACATGAAAAGACTTGGAATCATTGTCTCTGTGTTCTGTGTACCATGATTTAAAGTGGCCAGAAGCAAGCAAGTGGAATAAACAGGACAATTGCAGAGTTGATGGGGGATTAGGCCAATTGCAGGCTTCCACTCTTAGGGAGGAGAAAACATACTCATGAATATGAGATTGGAAGTGTCTAGCTGTGAGAAAGGAAAAAAAGAAAACACCCATGTCTGGCTGTGTGTTGTAAAGCACAAGAGTCTCTGTGCTGGACTAGGACTTAGCAACTGAGCTGTTTTTAAAAATAGTTGTGTTGTGATAATTTATTATATAATTATATTCTGTTAAAAGAAAAGTAGGAGCAATCTGGTCGGTCCTGATCACTGAATCTGTGGGACAATTTGAGTCAAGATTAGACAAAAACAGCAATAGAGGAAAATGTTAAGAGTTTAAATTGAATGTTACCGAGAGTTAATCTGATTGTCCTTAAAACTGTGGTGTTGGAGACAAGCTACTTCACACTTCCCTGATTTAAAAAAAAAAAATAGAAAATTTTTATTTTATACAAATGTTGAAAACCATGTGTTATACTCTCAAAATCTGAATGTTTTAACAAAAGGAAAAATCTCCTTCCATGTATTTTATCCCATTAATACACTCCATTCATATTTGAAAATTATTAAATTTTAAATTCAATAATGGATTGTACTTGGAACAGTTCATCAAACCAGCCATTTACCTAGGGTGTATAAATACTAGGCAGCCTTGCAGCCACATATACCAACACTTTAAGAGCCTACTAATAAAAATATGATTTGTTGCCTAAAGTTCTTTTGAATCCCACATCACTTGTCTGATTTGGAAGCATGGTATATAATGCAGATATGAAACCAGCTCCATAAGTTCATAGTTCACAGCTGTAAAGATCAGTGCATGCTCACAGCAGAACAATTTTCAGAGTATAGTGTTATTATTACTATTTTGCACTTTGCAATAAAATGTTTTGTTCATGTAGGCTGTGTCTTCTGCACTCAGGCTTTAAAAAGACCTTTCATCCCCACTTTCTCTGAAGTTGGACAGCAGCCGCAGTGGCAGCTGCCTCTTTAGTCACTTTGCTTCCCCTCGTTTTGATAATTATGGGCAAAGGTCAATCATTTTCCCATCAAGGCAAATCCTGACAACCCCACATGTCAGAGCCTAAGTTATAGATGACATGCTTGTCAACACCAAAAAACAGAGAGTATATCTTTTCTTCCTCATGACCAGCTGAAAGTCAAAACCCTACTGCAAACCAGAGGCAAGAGGGGATGAGGGAAGGGTGGCTGTTTGCCCTGACTTTGTCAACTGCAGATACATAGTTCTGGGGAGATTTTTGTAATTTTAAACTCTGCAAATGAACAATTACATTCCACTTGATAAACATGAACTGTGAGCACCCTGATTGAATGCAAATGCTTCTGTTAACAGATTGACCTTGTAGCGCCTTAGACGGAGAGGCTTGAGTTTTATTGTGGCAATTGTTCTTAAATCTAGCTGAGTTTTTTAGATTAAGATGAAATATTTTAAAGCTAGGAGGGGGGACAAATAATGATCTTTAAAAATAGTAACTGGATTCTGGGTGAACTAAAAGCCTGGCTGGGACCACTATAGGAATACAGACACTCAATTCAGTTCAGTAAACACTGAAGGGATAAGGAGAGACACATTTTGTTTATATTATGAAATTTGATATTAAATTTGTACTGCTCTGATTATGTCAGATACTGATTTACATTCAATTACACAATATCTCCCAGTATCCCTAGAATCAGCATTCATAGAAATATGCATTATTGAGTGTGGTGGTACCTGGGTGCTGCAAGTCTAGGCCAAGCAAATCACAGAACCTACTGCAATGGAGTTTGTGCTCCAGGGCGTCCTAGGTATTTGAATTTCTGACCATCTATCAGCATATTAGCTACATGTACCTTCAATATTCCCAGCACTTTGACCTCCCAGAATATGATATTAGGTTAAAATTTAGCTCAGCATCCCAATTCAATACCTCCTCATGGCATCCCTTTCTTTATATAATCAAATACTTTTGTAAAATTCTTTGGGTAATTTTATTACAAATAACTTTTTAAGGTCTTCCTGTTTCAAACAAACCTGTAATAACTCTTCTTTTTCTTCTTGTTAGAACAACAATAAATCCTCCTATACAGTAAATCATTACCTCCTCACTTCTCACTTGTTTAAATCAAAATTTTTATTTACTGCATTCTGTGCGTGTCAGATAGTGAGTCACTTACAAGTAAGCTGTGATAAATTGCTAATAGGACGTTCATTCACAGGATGAAAGAAAACATTACTTTCCAAGACAGTTATGACCCAATGTGATAATTTAGGATTAAAAAGAAAGTGTATGAAGTATTTTCTGAAATGAAAAATGTAACCTGATCTTACAGCAAGTAATATTTATCCCAGATTCTTAAGACTTAAAGTCTGCATAGAAATATGAGTTGTGAGTCTATGATTCAGTGTTCTAGCTGAACAGCACTTACTCTATCCCTTATATGCTAAGATAGAATGTAATAAAGCATATAAAGCATTTGTAATAGGCTTATAACAGATAGACTTGTTTTATAAACAGCCATTATCCTTGGAGGTTTATCTTTTCAGACAGAATGACCTACTGTTGCTCGCGCTCTTGAAGACCACTGCTTTGCTTGTCTTCTCTTCTGGTCCAATGCCTTGTTGCCCACATTCCAGTTGTTTACCTTCCATGATACCCACAAGAAGGGAGTCAAAGGCTGGCAAATGCACAGGTGTTTTGTCACTTTTCTTACATCCTACCCCCTCCCCGTTATTCATTATGGTAATGGTACTTTGTGATGTGCAATTTCTGGATTTATGACCCATTCTTGATAAGCGTGAATCTGGACTGCGTGTGCATCTTTGATAAGGTTCTAATTGGGTAGCAGTGACCTTTCTGGATGTAATTCTAGGAGGAAGATTAAAAAGCAGTCCAGCAAGTGACAGGTTTGGGACAATAACATATGAATTTGGCTCTGCTGGCAGGCAAGAGATGTAAGCTGTGATAAATTAGAGGCAACCCAAACAAGCTTACTGAATGATTTTTCATTTCTGCCACATCCTTGGGTAAAAATCTATTGTATGAATTGCACTAATACTGCCATATTCCTCAACCCCTGTGTTAGACTACTTGTTTACTAATGGCAGAAGCTGGCAAATTATTCCGTTAATGTAGTTTCACAGTAACTGAAGGCTGCATACTCAATTAAAAATATGGACTCCATTTTGTTTACTTATGCTGTCTTATAAATTGGTCAGTGAGCATTTGGAAGAGAGTTATCCAAACTCATAAAAACCTCTCTCTCTGTTTCTCTCCTTTCCACCCCTTTCCCATGTTTATATGAAAAGATATTAGAAATTTCCATATATACATCCAAATCCTAAGGGCATCTTTGTCCAAGTTTAGCGATTTAAAGTTGGATTCTACAAGAGAATTCATTTAACAAGGTAGCTTGTTAATACACGGTCATTAATATTCTTTTGTATTTGATAAAGTCTTAAACTCAATATATCTTCCATGTTGAATATATAGTGGAAATACACTCGTATAAATAATTGTGTTTAATTACGTATTTAAAGGATAAGAACACACACACTTACCTGCAAGCACAAATACCCCTTCAGAGAAAGACAGGCAAACATTTGTTTTCCTCCAAAATGATACTTCTAAGGAGTGCTAATATATGCTAACCTAATCTTAAGGACATTAGTAAAATAAAGGCTAAAAAGCAGTTTTGTCAGGTGACTTTGTAAATCTGTCTTCTTTGCTATTGGAGCCTGTTGCTTATGCACACAAGGAATATAAAATCAATTGTCCAAGTAGCAGGCAAATCAATACATAGGTGTCCCTACCAGGATTGGGAGGAGTCCTGTCACCACGTGCACATGGGTACATTCAGGGTACACAGAGCCTGTTAATTCTGCATCTGCCTTTTTTTTTTTTTTTTCTTTGAGACGGAATCTCATTCTGTTGCCAGACTGGAGTGCAGTGGCACGATCTCGGCTCACTGCAACCTCTGACTCCCTGGTTCAAGAGATTCTCCTGCCTCAGCCTCCCAAGTAGCTGGGACTACAGGCACGCACCACCACACCCAGCTAATTTTTGTATTTTTAGTGGCGACGGGGTTTCACCATGTTGACAAGGATGGTCTTGATCCTCTTACCTCGTGACCTTGGCCTCCCAAGTGCTGAGATCTCTGCACCCAGCCATCTGCCTTTAAAGGGAACTCTCTAGGGGGCTTGTCCCCTCTAGAGCTTGCCACAGGGGAGAAGTTGCCTTTTCTGAGGGCTGGAGGTAGTTCAGACACCAGCCTAGGTGCACATACAGAGTTCTGTTCCAGACTCAGTGTAACGCAGGGACCTGTTGATAGTAGCCTGTTTTTGCAAGTGAAAAGAGAAGTGTATTTCCCAATCACTCCCTCAGCACAAAGCCTGGCACCCAGCAGTCACTCTATCAATGGAAAACAAAATGAATAAAGCTGGAAGAAATGAAGTAACTCACCTAAGATTGTACTGATTGAAAGCCAGCAAAGCCAGATTTGAATCTGACTCTGTGTGTGTTAATACAAGCAAGTAAGTCAATAAACAAAAGCAAACTGCCAGCTGCAATGCCTTAGGACAGTTTTGTAATTTACCTACCAGGCATCATTTTGTTAAACAGCGGCTTTTTTTTTTTTTTTTTTTGAGATGAAGTCTGGCTCTGTCACCTAGGCTGGAGTGCAGTGGCACAATCTCGGCTCGCTGCAACCTCTGCCTCCCAGGTTCAAGCAATTCTTCTGCCTCAGCTTCCTAGTAGCTGCGACTACAGGCAAGCACCACCACGCCTGGCTAATGTTTTGTATTTTTAGCAGAGATGGGGTTTCACCATGTTGGCCAGGTTGGTCTCAAATTACGGACCTCAAGTGATCTGCCTGCCTCACCCTTCCAAAGTGCTGGGATTTCAAGTGTGAGCCACCATGTCCAGCCCCACAATATTTTTGAAATATCATTCATGTACCATACAACTCATCCATTTAAAGTGTGAGACATCACTTCAATATTTATGTTTTATACTTATTATAAAATCATTATAACACATTGCCTCTTCTCTTAGCTGTGTTTACTACTTATGGACTGAAGACCTTTCATTTTTAACCTAATTAGAGAAAATAAGGAGCCGAGAATATTTTTCTCAATGGAAATCAGTAGTATCTATTTTTACTAAATTTTTGATACCTAATTATTGCTATTCTTCTGAATTTCTCTGACATCCATCATTTCTTGCCCATTTTTTTCCCATATTTTTAATCATACTCATGCCTTCATATTTTTGCCATACTGGTGTGTCAGACATTTGGACTGTTCTTAGAAGCAGTAGATTAGACTTATTTCTGCTCTATTCCACTCAGTAAACTTATTGACAATTTAATTGCCCTAAAACATTACTTTCTCCATGACACTTGCTATTCTTAAAATAAGTTATATCAGGTTAAGTTAAAAAGAAAGGCCTTCTATGACTGTAAGTGCCCTGCATGATCTGATCTTACCTTATTTAGATAACCTTTCTTTTCATAATTCCTCTCAGAAAATGCCTTTGCTACGCAGACCAACCACTTAATATCTCACTTACAGTAATGTCTATTTCTGACTTTGTATCTTATCTGACTTGTTTAACCAGTTTACTAAACTCCTTTTTATTTCCCTTATAAATGTGACCCAGGATGAGCAATGAATGGTATTTCCTTTATCAAGTCTTACTTCCCCACACATTCTCTTCATAATCACCTTTGGCTGCCTTGGAATCCTCCTGGGCTTGCAATTTATCCCCCATATTTAACTCTTGGCAGAGAGTGGTCCCATTTTTTTCCTCATGAGTATTTCATATTTGGACATCTTGACTCTCTAACAATTTTAAATTTCTTGGGAATCTGTTCCATGTCTGATTTCTCCCCCAGCGGCTTTCTACACTCTTTGCAGTATGTTCTCCTTAAAATGATACACTTTTATTTGTCTCAACTATATATAAAATGCACATGCATATGTACATAGTTTTGTTTGAAGGGAAAAAAAAGATTTACAAATTTACTTAAACTTTGTAAACTTCAGATAAAATATTGAATCAACTACACTAACTCGCATTTGAAAGGACTCTACAGATGAAAAATGTGACAAGTATATGGCACTGAGGTTCTAATAAAAAATTAAACACTAAATTTTAGAAAGTAAGCTGACCTGGGGAAGGAGGTGTGGATAAGTACACTTTTCATCGATTCCAAGATCCATGCTTTTGTGGTAAACTTAAATACAATTTGTTTTCCATCAGACCTCAAATACCAGATAGTTGTGAGTCTTGTGGAATAATTTTTATTAATGCTTTGCCAAGTGGAGCATGATGATAAAAATAGACAGTACCTACTTCTCTCATCATTTTTTCTCTCATTTTAATCTCTGTAAAGGTAAAAATGTATATTATGATAGGAAGTTGTCAGTGGTCCTGGTACATTTATTTTTTTGTCATTTGCTTTTGAATGTTAATGTTGTATGAAATGAAGGTACTTAGATTCAAATTGAAATGAATAAAGTTAATTGGTTTTACACCTTGTATAGCATTCAGGGTCTATAAGATAGATACCTGGAGAATGACTAGTGTACCTTAACTGAATGTGCATGAGCCACATGGATACCATGAAGATTACATTTTTATGGGAGTCCAACAAAGGAGTTCTAAGTAAAATTGATCTGTGAGCCTTAAAAAAGTATTAAAATTAAATAAGATGACTATTGATTCCCGAGAAACAGTTTTGAAGTTTGAACCTTCTGGCTCTAACAATTATGGTTAACAAAAAATATATATTTACATTTTCAAGGATATTATTGTGATTTACTGTAGCTAACTTTCTAAAAGAACTGTGTTTTAAGTCATTTCTTTCGTCTTTTTTTCAATATGGCATGAAGTTCTAAATAGCTTTACACAATTAAAAGAGATATTGTTTTTAAATGTTAATTAGGCTAGGTTAATATTGTTTAGGCTTTTATGTGTTTAAAATTATTACCACATACTCTAAAAATTAAGCAAACTGTAGAATTATGATGAATCTAGTAAGGTAGCACTTTTCTTGGTTTAATGTCATTTTTTTTTTTTTTTTTTGCCTGCACCACACATCAATGGAATGAGATAATTGACGGAAAGACTTGAAATCAGTATGACATTAGCACATCAGTTTATGTGTTGCTAGAAAAAATCGTTTCTGTCACAGTCAACGACATGGTAAAATTCTTATTTTCTAATTAATAGCCTCTCAATGCTAACAATCTAACAGCATGGTTATTCATTTGTTTTTGAGTCCAGTGTGACATTATTGTGTGTGTTCACTGAACGTTGACTGTGGTCTGAGGCACTGGGAATCTTGAGTTTCTGAGGTGATCCTCTGATGCTCTTAACCTGCCTAAGGTGGTGATTAGAAAGCACAGTTACAGCCGCGGCTAAGTCATCTTCAAATTTCCTTCCTGCTACTTAAATGTTACAGGGTAGAGGCCATTAGTTCTTCTACAAGCTACAAACTCCCAGCCTGCTGCCATGTCATGAAGCCAGAGAAATAAAAAAGCCACCTACTGACCCTCCCTATTGTCTGGGCTTGTCGTCTTCTATCAATAGTGTGTGACAATCAGTGAGATACACATGTACCTCCTGCCTGCTCAGGGATGGCCGCCCCCTGCTCCCTGCACCTGTTTGCTTATACATGAGCTGTGTATGTTTGAATTTAAATAGGCGCAGGAGGGTGGAGAGAGGGAGGAAGGGCGATTCCTCTGACAGCCGCGGTTCATTACTGCAGAGGAGCCAAACCCAGCAAGTAGGGAAACCAGGAGTCTTGATAAGATGGTATTGGGTGGTAAAAGATGAGTTTTTCTCTGTAGGAATCATTTTTCCCCTTTTTGAGTTGAATGGGGTAGGTATTTATTAAAACAAGACTAATAATCATTTTGATGATCATATCTATGAAGAGAGAATATCTTCAATAACCTAGAGCATTATAAATCAGGTGATGAACTGTTACTTAGGGTCTTTTCCAAAGTTACCTTTCCTTGATATCTTCCAATGATGTCATTGCAAACCATTGTCTAATTTATCAGAGAAACAACATGAAATTCAGGCATACATACAGGTGTAAAAATGGCCAAAATTTGGCTGGGCGTGGTGGCTCATGCTTGTAATCCCAGCATTTTGGGAGGTCGAAGAGGGCAGATCACCTGAGGTCAGGAGTTCAAGACCAGCTTGGCCAATGTGGCAAAATGCTGTCTCTACTAAAAACATAAAAAATTAGTAGCCAGGTGTGGTGGCACGTGCCCTGTAGTCCCATCTACTTGGGAGGCTGAGGCATGAGAATCGCTTGAACCCAGGAGGAGGCGGAGGTTGCAGCGAGCCAAAATTGACCCACTATACTCCAGCCTGGGTGGCAGAGTGAGATTCTGTGTCAAAAATAAATAAATAAATAAATAAAAATAAAAGGCTAAGAGTTAGTAAATATATACAGTAGGGACTCATCTCTGGGATATATGCAATATGCACCTGTTTATGGTAGAAATTTTTTTTAACCTAATAAAAAAAATACTATCATCTTTCTTTTACAACTTGTTTACTAAATTATAACTTTTTTAGGTTTAGCAAATGCTCATTTACTATCTGTGGCATCCTGCATCTGGGATTCTAGGCTTTGAATGGGAAAATCTGTGACTGGTTGCTGCCTTTAGTATGTATTAGATCCGTGACCTTGGGTGAGTTCTTTAATCTGCCTGAGGCTAAGTATCTTCATCCACATAAAGGGAGCACTGGTGCCCACTTCAGAGGGCCCCAAAGGGTGGAAATTTAATGACATAATAATCGTGAGTGCTCTTTTCAAACTGTAATGTGTTATATAAACATCAGATATTGTTACTATTAAGATTGATGCCATATAAGATTAACCATGGTCTCCAGAAGATAAAATACTCATAGTTTCATTACTAAATGAACTTTTAAAGTTAAAACAAAGTACTTTTAAAAATAAATTGTATTAAGTATGACCACCATAATACTGAAAGTTTTATGGAAATATTTTCTTTGTAAAGCACATCCTTGTATGTTAAAATGTTTTCCTGATGTGCTTTCTTATGTGTAATCTACAAAATAATTCTGGAGTATCAAGATGGAATTTCATTATAATATTACTGCTTAATATGACACTTTCTTCTAATTTTATTCTGCCAAGAATTTGTGCAAAAGTTACACAGGCAGATAGATGCTTTCTTTTTTCTTTGGGTTTTCAGTATAATAAAAGAAAGGAAGAATTCAGGGAGAAGATCTAGTATTTAGAAACACACAGTCCCTCCCCCACACACACCCATCTCTAAAAGTTATAAAGGATCTGTTGAATTTGGGGGATACCTGGAAGAACTTGAAGCTGTCATCATTTTTCCACCCCATGCGGTTTGAGCAAATGAGCAGCCTTGAACTTTGCAGGCAGAGTTGCAAGGCCTGGGCAGAAGGCAGTGCATCTGCAGGTCCTTGCATGACTAATTTCCTGTCAGCAAGTGATTTTATTATCATTTAAATAAGAATCTATAATAATAGCTGTAAACTTGCCAGATGGCTGAATTGGTCAATTTTAAAGGATATAGGGTTAAAACACTTCTGTGCTTCCTCCTTCAACGCCTTCTCCCACTCCTTAAGCCCCGAGACAATCAACTATTTTGGTTACCAGTTTTGATTTAACCTCTTTCTTCATTCCTGTCGATTAAATGGACTTTAACAACACAGTATTGTGATGGCTGTTTAAACAGAGGACATACTGTGTTTCACTGCTTCTTATTTACATTGGGCATGGGGAAGCCCAATTATTGGTAGGCATTTCCCTTTACTTCTAATGATTTCTGCATGAAAAATCTTTTCTTTCTTTCTTCACTCAATACTTCAGAGGAAAAGGAAAACTACCTGAACTTCTTAACTCCTATTTCTCATACACAATTAAAATAATGTATAAAAAGAACTATTGGGTATTCAATTCTCACCTTCTCTTTCCTTAATTAACATAGCCTTATCAATACAGCAGTAAATGGGCACAGTCTGAAGCACAGGAGAGATCACTCATATTGAAGCTTCCACATTTTCTTTTCTAAAAAGTACAGGCACAAAAATAATTCATATCAGTTGAGCTCTTACAAATATGAAATACAATTATGTCAAGCAAATACCACTAAATATGAAACAAAATATTGACTCTATTACATAATACAGTTATGGTTAACAAAATAAATCTAATAGAGAATTTTAAGCTACCAATTTAGCTTAATTAAAAGGTACAATTTCCTCAATCCTGATTAAATAACAGTAAAAGCATGGATTGAATCCACTCCCTCTGAGATTTTTAAAAGAATGTTTGAGAAAGTTTGGTATTAGAGTTATAATTGCACAACAGTAATTCTGCTTATTCCTTTGACTTAAGCTATTAAGATCACACTAACCAAAGTTCATTCATTGAAAGCTTGGAAACAAAGTAATTTTTTTGGTGTCATTGTTGTTTTGTTTTTGTTTTTGTTTTGTTTTTTGAGATGGAGTCTCACACTGTCACCAGGGCTGGAATGCAGTGGCTCCATCTCAGCTCACCGCAACCTCTGCCTCCCAGGGTTCAAGCAATTCTGCCTCAGCCTCCCGAGTAGCTGGGATTACAGGCACCCACCACCACACCCAGCTAAGTTTTTGTATTTTTAGTAGAGACAGGGTTTCACCATGTTGGCCAGGCTGGTCTCGAACTCCTGACCTTGTGATTTGCCTGCCTTAGCATCCCAAAGTGCTGGGATTAGAGGCGTGAGCCACTGTGCCCAGCCCAAACTAATTTTAATGGTGTCTGACAAACATATGTGTGAAGACAGTAGTATTTAATGTAGACTAACAACACTGGCTTGGGGAATTAGTATTCATCCATGCCCTTACTAAGCTTACTTAGCAGGTATCTCTATGCTTAGAAGTCAACTCGCAACATGTGTGTAAGACAACACATTTGTCACCAGTTCAGTGCTTGTCAAGTGGGATGTATATTCTCAGAGGTCAATAGTGGCTTATAGGAGATTTAGCTGCGTCTGTTGGCATTAGTCAGCTATAAACATCACTCTCATCCAACTCACAGCTTGAACTTCCTTACCTACCAATATCTGTGTTGGCTGCCTGAAAAGCAAATTGTTGAGCAACAGCTTTAAGAATAGTTTATTGACTTGGTTCCGTTCAGTCATGTCCCCGATGTGATATCTATTAAATATTTTGGTGATTATGCCTTATTCCTCTTTTGCTGGTTTTTTTTTTTTTTTTTTTACTGCTTTTGTTTTTGCGATTCCCCTGTCCATTAGTGTTGTGGTTCTCATTTCCTTTTTCTCTAAATTCTGCGTATTTATTTGTTAACGTGCTGTACTTAGTGTACTGTTTAGGCGGGGTGACAGCAAATTTGTGAAATAACAGGAAAATTGATGAAAAAGAGAAGACCAAAAGAAAATGCTTCCTGGAGAAAATGTCACAGTTGGATGATTATTTTATTTGTTCTTGATTTTTTCCTTTTCTGTGGATACATTATTATATCATTGTTTCAGTTACATGAAACAAAAATTAGATGTGGAGGAAAACTCTAAATAGAAAACTCTAATGTTCTTTTAAAATGAAGAATTTAACGAAACCACTCAAAACTCCCCTGCTGGGCTCAAGCAAGTTGAAATTAATTCAAGACGGCAGATAAAATTTTTAACCAGGCCGAGTGGAGATGACGGATGTGACAGCTCTCAGTTAAAATGTCTTTTAGTGGCGAATGCATGCGTATTAGTCAAGGGATGTGACATAACTGTCCCGGGTGAGAGAAAATGAACCAATGACCATTTGCATTGAGAACAAAAGAAAAATTCTGTGTACAAAATGTAAACAAAGACAAGTAACTCGAGGATTCGTATTTATTTGTTCATGTTTGAGAATACTTTTGGTAATCTTTTACCACAAAAAAAACTCTGAAAGTTAGTATAAATATATTTTTTAAGCAGTGATTCTTTTCTTTCTTCTCTACATATCAGAAAATAAATGTTGAGTGAAATTTCTGTGCCCAGGAAAGTCAGGTAAACTTATTTTTTTTTTTTCCCTGTGAAGAACAACAGAAAAGTATCTGTAGCTGGTCATACTTCAAAAGTTGTACAAAAATGCCTTAACAACTAAAATCTCAGTTTCAAACTCGGCTACTTGAATAAAATCTTGGAATGAGAAGCCCTTTTATTTTGTTATAAGAACACTGGCTCTCTACTTTTCTTCTTTCTGATATTAAGCCAATTTGGTTGTTTATTAGAAAGCAAAGCAAATAAAACAAAAATGGATGTGATTCTATGGCAGAATGTTATAGGGAAGGAAAATTATTTGGAAACTACAACTGGCAGGATTTGACCATGTGAAAGTCAAGTTTAATCAACTTTAGGCACAGAAGCTTTCAGAACACAGTAGTTCCCAGTTAGAGCTACAAGTATAATTGAGTTTTATAGTATAAGGTTTATTTTTCCAATTAAAATCAAATTGCATTATCATAATTTTTGTTATTAGAAGCTGTAACACTCTGACTTAAAAGGGACGCTCAACTATAGACCTAGAACGTGTCATCTTTTGATCGTAAGGAAAGAATGGACAAAGATGTATTTTAGTCTCAAGATTAAATACGGTTTCCACTTTAGAGGGTAATTGTTTCCTTTAATAAAACAATGGTATAAGAGGACAAAAAATTTATTACAACAACATTAGAGCCAAAAATAGAATACAAATATTTGTATGCAAATGTTCAATGATGCTAAGTGGATTTAGAAAATGCCACCAAAATAAAATAATAATAATAATACCTAGCTATATTTCTGCTAATAGCCACCACTAACTGTGGCCACCATATTGAATAGTGCCAGTCCAAGACCTTGATACTCAAAGTGCCACATGAACAAACAGCATCCACATCAACTTTGAGTATGTTAGTTGTATAAAATCTCAGGCACAATGCCAGGCCTACTGGATCCAAATCTTCGTTGTAACAAGATCCCAGATTTACTGGATGCACATTGAAGAATGAAAATCACTGCATCTCTAGTTTCCCAAATGTACAGAAAATTGGTATTAGTATTACTTCCAATGCCATAAATTATTTTCCAAAGGGCTTTATTGAGATAAAATTCATATTCCATATAACTCACCCTTTTAAAATGTAAAGCTCAGTGTTTTTTAGTGTATTCACAATTCTGCAACTATTTTCAATTATCTAACTTGGTAATAGTTTTCTCACCCCAGAAGAAAAACTTCTACCCATGAGCAATCAATCAGCAAGCACTTCCTTCTGTGCCCAGTGACTGACAACCACTAATCTACTTTATCTGCGGAATTGCCAATTCTGGACATTTTTAGTTTAGTTTAGGTTCTGGGGTACATGTGCAGAACATGCAGGATTGTTGCATAGGTACATACATGGCAATGTGGTTTGCTGCCTCCGTCCCCCTGTCACCTATATCTGGCATTTCTTCCCATATTATCCCTTCCCAACTCCCTATCCCCTGCTGTCCCTCCCCTAATCCCCCCCAACAGACCACAGTGTGTGATGCTTCCCTCCCTGTGTCCATGTGTTCTGATTGTTCAACACCCGCCTATAAGTGAGAACATGCGGTGTTTGATTTTCTGTTCTTGTGTCAGTTTGCTGAGAATGATGGTTTCCAGGTTCATCCATGTCCCTACAAAGGACACAAATGTTGTTTTTTATGGCCCCATAGTATTCCATGGTGTATATGTGCCACATTTTCCTTGTCCAGTCTATCATCAAAGGGCATTTGGGTTGGTTCCAGATCTTTGCTATTATAAACAGTACCACATTGAGCATACATGTGCATGTGTCTTTATATAGAATGATTTATAATCCTTTGGATATATACCCAGTAATGGGATTGCTGAGTCAAATGGAATTTCTATTTCTAGGTCCTTGGGAATGGCCACACTGTCTTCCACAATGGTTGAACTAGTTTACACTCCCACCAAGAGTGTGAAAGTTTTCCTATTTCTCTACATCCTCTCCAGCATCTGTTGTCTCCACATTTTTTAATGATTGCCATTCTAACTGGCATGAGGTGGTATCTCAATGTGGTTTTGATTTGCATTTCTCTAATGACCAGTGATGATGAGCATTTTTTCGTATGTTTGTTGGCCTCATATATGTCTTCTTTTGAAAAGTGTCTGTTCATGTCCTTCACCCACTTTTGAATGGGTTTGTTTGTTTTTTTCTTGTAAATCTGTTTTAGTTCTTTGTAGATTCTGGATATCAGCCCTTTGTCAGATGGGCAGATTACAAAAATTTTTTCCCATTCTGTTGGTTTCTGGTTCACTCTAATGATTTTTTCTTTTGCTGTGCAGAATCTCTGGATTTTAATTAGATCCCATTTGTCTATTTTGGCTTCTGTTGCCAATGCTTTTGGTGTTTTAGTCATGAAGTCCTTGCCTATGCTTGTGTCTTGAATGGTTTTACCTGGGTTTTCTTCTAGGGTTTTCATGGTGTTAGGTCTAATGTTTAAGTCTTTAATCCATCTGGAGTTAATTTTAGTATAAGGTATCAGGAAGTGGTCCAGTTTATGATTTCTGCACATGGCTAGCCAGTTTTCCCAACACCATTATTAAACAGGGAATCTTTTCTCCATTGCTTGTTTTTTGTCAGATTTGTCAAAGATCAGATGTGTGGCATTGCCTCTGAGGCCTCTGTTCTGCTCTATTGGTCTATATCTCTGTTTTGGTACCAGTACCATGCTGTTTTGATTACTGTAGCCTTGTAGTACAGTTTGAATTCAGGTAGTGTGATGCCTCCAGCTTTGTTCTTTTTGCTTAGAATTGACTCAGCTATGTGGGCTCTCTTTTGGTTCCATATGAAGTTTAAGGTGAATTTTTCCAGTTCTGTGAAGAGGGTCATAAGTAGCTTGATGGGGATAGCTTTGAATCTATAAATCACTCCGGGCAGTAGGACATTTTCATGATATTGATTCTTCCTAACCATGAGCATGGAATGTTTTTCCATCTGTTTGTATCCTCTCTGATTTCCTTGAGCAGTGGTTTGTAGTTCTCCTTGAAGGGGTTCTTTACCTCCTTTGTTAGTTGTATTCCTAGGTATTTTATTCCCTTTGTAGCATTTTATATAAATGGAATTATTTAACATCTGGTCTTCCTGCCTCGTTTCACTTAGCATAGAGTTTGGAAGGTTCATACCTGTTGTAGCATGTATTGGTACTTCATCCCACTTTATGGTGAAAAATTAATCCATTGCCTAAATATACTACATTTTGTTTATCCATTCATCAATTGCTGGATGTTTTAGATGTTTACATCTTTTGACTATTATAAATAATGTTTTTATGAACATTTGCATACAGGTTTTTGTTTGGAAATATGTTTGCAATTTTGTTTGACGTGTATCTAGGAGTGAAATTGGTGGGTCATATATTAGCTCTGTTTAATTTTTGAAAAAAAAAAACCCAGGCTGTTTCCAAATCAGCTGTATCATTTTAGATATCCACCAACAATGTAGGAGGGTTTTAGTTTTTCCACATTCTTGCCAACACATATCATTACTTATTTTTTAAAATTCTAGTAATTCTCACGGGTGTAAATTGTATATCATTTGGTTTTCATTTGCTTTCCTTAATTACTACTCATATTGAACCTTTTATGTTGCTATTTACCATTTCTATACCTCTTTTGAGAAATGACTATTCAAATCCTTTGTCATTTTTTGAGATTTGTTTTCTATTGTTGAGTTGTAAGAGTTGTTTATATATTTTGAATTCAAGTCCCTTATCAGACATACATAATTTACAAATATTTTCTTTCATTCTGTACATTGTCTGGCTTTATGGAGTTGTTTGAAACACAAAAGTTTTAAATTTAGTGTTCTATCTATCTATCTGTCTATTCCATCCTCTTGTGCTTTTGGTGTCATATCAAAGAAACCATTGGAAAATCCAAGGTCAATAATATTTACCCCTGTGTTTTCTTCTAAGTATTTTATACTTTTAGATAATGCATTTAGGTTTTTATTAATTTTGAATTAATTTTTATAGATGGGATGAGGTTGGGGCCCTATTTCATTATTTTACATGTTGATATCTAGTACTGGCATCATTTGTTGGAAAAACTATTCTTTTCCTCATTGAGTTGTCTTTGCAACATGGACTATTATCAAATAATCATTGATGTAAGGATTTATTTTTGGAATCTAAGTTATATTTCATTGATCTATGTGTATGTTTTTATACTAGGACCACACCGTCTTGGTTACTGAAGCCTTGTAAGCTTTGAGGTTGGGAATCCTGAGTTATCTAATTTTGTTCTCCTTTTTCATGACTGGCTATTCCAAGTCCCTTACATTTTTATATAAATTTTAGGGTCAGCTCCCAAAAAAATGTAGCTAGGAATTTTGTAGAGATTGTATTGACTCTATAGGTCAATATGGAGAGTATGAGTATCTTAAAAATATTGTCTTCCCATTCATGAATATGGAATATCATTTCATTTATTGGGGCTTTGTTTATTTCTTTCAGCAGTGTGTTCTAGCTTTCAGTGTATAATTCTTACACTTATTTTGCTAATTTTTTTTCACATTTTATTCTTTTAGATATAATTGTAAATGAAATTGTGTTTAGTTTTCTTTTCCTTTCTTTCATTCCTTCTTTTTTCTTTCTCTTTCTTTTTCTTTCTTTCCTTCTTTCTATCTTTCTCTCTCTCTTCCTTCCTTCCTTCCTTCCTTCCTTCCTTCCTTCCTTCCTTCTCTCCCTCTCTCCCTCTCTCTCTTTCTCTCTTTCTTTCCTTCTGCCTCTGAAGTAACTGGGATTACAGGCATGTGTAACATGCCTGGCTAAATTTTTTTGTTTTTAGTAGAGACAGAGTTTCATCAGGTTGACCAGGCTGGTCTCAAACTCCCGACCTCAGGTGATCAGCCCGCCTTGGTCTCCCAATGTGTTGGGATTACAGGCATGAGCCACTCTGCCCAGCCAGTTTTATTTTCTTTTTACTTTTTTTTCAACCTTTATTTTAGTTTTGGGGGTACATGTAAAGGGATTTTATTTTCTACTTACACAGTTTTATCTGCAACATTGCTGAGCACTGTTGTTATATCTAATAGTTTTGTGTGTGTATGTTTGTGTGTATTTCTTAGGATTTCATTTGTATATGGTATTATTTCAACTGTTAATAAAGATAGTTTCACTTATTTCTTTAATCTGTATGCTTTCCATTTCATTTCCTTACTCTGGCTAAGACAATGTTCAGCAGAAGTGAGGATACTAGATATACTTGTCCTGTTTCTGATCTTAAGGAAAACGTAGTCATTTTTTTCACTGCTAAGTGTAATGTTAGCTGTGGTATTTTCCTAGATGGATTTATCAGATTAAGAAGTTCTTTTTTCTTCCTTTCTTTTGTGGCTTGTTTTTTTACTTGATACTGTGTTGAATTTTGCCTAATACTTTCTCTGCATCTATTGAAATGATCCATGCAATAGTGGTTCTTTATTCTAATTTTTGTATTAGATTATTGACTTTCAAATTTGATTATTGTTGTATCAGATTATCAAATTGCATTGCTGGAATAAACCCCATTGTTTAATGGTATAACAGTTTTATATGTTGCTAGATTCCATTTCCTAGTATTTTGTTGAGGATTTTTGCATCTACATTAGTTAATACATTGATCTGTATTCTTCATTTCTTATGATATCTTTCTCTATTTATTAAATGAGTTGGTAAATATTCCCTCTTCTTCCAGTGTTTGGAAGAGTTTGTGAAGAATTTGTATTAAATCTTTCCTTTAAACATTTGGTAGAATTCTCCAATGATGCTTCCTGGACCGGGGATTTTTTTTGCAGGTAGTGTTTTGGTTATGAATTCAGTATCTTTATTGCTTATATGTCTATTCAGATTTTTTATTTTTGTGTGTGTCATATTTGATGGATTGCATCTTTCTCAGAATATGTTCCATGAATGAAATGTAGCCATTGATTGAATTGAAAAAGGCAAACACTTTTCCTTCACCATTTTCCCATGTATTTTACAGTAGAGATCATTCATTGTAGCTACCATTATGACAGTAATACAAACAAAATAGCCTTGAGAAGTATGTAATTTCTAAAATTTAATTTATGTTTATGAATTTTCAATCAATGGTGAATAGAGGAAAATATTTTATTTTACCACAGTTGACCTCTTGGTCACTGATAACATGCAATAAGAAAGGAAAGCCAGACTTGAAAAAGATGTCTCAGTACTAACATAATGAAAGAAGTAACTCCCATTCCCGACTTTGAAATAATGATATACAACAACATACAAAAGGTCAGAGCTGCATTTTCATGGTATAAATGACATCTAAGTTAAATCCATATATTCTGTCTTGCATGAAACTTGATATGATTCAATCCATTCCTCCACCAATGATTCTTTGACATTTCTATTTTATAATTGGATTTTGGCCCTTTAATTTTCTTGAATGGTTACCATAACATGGTAATGACCTCTTATAAACTAATCTATTCTATTATTAGACAAGTCTGAAATTTAAGAGAATCTTTGTTATTTTAAGTAAAAAACTACTTCCTTTTCTATATACATTTTGTTCTGGCTTTGTCAATCTGAGCAGGATAGAACAGGCTTACTTCATCTGCTACTTGACAATCCTTCAGACAGAAAAAGCACTGTCTTCTTAGTAGACTGGTAACAAACTATAGTATCAAAGTTTAAAACCAAAAAACAAAAAACAAACAAAAAAAAAACTTGTAAGAACTTCCAGAGCCCAGTAAACAACATGATCTTATCCCAGTAAGACTCATGCAAACTTCTATGAGTTTCTATGATAAATGTGTTATTTAAGCTGGAAAATTGTTACAACAGCAACAGAAGAATACACATGATAGTTATTTAACACAAAACGAACACAACTACTCAGATCTAGATTCAGGTCTAATTACTCTACTAAAACAGTTCTTTTGAAAGTCACCGGTTATCTCCATGTTGTAAAACTCTGCACATTTTCAATCTTTATTTGACCTCTCAAAAATGCTTAACATTGTTAACTTTTCCCCTTTTTTCTCCTTAAAATACTTGTTTTCTTTGCCTTCCGTGGTCTATTGCTTCCTCGCTTTCTTTCTACCTTCCTCGCCTCTTTCTTGGTCCCTTTTACGTTTTTTCCAATCCACCTCAATTAAACATTTCAGAGCCTTCTCCTTTTCTTACTCAGGAGCTCTCATCTATGGTCATTGCTTTTATTGCCACTCTTTCTAGAGAGCATGCAAATTTCCATCTTCCTCTGGAACTCTCTTCTGAGTTGTACCCACATAACCTATTGACTACTTGAATTGCCTTTTCTTTCTCTTAAAAATTCATCATCTCAACATCATCCAAACTGGACTTATAACTTCCCTGTCCACCAGGCACCATTTTCCTTCTCCTTTCATATCCAAGGCACTGCTATGAACTGCTAATGTTACTTTTTCAGTGATTTCTCCAATTGATGCTCTTTATTCCCATTGCCCGTTTATCACCGTAGTCCAGCTATTACCACCTGGACTACTGCGTGGCCCACCTACATCCATTCTGCACTGTGTCTGTTCCATTTTCCACAATCTGGCCAGAGTCATTTAGTGTCGATCTCATCATGTTACACCTGTATCAAACACTCTTGGATGGTTTCTTTTGCTTTTAAAATTAAGGCAGACCTCCTAAAAGTCTATGCACTGTTTCAGTTTGTTAAAACATTTCAGTAGTTCTAGTAGCAAGTAAAGTAACTCCTCAATAATGCCATTTTTAGCACCCGGTTAGTCTCTTTTTTTAACTTTAGACCACAAATATTAGAAGTCTTAACAGTGAAAACAGAGAAAAAATGGAACAAAAATTTCTCAGCTTTTTTTCCCTATTATTTTCCTTCAGTTTTGCTGTAAATTTTGTGTCTTTTTGTACTGGTTGAGAAAGGTTGAGGTCGGGTAGAAAATGCATGGCAATTGTAGTCAGGTTTGATTTTACTTTAGATCATGTTAAGGATCGTAAGATTGCATATTTATGCATGTGAATCATTTTGTATTTTTTTTATAATTAAATTGATGTCAATCCCAATTTTATTGAACCCCAAATATCAGATGGCTCTGCAGTCACTAAAGAGCTGTTGTTAATGTACTGTTGTACCTATGACATTGGAAAACCATTATTAGATAAACCAATTGTCATCCATATTAGTTATTTGAAAGTGAGTGAGAGGAACATTTTCCTATCTGTGGCAGGTTGCTGTGAGAAATTATAATAAATTTTCTTTCAAGGATTTCAGTTGTGTTTGTGAAATAAATTCTTAATATTTTCAAGCTCCTGTAATATTGTGGGCATTTTACTTCAGTAAAATAATAAAATAGTACTTTAATTTTAACAAATTTGTGCTGGTGATAAGTACTTTTTAATATATTTATTAGAACATTCATTAGAATATATAAAAATTAGAAGAATTAAGCTAACTAGTAAGTAAAAAACAAGAATTTGGGTAGAGATTTCTGCTTCTAGTGTTTATATTCTTTTTTTTTTTGTATTAGTTGTTCCCAAAGTTTCGTCCTCACACAAGCAACATCAGTATCACTTGAGAACTTGTTAGAAATACAAATTCTTGGACCACAACTCCAAATGTACTTAATCAGAAACTCTGGGATAGAGCCAATAACCTGTATTGGCCCTACCGGTGATGTCAATGATGAGTCTGACGCATATTAAACAGGCCCTGCAGATGAGTCTGATACACACTAAATGTAGAAAACCATATTGTTGTCCCACTGGTTGTATGTCTACAGATGTGACCCGTCCCTATCTTTCTTATACTTCTCGACTAATTTTTGCTACTAAAGCAGAACCAGCAAATAATTCAATGTTTTATTCCAACTTACTAAGAGATTCCATACTTAACAATGAGCATTCCTAAGTATATTTAGGCTAACATATAATTAAAAGGTTAAAATATCTAAAAATTAATTGAATGTTTTCACTGTAAACTATATTTAGCTTCAATGTCTTGTGCCAAAAGTCTTATTTTATTTAATTATGGCAGCTTAATGATTCTCTGACTCCCAGGTTGAATTTCCAAGGAAAGAAACTTACAACAAGTTTATGCTTGAAGAATTATTTTGCTTTCCATGTGGGTGTGGAGCAGTACTTTCCACATCTTTCCTACTTCCATTGAAAAAGACAAGGTAACTGTAGGCTGTTGGAGTCCATGAGGTGAGGACCTGTTAGCAATTAGTAATGTGAAGAAACTGAGTGTTTCCTTTTTTTTTTGGCATGCTGATTGTAAATTAATTTGCATATTTTTGCTTCACTTTATTGTAGGTTGAAGGGAACTATTGCTTATGACGAAATTCACTAAGTTCTAAAGCCAATTCTAAATCAGCTTTTGAGATACAGTTTGTTTCTCTATTAGAGACTATCTGTATTTGATTCTGGAGGGCAAAAATTGCCACTTAGATGTTACATTTCAGCATGTACATATTTACTAAATTTCTCAGGGAAGTTGTGGGAGATAAACAATAGTAGTACACAGCAAAAGTTCTGAAATAGAGCCCTGATGGTTCCTACTTTATGCCCGGATATTCGTATTCAGTTGTTTCAGTTAATGAATAGGAAGGGAGACAAAGAATTACAACTTAAAATTCTTGTATGAAATGAATCTAATCTCATTCAAGTTGTTTAGTCCCTAAACACAATCAGTAAAAGTATACTGTAGAGCTGTTCTCTTGTAGGCTGAGCTGAGGAGTAAAAAAGGTTAAGTGTGAAAAGTTTGATGGATATTTAAGTTGACAATGTGCAATTCATAAATTGGACACCAGCCAGGACCCAGTAAACCCCCTGTGCCAACATTAGATAGAACTCGTTGATAAGTCAAAGTGGCTAGTAGAACCTGTCTCAATGAGTATATTGGCAGTACAGGCTTCATGGGAATGGCTCCTGCTATTAATGTTTGAAGACTATTACTTGCCCTTAAATAGCTATGATTTAGAAAACTACCCACTCAAGTCAATAACATAGTTCGGTGTGTGAAAAACAGACTGCAAATCGTATGAGGTAAGTTAATACGTGTAGCTGGGGATACTGCAGGAAGGAGGCAGTTGAATTCTTTGGAGGAAAAGTGGTTTACAAATTGAATACACTAAAAATGAATATTATTACTGGTTTATGCATCACATAAAGAATAGAGCCAGGGGATAAATGCATCTCTAGCTCTTGCAAGTCAAGAAACGTTTTTCATATCTTAGATAATAAATACTTGCAGTAGGATTAGCTTATAACTAAAAGTATGTGCTAAGAGACTCCCCCAGAAGTGTTTGTCTTCAGACATGCTGAATCGCCCTGGGTTGGTGGCAGCTTAATAAAGTACGTGAGTGTTCAGTGTGGAGCTGTTAAGTTATTTATTCCACTTCTGATACTGCATGCATGAACTGCCACTGTTTGATGAATCACTGAAGAGAATGGGAACTGACAAACAACTCTTCCTTTAGCGGCTGGTCACACTGACAGCATCAATAGAAAAACACATCATGGGTTCTAAAATGCCACATTTTCACCATTTACCCTGAATAAGACATGAAGCTCTTTAAGGAAAGCAGTAGTACGTTATCATTAAGGGCCAACTGACAGAGAGGCAAGTGTGCTTTGAACTCTCTCAAGTCATCATTCTTAATTTCTTCTCTTTTTAGATGGAAGGCCCACCCACACGGGCTCTGAGCAAGGCAGGGACTATTGCACCTTTTAAAATCTCATTGATAGATTGGTTTCATCAACACCCATCCTGGCTCCCGCCTATTGGGAGAAGCTCCTGTTCTCATTAGTATCCTGTAATTTCTGCAGCTAACATTGTTCTCATGCAAATAGAATGACACAGAAGATCAGTGCCATGAAAATTCAATTTTCCCCGACCATCATTACCCTTTTTCTTTTAGTTATTCCCACTCCAATCCGCAGGAGGTAATGTGTGCAATCTGCTGGTACTGTGCAAGATGATTACTGCATTTTAGCAATGAATTTCCCAGCTATTGCACTAGAGGGTGTTTTTGCAGGTTCTCTGATAGACCTAATGTAGACCTGGCAGCAGTCCTTACCCAGCTCTTCCATAGTGGATTTCCATAAGTAGTGGGATGCCTGGTCAGTAGAACTTGTATTCAGTACTGTTCAGTCTTTAGTCATCAATGGCACTTGTGAAAGTAGTGATTTGTTTAATGTTGTCTGGAAAATAAAAATAAAATATGTCTCTACCTGTCCAAATTGAAGGATTAAAATCTTCATCAAAAGTAACATAGTGCCGGGCGCGGTGGCTCAAGCCTGTAATCCCAGCACTTTGGGAGGCCGAGGCGGGTGGATCACGAGGTCAAGAGATCGAGACCATCCTGGTCAACATAGTGAAACCCCGTCTCTACTAAAAATACAAAAAATTAGCTGGGCATGGTGACGCGTGCCTGTAATCCCAGCTACTCAGGAGGCTGAGGCAGGAGAATTGCCTGAACCCAGGAGGCGGAGGTTGCGGTGAGCCGAGATCGCGCCATTGCACTCCAGCCTGGGTAACAAGAGCGAAACTCCATCTCAAAAAAAAAAAAAAAAAGTAACAGTAATTTTTGTCTTTAGTATATCAACAAACTTGGGTAATTTAATAAGGATGTAAAATTCAGGGTAGCTCATACAAACATATTGAAATTATAAAAGTGTATAAGTTAAATAAAAAGTCCTGTTTTAGGAAGAACTATGGAGAAGTCCTACTTGGGTTCAGCTGAAAACTAAGGTAGCTACCAAGGTAAATTTCAAATTCCCATATTTAACACTATCCTTCATCTTTGAAGTTTCTTCAACAATGGGATTATGTAAACATTTTATTGACAATATCTTATTATGTTTTAAAAGTTCTTTGCTTCTTCTGAAATTATCATCCCCTTCCTCTCGTTAGTCTGGGAGTTAGTTGTAAGAAAAAATAAAGGGAGAGAGAATAAAGAAAAAAAACATATAAATGCACCAGGCATTACAGATTTGTATGTATGCCCCTGTTTGCCACAAACACAAAACATGAATTATAATTTCTCTGATGATTATTAGCCTAACAATAATTGTAAAGGGCAAGTATACAAGGCAAAATTTTCAATGTAATTTTTATAAAACTTATTTGTTTCACAAATAAATAGATATAATCTGTAATCTTTCCCAGTGAATTAAGAAAAATACTTTACAGATGGTAGCATTTTATGTACAAAGGTGACCAAAATAATTCATAGTTTTAAACATTTATTTCAAAGAAAGAGTGATAATTATTTTTATAAATTTTTTTTGGAAAATACTCTTTTCTTATATCATCACCCATGGTGATGATATATTTGTTGAGTAAATGTATTTCTGCAATTGGATTCACATGATCTTGAGATATTTTCATTGGATTGATTCATTGGCTGAATTAGATATTTTAAAATTACCAAAATGTACCCATTTAATAATATATCCCCATAAATTAGAGATACTGATATAATGAAAAAAAAAAGAGTCAAGTTATTCCTCTACCTGAATTATTTTATTCTATAAACTGATACATGTAATACATTTCAGTAACTGTGGCAAAACCATTTAGACTTTGGGACACATCATGCAGTTTAGATGTGAGCAGTTGCCAATATGTGGTACAGAAAGTCATATTTGAACTACAGTTTTAGTACTGCTACTTTAAGATAGATACTTAGCATGTAATTACTACAGTCTTGGCATGTAATTACCCTGGAATTAGTTTATGTTGACCTCCAGAAATACTGGCTGTAGTTTTAAAGTAAAACATAGAACTTGAGTGTAAAATTGTTTGTTGGCTTTGAACTGCTTGTTCTCCTGAAAAATAACTTATTACTATGATAATTATCCCAATTTCATGTGGAATCAGAATATGTAAAGTGTTATTAAAGAATCCTTTATGACTGAGTGGTTAACTGGTTACACAGATAGGTAAGAGAAGGAGCACTCCACTGGGTTGAAAGAAGCTACTAATTACAAAAACTCCCTCCCTGTAAGCTTCATGGCCTGCACTTCTCAGAAAGATAGAATCAATGGAGCATGACTTCTTAGGGCATCTGGGTCCCAGGGGGTTCTAGTTGTTTGTTTAGGTGTTGGGAAAAACACATTATCACTGTAATAATAATTATGCATTTGGAATTGGATTTTTGCATCTGTAACACAAAGTTCCATCTTGCGTAAAATGCAACCTCAGCACCATTTTTATAATACTTAATTTGCATATGAAGCAGTATGGGACTATTCAAACATAGACTTCATTTGACTACCTAACGCCAGTGTTAATTTAGTGTAATATTAAATGTTTCTGATGACCACTATTCATGCAATGTTTGGATGCTCTATTAAGGACAAATGTGTGTCCTTAGATGATATTAAAACTAAGGTTAAAAGATTTTAAATTATTTTCAGTAGTGTGTTACTTTTAAATACTTTTGCATAACATGAAGAGAATAAAGCAGTTAAGCTTTTTAAAGATAGTAATTTCATAGCAATTGGTTTTTATTTTCTGAAATATAGCCCAGAGATATTTTATTTTTGGCTTATTAGAAGAAATCACATTTCAAAATATAAAATTCAGTTTGAAAATCAGTAAGTTAGCTTTATTCATTCCCAGGTGTCTTCTGAAAATTCACTTTTTTTTTTCTTAGTCTTTCTTAAGGCAAAAAGCACTCATTCAATTTTCCTTATTCTTTTCTACCTCCTCCTTCTTTCTCCTTTCTTACTCCTTTTTCTGTTGTCATGTTTTTTTACTAAAATATATAGTTTTTCTCTATACAAATATATTCCATATAATTCTCAAATTAATAACTTCATCTGAATTATATACAAAGTCATGGCTTGACAGTGATGTAGAACAGTTTTTCTCTAGTGCAAATTCAGCTGTACCAATGATGTGTTAAAATCACCTTTTTATAAAGAAGCTATAGATATAATTTATCTCTTCTTGAATTCAATTTGTAAAAATTTGAAAGTTAACTTACCGTATTTTAACTTGGGACATTTGCAAACCTTCTTATCTCATATCTTCTCAGTATTAAAAAAAATATATATAGGGCATATGGCAGAAAACCATACTCTGTGAAACATGAGAACTCAAGAGAAAAGATAAAACAGCTTAATAACAAATATTATGTCCATACACTAATAACAGCATGTTGTATGTTTGTACTATATTTTTTTATTTTCATCATTTGAAATTCTTGGATGCTTTAAATATATAGTTCTGAATGATGGATAGATATTAAATTAATAATTAGCTTCACAAGTATTGACCTTACACATTTAGAAGTCCTCCAGACAAAGAATGAATATGAAAGTATTGTGCTAGGAAAACAGCTACCATTGTCTTCTGTGTTTAATTAAAATCGCTTTCAGGCAGATAAACAACCGTTTCCATATGTAAGATCCAAGAAATATCATTTTATGGATGCCAAATTCAGTGTCTTAATGAGTTCTGGAAACTTACATAATGGAAGCAGTACACACATGCCTCTGTGTCACTCTCATCCTGATTAAGAGTGATATGGCTAAGGACATGGAGAACAATCTCTCTCTTACACGATTCAAATAATGCATGCTTTTTAAATGGTATGTATTTCTTTTTTCCTCTAATAAGGCTACAAATGGGTTTAAAGCATTAAGGCCTGTATTAGGGGGATAAGCACTAGAGGTCAGAGACACTGAGAATCCTGCAGTTTAGCATAAAGGAGTATTACTTCTTTTTTTTTTGTTTTTGAGACAGAGTCTTGCTCTTTTGCCCAGGCTGAAGTTCAGTGGCACAACCTCTGCTCACTGCAACCTTGGCCTCCCAGTTTAACCAGTTCTCCTGTCTCAGCCTCCCAAGTAGCTGGGATCACAGGTGTACACCATCATGCCCATTTTTTTGGTACTTTTTGTAGAGATAGGGTTTCACCATGTTGGTCAGACTGGTCTCAAACTCCTGACCTCAGGTGATCCACCTGTCTCTGCCTCCCAGAGTGTTGGGATTACAGGCATGAGCCACTGCACCCAGCCAGGAGTATTACTTTTGAGTTTTCAGTAAAGGGATTGTTAGAGATTTTACATCATTTGAATTCTATGCAATGTTTTTGTAGTTCCTGATATCAAAGATGTCTATCAGCATTTAAAATGTATATAATTAAATAATTCTTCTTGCCATCTAAACATACCTCAAGAATAAATAATCTATACATAGATTTTACAAATGTTATTTTACATTGCATAAATTGTTCAGAAATCTCTATTCATTCACATAAGGCAGAGGCGTAGCTGATTCTGATGGTAGCCCTGCTAATCATTCAACTGCTAAATTTCAGTTAGTCCAATAACCCAATGACATACATTGTGTTGTTAACCATTCATTTCACAATGCTGTGTATTTTTAAACTCTTTAATTACAGGGTCAACTATAATTGCTGGCATCAATTTAGGGTCCTCCTGCTTGTGTTTTCATAGTACTCCATTGTCTCATGCTACAGTACTTATAAGAGTTTGAAATTATATCTGTATGTTCATTTGTTTGATGTCTATTTTCTCATCTTGACTGGCAATTCTATTTGTTTTGTTCACCAACTTACACCTAATATTTGTTCATGATCTGGGACATATACTAAGAGCTCAAGAAAAGTGCACTGAATACTCATGGTTTATAATCTTTTAACTAAATATCTTACTGTTACTTTTTAAAAAAATATCTGTATTTTAAACTTATTTCTGGCATAATCAAAAATGGTTTTCCTTGAAGGATGAATGTATAGCTAGACAGACATACATACAGATAAAATTTATATATTCACATGCACCTAGAGTTCTGTTCTTAAGTTGCAATATGTTTGAATCAACTAGACATTCCATCAACTCCCCACTGCATAGAAACAGTGTGGTAAGGGGATCCATTCTAATGCAGAAACATACATAGAGGTGTAGAGATGCTACGTGAATGGTGATACTCCAGTTGTGATATTGTACTATAGTTTTGCAAGATGTAACAATTGGTGGAAACTAGGTAAAGGGGGCAAGTTTATCTTTGTATTGTTTCTTGTTGCTGGGTATGAATCTATAATAATCTCGAAATAAGAAAATAGTATGTGGCATTTGTGTAATAACTGAACCAGATGTAGAAAATAAGATGTAAAACAACTCTTTTTATTGTTACTTTAGCATCAGGGATACTCGATATTTATAATTTACACATTTAAATATTAGGGCCAAGCTGGGATAAAGCCTTTTAAAAAAAATCAGTGACAATTTTTTGACATATTCATTAGTTGTCCACATTCCTTAGCTGTTATATTTTTGTAAATTTTTAATTGAAATATCACATATATAAAGAAAAGTAATGGAAAAGCTTACGTACCTAGCTTGATGAATTTTTGCAAACTGAACACATCTGTATCACTAGCACCAAGATTGTAAAATAGACCATGAAAAGTACCACAGAAGCCCCCTCATGCCCCATCTCAATCTCTACCAAGTGAGCCTATCTTCTGGCTTCATAGAATAGTCTTCTTTTATCCACAACTTTTCTATTTTTAAAAATTTCAGCATATAGAAAATTTCAAATAGCATAAATAGTAGTAAGCATTACCCATCACCTAGATGCATTATTTGTTACCGTTTTGCTGAAATCTCTCTCTTTCTCTGTATGTACAACAAATACCATTTGAGTGCATTATTTGCAGATGCTGATACTTTACCCATACATGTATTCCAGCATGTATCTCCAGCCTGACCAACATGGCAAAAACCACTCTCTACTAAAAATATAAAAATTAGCCAAACATGGTGTCATGCGCCTGTAGCCCCAGCTGCTTGGGTGGCTGAGGCATGAGAATAGCTTGAACTTAGGAGGTGGATGTTGTAGTGAGCCGAGATTGTGCCACTGCATTCCAGCCTGGGTAACAGGGAGAAACTCTGTCAAAAAAAAAAAGAAAGAAAAAGAAAGAGAGAGAGAGAGAGAAGGAAGGAAGGAAGGAAGGAAGGAAGGAAGGAAGGAAGGAAGGAAGGAAGGAAGGAAGGAAGGAAGGAAGGAAGGAAGAAAGGAAGGAAAAAAAAAAAGAAAAGAAAGGAGGGAGGGAGGGACGGAAGGAAGGAAGGAAGGACATTCTTCTACATAATCATATATTTTCACACTTGGGAAATTTAATATTGATATAATCTTGTTATTTAATAAGAAGTCCATATCCAAATATCCCCAGTTGATCCAATTGCATCTATCATAATTTTTTTGACGCAAGATCTAATTTGGGATCAAGCGTTGCCTTTGGCCCAATATCTGTCTCTATTTTTCCTTTCTCTTGTTCTATCTTTCAGTTTGGAAAATTTTTCTGGTCTTTTCAAAAATATTTAATGACACAGAAGTTTTTAAACAGTCCAGGCCAGTTGTTTCATAGATAGATGCCTCATACATATTTATGTTTCAGAGAAAAAACTACAAATGTCAACTCATTGCTATTTATGACATATTTCTCTGTTCTTTATCGCTCTTATATGGTTCAGCATCTGGCCCATATTAAGTACCAAATGGTGATAAGTTCATTATGTTATCAGTTTAAAAACTTGTCTATCAGCTCTGTAACAAACTGCACTAATTTGAGTAAGATTATTAGCCTCTTTAGACCTAAGTGTCTCATCTTTGAGTAAATTGACTAGATTCTTCTTTCACTGCTAAAATTGTGTTATTTATTTAAACATTATATTTGGCCATGTTACCATATTTGAAGTTAGTATTACTACCACAGAATGGAAAATTATATCAATATATCATCATCTAGTGTTCTGAATAGAGTAGCAAGTAATTGTACAGCCTTATGGATGGTTACCAAAGAATTTCAGAACATTCTGTATAGAACCTATAGTATAAAAATTCTATGCAATTGGTCTAACTTAGACTTCTAAGTTGTTAAAACATCTTTTGAAGGCCTGGGTGGCCTCACTGCCAGGTATACTCTCTTTATGCACTTTATCTGTTGTATCACTCAGAGCCTACTTGGGAACTTTTATTTCCTTGAGTTCCCAGCATAAGAGAGGCTACTGGAGTGGCAGTGAAACCCATATGT
Source organism: Sapajus apella (assembly GCF_009761245.1). Taxonomy (NCBI): domain Eukaryota; kingdom Metazoa; phylum Chordata; class Mammalia; order Primates; family Cebidae; genus Sapajus; species Sapajus apella. The sequence continues at coordinate 30,827,498 of NW_022436948.1, forward strand.
GTATTATTCTGTCCTGTATTTCATTTCATAAATGTATAAGTGTTTTTCTGTACTCAAAAACACTGAATTTTCTGCATGATATTTAAGGCTTAACAAGTTATGGTAGCTTAGAAAATTAAAAAAAAAAATCCTTTGTCATGTACATAAATGCTGTTACATAGGTTAATACATAATTTTTCAATATGTTGAATTAGCCCTTGGATCTTCTTACTTAACAATTTTGGCAAGGTTTTACAGAAGTTCCCCTGACATTTCTATTAGTTATTTGACAACTGGACCTTCTTTTCTAATTGTCTACCAATAAAGGGGACCTGATGTTTCTCTGCCGCATTAACTTTATTGTTTCCTGTAAAACTTAACAGGCAAAAATCTGAGCTTGTAAATGAGAGACTTGTCTTCATCTTGATCAGAGAAATGGAATTTGTAATTTAAATGAGAAAAATTAATGAACTTAATGCACGCCTTGAAAGAAGCGTTGTAATGTGCCAATTTGGTTCTCATAAGTTTGATTCTACACATCCCCATTAAGGTATTGATTGCATCCATGTAGTAAAGCTGAGGGTGCAGTGAACTCCCCGCATTTCATCATTACACACAATCAGCCTTCCAAGCACTTTGCTTAACATACCTCCAGCCCCGAAGTACGTGACAAAATCAGTGGCAGAATGGCTATGCAACTAGTCTGGCTCTTAACCTTAATGTCAGCCTTGGTCTTATGATATCTTGTTATTAAAAAAACCTCATGACTATGCAGTTAAAACGAACGTCACTACAAAATCCCTCCTTTTAAGGACTTATCTGGCCTACGTAGGAAGCATTTGCATACTGAGTTACATTTCTCAAGTTTATCCTTTTAAAACTAGCAGGAAGAATAGGAAATAACAAGTCTGATCTGAAATCTTAATCTTCCTTTTCTCATTTCCTTTACCCCAGAGACCCAGAAAATAGAGCTAGCTCGTTTCTCACACTCACTTTCATAGTTACATGTTTATATCCTATTACAGTGTAACTATTTTTTACCCATCCTCTCATTACAATGTTATATCTTTATCTTTATAGCAGATACCATTCCAGTTTTAATTTTTGCCCTGACTCCTAGTAAGTACATGAACCTATTAAAAGGAACTTAAAACCAACAAAAAGTCTGCTGAGTTCAGGATGTTTTAATGATTGAGTGAGCATGTTGGTCCAATTTGCCTTCACAGGGAGTTCCCTCTGCTTTCTACCAGATGTGAATTGTTCCCATGTCATTTTGAAGAACTCCAAAGCCGATCTCAGGGAAGGACTGAATGTAGTCCCAGAGCTGGCACATTTGGCAGTCTTGACCTGCTCTCACAAAACATCTGTGGGATTGTTTTGTCCTGGGTTTAGATAACTAAGTGTATATAAAAATATTCTTTTTGTCATTAAGGAGAAACAGGAAATGGGGAGCAACAGTGATTCCATTTCCAGTGTCCAAAGAAGAAGACTTAAGCACAAAATAAGGACTTTCCCCCCTCCATTTATTTAATATAATGCTCTGATTGCATTCATACATGTGGAAATGGAAAATATTCAGATTCCAGCTCCTAAAGACATGTGAATACATGAAATATGTGTCTGTGTTCTTATTTTCGGAGTGAATTTGTGAACAAGTCAATAGGCTGTTGTACATAAAGTGATTATTTAACATTGTGTTAAAAACTTCACTTGGAGGCTGGGCGTGGTGGCTCACACCTGCAATCCCAGCACTTTGGGAGGCCGAGGCAGGTGGATAACGAGGTCAGGAGTTCAAGACCATCCTGGCCAACATGGTGAAACCCTATCTCTACTAAAAATACAAAAATTAGCTGGGTATGCTGGTGCACGCCTATAATCCCAGCTACTCAGGAAGCTGAGGCAGGAGAATGGCCTAAACCTTGAGGCAGAGGTGGCAGTGAGCTGAGTTTGTGCCACTGCACTCCAGCCTGGTAACAGAGCAAGACTCCATCTCAAAACAAAACAAAACAAAACAAACAAACAAACAAAAAACTTGGAAACTTAGATTATTTCTTAATGTTTATGATTAGCAGTTTTAGATAACTATTATTAAAATAGCCCTGTTTGAATTTTTGTTTTCAAATTTGTCAAGTTTTAGTAAGCACGTATCATTGTCTACCAGGCTCTCTCTAAATTAAAGAGATAATCAGAATACTGACTTATTAAGTTGTTTGCAAATCACATTTACTAGGTACCAGATTTGTAGTTAAACTCCCTGCAAAATATTTCCATTATTGTTATTAAAATGTCACATGCTAAATACAATGCAAGCATATATTGTTAAAATTTTCAGAATATTGTTTTGGAAAATTACTTTGCTCCCTGCAAATCAAACCTACTCACCTGTGTCATTTCAGTGCAAGCTTTTCTGTGTAACTATGATCAAGCAGTTAAACTGGAAACCTGCTTTAGGTCAGGACTACCTTGATCTTTGCAAATTTTCCCCCTTTTCTCTTTTTTTTTTTTCATTTTAAAGATAAAGGTCACTCTAAGAAGGTAGTTCATGAGTTAAAAGTGTTCCACAGGGTTGGCATTACAAGGGAAACAGACACAGTTCCCCACCAAGGGGGCAGGAGTTGAGCATGAGCCTCCCAGCCTCCCACTGTGGTCGTCCCAGGGTCTCTCGGGGGTGGAACGGCATCTGACAGTGATGGGCTTTTCTTGACGGTTCCTTTCTTTGTACCTAACTCTGGTTCATAAATAGAGCAGCACATCATGCTCCTAGACTGACATGAGGGAACCTTCATAAATCAGCAAGTGAGTGTTTCGGCATGATCCTTTGGCCACTGCCTTCCCTCCAGAGCTGACACCTGTCACCTTTTAAAGGGTGTACATTCTCTGTCACTGTAGCCGATTCCTGTATTTTCTTTATTCATTCTCTTATGCTGCCTAGGTGGTATTATCTGGGTGGCTGTCCATATTTTATTAAATCATTATCAGTATGGCCTGGGTAGGTTTTTAATTATGTCGAAAAACTTGATATTTCCTGATAGTCATTGGGTATACAACTGAGAACATAATGCAAAATGCGTTTTATTTTTAAAAGAACTTATACATGTGTTTAACAGATCCAATTATATATGTTTATAATCCACAATAGAATATTGCATTTAGGTGGCTTATAATAATGCCTTAAAGCACTTAAAATGATAAGAATTCTTAAGAATCTTTAAGAATCTTGGAGTTAAGGAAAATGCTTTGAATATCCTCAGATTGTAACCTTTCCCAGTAAGCTGGTAAGCATTGCTGATTTGTTAATATTATAAAATATATATCTTGTCTCTAGTAGATGTCACTTTATTGGAAAAACATATGTGACTCAACTCAACTGCTAACTGGTCTTATTTTGTCCTAATATTTTGTTCGTATTTTGTTTGGCATTGTAGAATCCCTTAGCTTTTAAAAAGGGGCAGTGGAAAATATCTGTAAAACTTCAGCAAGTCTATAATCTACATGAGCAAAAATTTACCTCTCTTAAATGTCTACGTATTAATGACATTAAAAATAAAATAATCGACCCATGTTGAGGATTTCTCTACTTCCCCCAAATCAATGTTTAAAATTTTATTTTGAATTCTATTAAAGAGAATAATGACCACAAGGTGTTTGTAATTGGGGGGATATTAAGTGCAAAATACAAGCAGAGGGTGCTTAAAAGGGACAGAAAAAGTCTGTTTCTTATTGATTGGACTGTGGTGGGATAAATGTGTGGCTTCTGCCCTTAATGGAAGCTGATTGTTCAGGGATGTGCTGGTGAGACTGGTCGATTCTTGAGCTGTTGTTTACTGGGAAGGACAATATCAATTTTCCAGAGGGATGATTGGTGGGATGTCAAGGCTGTCACCCTTTTCTCCTCGTCACTGACAGACACCCCAGTGACAATTACCAGTGATGGGACATTGCCTGCGTTGGCATATACACTAGAGGATATAACCGGCAAACAAAAAGAGAGGAAAGCACTCCTGGAAAAAAGATAGAATCAGCAGTTGCCAGGACTGGTTACACGTATGATGTCTGAATAACAGTGCGAGAGCACATTACCACTGGGGTAACATGCAGCCTGCTTCGTCCTGCTCAGAAAACTGATCTTATACATTCTGGGGAGTGTAGGGGATCCTATTAATTATTGGCATTATTTCTACTTGACAGTTGTAAGGAAAAAAATTATTGTACTTATTTTTTCTAATTAAACTTTGGGGAATTCAAAGGGACTTGAAAGTAGATATTTGTATACTTTACACAAACAGTTATATTTGTAATATGTTTCCTCATGAGTTAAGATAACTTCAGTGACTTTCCTTGCCAGGCTTCTGTTACTGGCAGAAGTCCAAATGAACACCAAGTTGTGTTGTACAGGTATCAGAATGAGAGACTAAATTCCTAAGTTGGCCAGAGAAGCATCATTTAAATGGTGGAGTACGTTCTCTGCTAGGCAAGTAATATATAGACATATCCACCAGGTTTTCTATCAGGATTCTTCTGTCAGTCTCATGTTTTCTATTTTTTCCTATTCCATTGCTTGAGAATTTCAAAGTTTGAAGAAAAAGATCAGCATTTCCAAAGTCTACCTTAACATATAGAGAAACTAATACCTAAATTAGACTACCTGGAGTAGAAGGAGTATCAGGGAGCTGTATTGATTTCTCAGCAAAAGACTATTCTTTGTATTAATTTACAAATGTAACTTATTTAATTAATTGTGTGTAGGCTAATCACCTCTTAGAGCCTATGTATCTTGCTGGAAATTTACTGTTTGAAAAAATTCACAATGAGTATAGTTTTATGCAGTCAAATTTACATATTTTTATTCTATAGGAATTAAGACATCACTTTTCACCCAGGGTTTTCTTAACATCGAAATGAAAATGTCTCTGCATGCTCAGATAAAAAGATTTTTGTCAGTATCTCACTAGAAGTACGGATTGGGAATACTTTCTAAGCTTATACTCAAATGCCTAATGAGGATTGCTTTTTTTCAGAATTGGTCACTGTAGAGACAAAAATAATTGGCTATCTAATGTAGGTTGTCTCCTATGTGGCATCCATGACTTAAATCAGATGTATTTCTTTTTTGTGGAAATTATTTTCTTAAATGTCATTTGTGATTTTTAAAAAAAACTATTTATTACAGAATTTGGCAAACATTAAAAAGTGCAAATAATGATACAAAAATCATATGCTATTCCACTATTCAGAGGAGTGCATTGTTAGCATTTTAGCATTTTTTAAATCTGGCTTTGTTTGAAGATTTTAACTGTTTACATTTGCGTATGTTCTACTGAGTGTTTTCGGTAATGCCATTTTTCAGCTTGATAAATATATAGCCAAGTCTGATTTTGGAAATGACCCTTTATTTTAAATAAGTATGTTTTAATATTGCTGAGTGATTACATATGGAGATTATTTCTGGTTGGGCTTACAAGATGCCATATAAAAGTTATCATTAATTTCCTTCCTTAAACCAAGGACTAATTGATTTTCCATTGCACTCATTAAAAATAGATACTTAGCTTTTCAGAAGATTGTATCAGAAACCCAAGGCAAGGCCCAGGCCCTCTGGGATGCCGTCAACTGACCATTCCATCAGGCCTAGACTAGTGACCTCCTACTTGTCAGAACTGAAGTATTTATCCCATTTCCCAGCAGATAAACATTTGCAAGGCAAATAATAAATTAGCCATTAATCAGAAGAATGTTTGCATTCGATGAACTCTGAATGGAGTGGAGATGTCAGGTAGATAGACAAGGTAAATCAACATGGCAGAATCAATCACAAGGAAGAGCCAGCCATAATTTAGAAAGCATTTACCCTAATATTTAATGACTTTGGAAGGTAAGAACATTTTGTAAAGGAAGAAAGCTATTTAGAAAAAGGTGTGGGTAGATTTTAATAATAGGCAGCAATTAAGTTTTAAATATTTAAGGGTTCAACCTAATGATAGACATTTGGAAGTTTGATTTGAAGAAAGAGACACTGTCAAATATTTATTTTAAAGGCCCATGTGTTTAAATAATTTTTTGATTCCTAGGAGTGCTCTCATGAAATGTACTCGCATCATTATTTTTTTTTTCAGATAAACAATTTGGCAAGTATACTGTTTTAAAAGCAAGAAGTGTCCTTATTATGTTGGTGTTCTTTGATTCCTAATTGTGTTTGCCCCTTCGTGTGTATGATGTAAAGACTTTCAGCTGTAGAGTCTGAAAGGTCCATGTGTTGTTGAGTTTTGCTTAGCCATTTAATAATCACATGATCCTGGTTAAGTAACTTAACCTTTTATGACCCACAATTTCCCCATTGGTAAAATAAGTCTTGGCCGCATTCATTTTTTTACATAGAAGACATATGTATGTTGTATAAATTTATCCCAAGGCATTATTCATATTTTAAAATTGCAAACAAATCAGCTATTGTTACATATCTTGTTTTCATGTCTAATCAGCACATATCTTGTTTCTGAATATATTATATCTAAAGGGAATAAAAGGCTCAGTGGTTATAACAAACAATATTATCTCTCCTAATTCTCATGAGGTTAGAAACTACAACCTTTGTTTTCTTAGAATTGACCATCAGGGAAATTGCTCTTGACTCCAAACACCTACCATCTGGCATGTCCTATCTTTGCAGTATAACATACGATGGCTAAACTTGTGATACATCCTGGACTGGCCACGTGTGTTATTCATTTATTTACCCCAAAGTAGAAGAAAGATTGGAATTAAGTGGAATAAGCATAATTCTTAGCATTGCTTTCCTAGCTCTTCATTTCTCACTTTCTTCCCATGAGTACAATTCTATCCCTCATTTAGGTTTTCTAGACTAGGCACCTTATTAAGTAATGGAACCTTTTAACCAAAACATTAACTGGGTCATGGATGTCCCCATCCCCATGGCTTCGCTTGACTAAGAAAACTCTTCTAATCAGAACTTTTAAATGAATACATGTGGTGTTGATTAACATTGCCTGAAGCACAGAGTACGATTAAAATATTTTGAAATTTCAGAATATATAAATTACTCATGCAAAAGAAAAGGAGTTTTCTTTATACAATCTAGAAACAATTATATTAGACCCTATTAGTAGGCCTCAAATGAAAAACATCCAGCCAATTCATTTTAGCTGGCCATTAATGCTCCTTGCTGTGGGATTTTTAAAAAATTCATTTCTAGTTAATTTCCCTCATCCCCATGCCATCTTTGTCTTTCTCTCTTAGCAGGTAACTTTAACCTAAATTTCCTGAAAAAATAGGAAGTGATTATATGTGAATTATTTACTTATTTATTATTTATTGTTTACCCCCAAATTTTTCTGAATCATTTATTATTTTATATTTCTGTTCTGATATTCAGGTCTGCGACTAACCTATCTGCTTATGTTTATGATTTTCATTTACTCCCAGTCGAAATCTATCAAATAGCTACTCTTTCAGTCTCATTCTTTATTAATTATGCCTTACAATATAAGCATACTCAGTCCTTCTCCATCCTAAATACAGGATAATATGGATAAAAAGAAAAATTCTATAAGATTTCCTGAAGAAAAGGAATTTTTTTTAGTTTAGGATTTCAAAAAGGGGTCATAAAAGCAATGACATTAAAAGCTATCGTGAAACATTAATATTATAAAGCCTGTTTTAACATAAATACTAATTACTGTCATCATAAACTGTTTTAAGTTGCTCACTTTTAATAGCTAAAGCTACAATAAGTCACATAATCTTCATAACAGTTTTAATTTATAACTTATATTTTTCATGACAACCCTGTCAGATAAGTTTTATTATGATTCTCATTCTGCAGATGTGGAAACTGAGTCAAAGAGAGATTTAAACAACTTACCTCAGACTATATATTTAGTAGTAATTGTTAGAACCAGAGTTTATACCTAGATGGCACTTGGTTCTGTTCCTGGCCACTATTCTTATTGCTTCTACACATAGTACTTGCATATATGATTTCTTTCTTTTCTTTTTTTTTTTTTTTTTTTTTTCTGGAGATAGAGTCTCGCTCTGTTTCCCAGTCTGGAGTGCAGTGGTGCGATCTCGGCTCACTGCAACCTCCACCTCCTGAGTTCAAGCAATTCTTCTGCCTCAGCTGGGACTACAGGCACACACTACCACGCCCTGCTAATTTTGTTTGTTTGTTTGTTTGTTTTTTGTTGTGTATTTTTAGTAGAGACGGAGTTTCACTGTGTTGCCCAGGCTGACCTCGAGCTCCAGAGCTCAGGCAATCTGTCTGCCTTGGCCTAACAAAGTGCTAGGATTACAGGCGTGAGCCACCAAGCCTGGCCTTTCATATATGATTATCCATAAAGCTGTTAGCTTTATGTCTTGCAAATCCATTTTCAGAATTCGTTTGTGTTTTGTTTTTTTCTTTTTCAGGGATTTATAGAGCATCAATAGGGAAATAGTATGAAATAAGAAGAGAAATATGGATTAGAACGATAATGTAGATGTGCTTGAATTCTAGAATGAAGAATTTTGACTTAATTTAATTGGTGCACAATGAGGAATCACCCCAAATTTTGAACATGAAGTGACAGTGTTGGAGCTATATGTTAGCAATGTAGACAGACTGAGGCAAGAAGTGTATAAAATGGATAATCATTTAGAAGCTATTGCAACTGTGTGGGTGAGAAACCATGAAGCCCAAATCAGGAAGGTGACTGGAAAGGACATACTTCTGTGAGAATGGTTTAGGCAGCATTTACAGGATTGGGCAGCTGGGATAGCCATAGATCAAGGCAAGGGTGGAAACAGGTGACACCAAGATTTTAAATTCATAACTTAGAAGGTAGAGGAGCCGCTCTCTGAAAACCCAGCCTGAATATTTATTAATAATTTGGGAAATACCTGCCTTGATACTTGCTGACTTTGATATAGTAATGGAAATTTCAGATGCATTTTGGAAATGTTGTTTTTTAAGTCAGGAGAAAAATCAGAGGTAGAAATGTAATTTTGGGAAGTATCTAGCCAAAGGAAGTTGAAACCATTTGAGTAGATGGAATCATGAAAGAATGAAATATGGAAGCCGAGGTAGAGAAAGGCTGAAAAATTAGTCTACAGTAGCACCTCCATTTCATCAGCAAGTAGCAGGAGCAGAAAGAAGGAGCTGGGTAAGGAGAGCTCCAAAAGACTGAGGGAGAACTAGAATAAGGGGAAATCATAAACAACGAAAGGAAAGGGAATCCTTTTTTTTTTCCCATTTATTTATTTTATTGCATTTTAGGTTTTGGGGTACATGTGAAGAACATGCAAAATTGTTGCATAGGAACACACGTGGCAGTGTGATTTGCTGCCTTCCTCCCCATCACCTACATCTGGCATTTCTCCCCTTGCTATCTCTCCCCAGCTTCCCACCCCCCACCCTCCCTCCCCTATTTCCCCCCAACTGACCCCAGTGTGTAGTGCTCCCCTCCCTGTGTCCATGTGTTCTCATCGTTCAACACCCGCCTATGAGTGAGAACATGCGGTGTTTGATCTTCTGGTCTTCTGTCAGTTTGCTGAGAATGATGGTTTCAAGGTTCATCCATGTCCCTACAAAGGACCCAAACTCATCGTTTTTGATGGCTGCATAATATTCCATGGTGTATATGTGCCACATTTTCCCTATCCAGTCTATCGTCGATGGGCATTTGGGTTGGTTCCAGGTCTTTGCTATTGTAAACAGTGCTGCAATGAACATTCGTGTACACGTGTCCTTATAGTAGAACGATTTGTAATCCTTTGGATATATACCCAGTAATGGGATTGCTGGGTCAAATGGAATTTCTATTTCTAGGTCCTTGAGGAATCGCCACACTGTCTTCCACAATGGTTGCACTAATTTACACTCCCACCAACAGTGCAAAAGTGTTCCTATTTCTCCACATCCTCTCCAGCATCTGTTGTCTCCAGATTTTTTAATGATCGCCATTCTAACCGGTGTGAGATGGTATCTCAGTGTAGTTTTGATTTGCATTTCTCTGATGACCAGTGATGATGAGCATTTTTTCATATGTTTGTTGGCCTCACGTATGTCTTCTTTTGAGAAGTGTCTGTTCATATCCTTTGCCCACTTTTGAATGGGCTTGTTAGTTTTTTTCTTGTAAATCTGCTTTAGTTCTTTGTAAATTTTGGATATCAGCCCTTTGTCAGATGGGTAAACTGCAAAAATTTTTTCCCAATCTGTTGGTTGCCGATTCACTCTAATGATTGTTTCTTTTGCTGTGCAGAAGCTGTGGAGTTTGATTAGGTCCCATTTGTCTATTTTGGCTTTTGTTGTCAATGCTTTTGGCGTTTTGGTCATGAAGTCCTTGCCTACACCTACGTCCTGAATGGTTTTACCTAGATTTTCTTCTAGGGTTTTTATGGTGTTAGGTCTTATGTTTAAGTCTTTAATCCATCTGGAGTTAATTTTAGTGTAAGGTGTCAGGAAGGGGTCCAGTTTCTGCTTTCTGCACATGGCTAGCCAGCTTTCCCAACACCATTTATTGAACAGGGAATCCTTTCCCCATTGCTTGTTTTTGTCTGGTTTGTCAAAGATCAGATGGTTGTAGAAAGGTTGTGTTGCCTCCGAGACCTCTGTTCTGTTCCATTGGTCTATATCTCTGTTTTGGTACCAGTACCATGCTGTTTTGATTACTGTAGCCTTGTAGTATAGTTTGAAGTCTGGTAGTGTGATGCCCCCCCGCTTTGTTCTTTTTGCTTAGAATTGACTTGGCTATGCGGGCTCTCTTTTGGTTCCATATGAAGTTTAAGGTGGTTTTTTCCAGTTCTGCAAAGAAGGTCATTGGTAGCTTGATGGGGATAGCATTGAATCTGTAAATTACTTTGGACAGTATGGCCATTTTCACGATATTGATTCTTCCTAACCATGAACATGGGATGTTTCTCCATCTGTTTGTGTCCTCTCTTATTTCGTTGAGCAGTGGCTTGTAGTTCTCCTTGAAGAGGTCCTTTACATTCCTTGTTAGTTGTATTCCTAGGTATTTTATTCTCTTTGTGGCAATTGTGAATGGAAGTTTGTTCTTGATTTGGCTCTCTTTAAGTCTGTTATTGGTGTATAGGAATGCATGTGATTTTTGCACATTGATTTTGTATCCTGAGACTTTGCTGAACTTGCTTATCAGTTTCAGGAGGTTTGGGGCTGAGACGATGTGGTCTTCTAGATATACAATCATGTCGTCTGCAAATAGAGACAATTTGACTTCCTCCAGGAAAGGGAATTCTAAGAAGCAAGAGAGGGTCAAAATTCATTTGTTTCAGAGCTAATTCATAAAAAAAAATGTGTTTAATTCGTCCAAAATCTCAAAAGAAAACCTCTTGGCTGTCATTACTGACAATCTTTAACAACGATAAATGTAAAGTAGCCACTTACATATGAGTGAGTCAATGAAAATGCCCAATAAAACAAAAATGCATATGATGTTCACGTGGATGGAATTTTCCCTTTCAGCGTGTTTCAGGGTTTGTGTAGAATTAATGCTTTCGAAGAATATTTGTTTAGAAACACACAATCTCTAAAGAAAATTTTAGGGTTGCTATTGATTTTTTTATTAGGTGTTCATGCATGTTTAAAGTTCTAATAGAAAAACATGACTTGATATACAATATTTACTTATACATGGCATTCTAGAAGTATATATCAGAAAGATCACAACATTTTATTACATCTCATGAATTTATTCTTATTTATTTCTGCTGCCAAAAACGTGTGGATTTCACTAGATCCACACATGCTTAAACTAAAAAAAGGTTTTTTTAAAAGAATAAAAAGATTATAGATTTTTAAAATCTAAAATTTACATTTTACATTTTTTTAAGGAATAAACTCCATTATGTTAAAACTATACTATTGGTTTGCTTGCTAGATCAGAATAAATTTTGATCCAGAAGTCTGTGGCCTCTTATTTTAATCAAGGGTTGTTCAATGTATTATGTAAAACTTACAAGTACAGTACTGAAACTGACCAAAGCCAGGAAACAACAATGTAAATTTTTTATGGTCTGTGTGTAGAAAGACAATAAAAACGTTGAGTACTTATTTACAAAGCACATCATTAAATTTTTACTTAAAGAATCTGTAGTTTTTTTTTTTTTAATCATGGATTCATTAAGATTTTGACTAAAAAAAATGGACAAAACACAAAAATAGAAAAAGATTTCTAAAACGTTATTGTTACCACTGGTTACCTGTAAACCTATAGTTCATTTGTACTAAATCTTTGAATGAGTCTTATTGATTAGAATTTTAAAATATAAGAAATGCAGCCAAAATAATATTGGTTTTGCATTTTAACAAAATTTCAAGTCCAAAACCTCTGGAGATATTTTTCTCATCATAGACAAGTAGGAACCATATTCTTAATCTCATTAATCGTTCTGAGCGCCTCTCTGCTTTAAATAGATAATAATATTTTATTGTTTCATGTCATCTTATTATTGGTAGTACAGCTGTCCCTCAGTGTCTTTGGGAGATTGCTTCTGGGACCTCCAGGAGTTATCAAAAAACATGGATGATCAAGTCTCTTCTTTAAAAAAAGACTTTAAAAGTACAGTTTGCATATAATCTATGCACATCATCCTGAATACTTTAAATTATTTCTAAATCACTTATAATAACTAATATAATATAAATGCTATGCCACTAGTTGCTATTTTTTATTTGTATTGCCTTTTATTGTTGTATTGCTATTCTTAATTTTTTTCCCAAATATTTTTATCTGAGTTTGATTGAATCCACAGATGGGGACCTGTGGATATGGAGGGCCAACTGTAGTTTACAGTCTAGTTTCGCATTTTTCTAGTTAAATATATATGTTGAAAATTAAAATTTTAATCGATAGGAAAAAAGAGAGCAATGCCACATACCTTACAAAGACCAAGAATGATTTGTCACATTGATCTTTTTCCCCCTTCATGTTTTCCAGTAAGTTATCACAAGTCTCGCATCCATTTATAAATATGTATGTATGTGTGCTAAAGAAATATTATACTTCTTGTTCATACTTCTGCAACTCCTTCATTGTTTTCTATTCCCGTTATTCAGCTAATATTTTTCTAAGTATCTATGTGCCTGGCAGTGTTTAGGTTTGAAGACAGAGCAGTAGAAAATAAAGACAAAGCCCTTTCTCTATTGAGCTTCCCTGGGAAAGAGCTCGGTAAAAGATAAATATACAGAAAACATCAAATTTAATATTAAGTAGAGAGTAAAGACAACATCACAGAAGATAAGGGGATGGTACATGCTTTTGGGGTGTGGGTGGTCTACAAGGTAGGATAGGTAGAGACAATGGAAAAAAGCAATGTGTTGCATACTATTTCAGTGACATATAATCTGATTTATCTTACCCCGCCATTGATCATTTTGTCCTGTAGAGCTGAAGTTTCCAAGGCACAGGTAAAGACACAATGGCAGAGTACCTCAAATCTCTGCCATTTAGAACGTTTTGCTGGTGCCTAGATGATTGGTTTTGATTCTTAAAAAGAAAAAAATGCTCTTTCAGAGTGTTTGCTCTCAACTCATGCTCAACAACAATGATCTCAAATCTCCAACACTTACCCGCTAAAAACTATTTGCTTGCAAATAGATTGCTGCATGTCAGATTAATGAAAAGATACCCATGCTTACTAAACAGGTGAGAATGCAAGCTCAAGAGATCCAGCAAAGAGAAAATTTTTAAAAATCTTAGGCACTAATAACACTTTGAATGAGTGTCATTTTAGTTTTTGGAATTGATTTTATACCTTCCACAATATGTATATAACTCTATATTGCCACGTACATATTTTAAAAAACAATTTACATAGGATATATTTGGCTCAGCTTGTATTTAAATATTCTCTTAAATGTATTTCCAAAGATATTCTTGTTTTTAGAGCTTTACAGAAATATTTTGAAAATAGGAAGGCTACTACTAGTAACACAAATTGAATTTGTGTTTTATTTGTTAAGAAATACTTATGTTGTTCTCTCTAGTCTTACTGTTGTTTAGGCATTAGTCTGATTTAAGGCAGTTGAATACTGATATGATTTCAGATAACTTGGGAATCTGCTAATGGGTCCAAGAGAGTTCATTTTGATGTATTCAGTGTATCTTAAGCAGGTAGGTATGTACTAACATAATATATGGCTATTTACTATGTATATTCCTCTTATTATGAGGTAGCCCCAAAATATTCCTTAGAAACACTGAAAATGAAAGGCTTTTTTTATTTTTTTTTTAAAAAAACTTTCTAAAAAAAATTCAAGAACTTTAATACTTAGTAACTGCCTTTATGTTTAGTTTGTTAGTACCCTTTACGTGCTTAATAATAGGCTTCAAAACGCCTGGCGACTTGCTAATAGCTCTTCACTTCTCAAGAGATTGAATAGCTATAGGCTAGTTTTCTTAATAAGCCTGCCTCCCCAAAAAAGTTAAATTAAAGACTCATGCACATGTTTCCTTTTCAGTTATTTTTTTATACATTGTCATGCAATATATTTCATTTTTTGTATAGATCATGAATGTGCCTGAATACATACATATGCATTTAACAACAATTTGGTTTTGAAAAAATACTGCGGTCAATAAGAAAAAAGTGTAATTTAAAAGAATATATTAGTATCAGAGAAATAGTTAATCAAATGTAAGAGGTAAGAAAAAAAGGCACACATTAAACTTGTGCATCATCAAGATTTTAAAAAATTAATAGCATTAAAAGTTAGTTAACATTCTTTTCTTTTGTTATGTCCAGTCTCCTTTAAACTTTGACTTACCATATAATATTTAATCTCCTATAAAATTGTAATTATTTTCCACTAAAACAAATGAGTAAACATAACAAACAAAATAGAAAAATGATTGGCTATTCTTAAGGAATTACATGTGACTGACTACAAGAGGAGATGTTAAACAACTGCTAGAGTGCGGGTAAATTGTCTCTTCAAAGTTGCAGTTCTGGATGTACTCTGTTAAGGAGATAGTTTCATGAATAGGAGCCCATTTGTAATTAGATAAGGAAAGCTGACAGCAGCAGTTGAGTTAGTGGCTCCCGTGGAATGGCAGGTATTGACTGAACCCTGGGCTGTGTTTGAGATGGTGAGGGAGTCTAAAGCATCAGGGCTTGTTTGGAGTAACTGCCAGCAACGCTTTAATTTGCCGCCTGGAAAAGAGCCACAGACATTCTTCCCCCATGTTTAGTGTTGATGAGATCTAACACTTACATTTAATCTTCTGTTTACCACTAAAAACACTTGTAAGTGGTATATGGCACCGCAAAGAGGAAATAGAACAGGGAGGCATATTTTATATGAACTCTATGCTGCAGCCCATGTCTAGAAAAAAACACCCTTCATTTGAATCATTGAACCAAGGGTGGAAGGAAAAGTTTAGCAACCACAAAAAATCAATTTAAAACAAACATTTTAACCGACTTTGAAGAAGAGATAAGAGTAGAAAATGTTTTAAACTATCTTTAGAATTCTTCATATATTTTTCCATATACCATATTGGTTTAATGAAAAAAATAATTTAAATGGAAATGCTGTGATGTTCATAGACACTTTAGGATTATATTAGCCCTACGTGATTTAAAGATCCTACTTTGTTCTCCTGTTTAAAAGCAAATGCATTCTTATTAAATACTTCCTAGATATTTTTGAAATGTCTTACAAAAAACATACATGTATATAAATTCTATGATAAAATATCAATGTATAGTTTTATATGTGGTTTACACTTTGATGTATATCTACCCATAAGAATCCACAAAAGTACCCAGATTTTAATGCTGACCATTAGAGTACTCAAGCAAAATGATTTTTGAAAAAGAGTTACTTCTAGACCAGATACAACCTAGCTGCATTTAACTTGCTGTCAAAACTCAATAGACACCATTATAAAATTTGCACCTACTTATTATTACAAATTCAAATAATCTCCTAGCTGTGACCTTCAGTGCCTAATTAAATAAGGGCAGCATTTAAAAATACTAGATTACTTCAGTCTTACTTGGTTGCCAGTGCTTAACGTATCCCACCTGTTTTAACACAGAAAATGCCCAAGCTAGACTGCAATGCCTTTGGTTATGCCAGGAAATCTCAATAGTTTAGGGTTTTGTAGCGAATCCACACTAAATTTCTGTTAGGCTCAATTAGATGACCTACTGAGATTATCTGACATGTTCTGGAGATAATGACTGTACCAGTGATGAGATACCGCCCATGCTTTCAGGGGAAGCTCATTGAGGAGGCTCTTTTCCTATTTCCATATATGTTTCAAAGCTGTGTCTGGAAAATGAATTCACCAGTGACTGGGAATATAGGTCTGAATTTATTAAAATAGGGCTTGCTGTGCAGAAATAATTTTGTTTTGGTATATAATTTCAAGCATGGAAAATAAAAGCAAATCAAGGGATAAGTATAATATTTAGCTAGTACTGTCTCATACATGCCTAGGATACCTCCGATGTGTAAAATATATCCCCCTTTCTAAAGTCTCTGCAAAAATTAAAGAGGAAGAGGATCAGGAATTAAAGGTCCCATTTTGTACTTCTGTTTAAAAGCAAATGTATTCTTATTAAGTACTTCCCAGATATTTTTGAAATGTCTTACATAAAAACATATATATATATATATATATTCTATGATAAAATATCAATGTATAGTTTTATATGTGGTATATGATTTGATGCATAATATCTACCCATAAAAATCTACAAAAGCACTGAGATTTTAATGCTGGCCATTAGAATACTCAAGCGAAATGATGATGAAAATTAGGATTTAACCAAATGAAATGTTTAGCCTGAAAATGCATTCATGAATACTGTAATTAAAAGAAAAATGATGCTCAATATGCTTACTTTTAGTGTTTTTCAGAATGTATCAATAATGTTGGATCTCACTTTTTTAGGATATGTAAATTTTCAAATATTTATACTGAAAATGTTTTCAAATGCAAAGTCACATATGAGTTGCTTAACATATTTTTGTGTTAAATCCATTCAACTTGATTCAGTCAGCCATTACGTAACTAGGGACAACTATTAACATCTCTGTTATTGGTACAATGACTGATTTAGTTAGGATAGCCTTGAGTACTTCACATTTCACAAAATCAGTATAATATTAGCTGTTATGAAAGTTCTTAGTCACCTTCTAATATTTTGGAAATGTTAATTTCTTTGTATACAGTTGTTTTATGCACAGAGCTTTATTTTATTTCTTTGGAAAAGAAGATTTAATTTACATTTGTCAGGTTCTGTAACCATCATTAACAAAACTAATGGAGATTAAAGTACTGCCTATCAAAACATTTCCAATAGTTGGGACTGAATATTTGGGTAGTTCATATGAATTTGTATTTGTGGTGGTGGAAAAAGATAATTCAGAATCCACTTGTTCATTCAACAAATAATGTTTGAGAACTGTGCCTGAGGTTAAGTTGGCACAACAAAAGTAAACACAAGTCCCTTTCTTAAAGGAGCCCTGGTCTAGGAGGGGAGAAAGACATGCAAATAAATGATTGTAGAGAACAGTGTGATCAGCACGGTGGTAGAGGTATGTACAAGCTTGAACAGTTATTCTGAAGGAGGGAGCAATTAATTCTGTCTGAGATGGGACAGGGGAAGGATTGAATTCGAGCCCATTCTTTTGAATAATACATGAAAGAGCACCAGTCCATCCTCCTAAATTGAGTAGTTTAGCCAAAGAGAGCTGCCAACCTATCTATCGATCAACTGATGGGAATACGGAACTTAGACCTAGCAGGCCTAAATGAATAGTGAGCTGACACAAGCAGGGATCAGTGCTATTTGTAGCTTCATCCCTGAGACTACAATGAGTTGGTGCTTTCAACAATCTCTCCATGGAGATTCAGTGTTCTCACAGCTAAAGAAACTTTTTAAAAGGTATTAATAAAGAATATCGAGAGATGCAGGTAACTAGGTGGATAAATGACATTGTCTGAGACCTTCTGAATGAGACCTTTTCATAAAAGACAAGTCACCAAACCTCTTTAAATGAAAATGTTATTTAAGCATTTCCGTATGTTTGTTAAAGCATTCTCCCTATTGTGGGGAGTAGAAGGAATTTAAAAAAATGAAATATTAAGAAAAAATAACGAAAAACCTTGATTTTTTTCCCTGCCTCAGGTCATTATGATCTACCCAATCCGGCTCCAGACTGTCCCTGTAATTTCATTCTCTGTAATTCACTGATACTGGCTTCTGTTGTATCACTAACTCGTTAAGCTTTCTCAAAAATAAAACAAAAACCAAAAAGTTGCATTTCTCCTAGCCTCCAAAGCAGACACATTCCTTCATCTTCTCCCCCATAAGCTTTAAAAATTTCAAGAGAGCTAGAGTTCCACATTCTCCAGCGTTGCTATAGGGATTACTTTCTCAACTAGACACATGCACAGGTAGTATATAATACTTACGGGCAGAGTTATTTTCTTGCAAAATTTGAATGTTAAAATCCTAAGCCCTAGTATCTCAGAATGTAACTGGACTTGGAAATAGGGTCTTTAGAGAAGTAATTAAGCTTAGAAGTAATTAATTAAAATCATAAGGATGGACCTTAGACTAATTTGATGGGTACCCTCATAAGTTGAAGAAATTAGAACACACACACACAGCAGAAAGACCATGTAAGAACATAGGAAGAAGACTGCCATCAAGGACAGAGGCCTCAGAAGGAACCAACCCTGCTTACCCCTTGATCTTGAACTTCTAGGATCCGAAATTGTGAGACAATGTACTTCTTTTGTGTCGGCCACCCAGAATGTTGTATTTTGTCATGGCTGCCCCAGCCAACTACTACAATAGTTTTACAGGTATTGTTTGTGTATTTTAGTTCAGTAGCATTGATTTTTGTGCCAACTGGAGTTTCTTAATCACCTCTTGTGAACATGATACAGATCATTGTTCCCAGAGTAAGTACCAATACATTGCTGTTGAATTGATTAACTTTCTTTTCCTGTTTTCAAATGATATGACACAATTCATAAAAGTTGATTTGCACTATGCTGCTTCTCACATTAGCACACAGTGTCAATTTTTCTGCTGTCTTTAACCACTATATATTTCACATTATGTTGCATCTGAGGCTTAGTATCTTTTCTTTTCTGATCTTGGACATCATTAGATCCCATTAAACAACAGCTGAACCTCTAGGATAAAAATATTTATAGCTATGTTCACTGAATGAAGAGGAGCATGTTTATAAGATGGATTTAATGAATGAAGGCTCTGGAGATTTCCTTACTGCTGGACAACATAACCTGAATCTCCAGAGCTGGTTTTCACTAATTACAAAGTATATGTATTTTCTCCTTATAAATCTTGCATCAGCTTTGTTTTTAAATTGTGAGATTTGTGAAATACTGGGTTTTTAAAATCAGAAATGCAAAACTAGAAATACAATCACTCAGTTACCAAAAAAAAATTTGAAGCAGCTATACATGAAGCACTGCAGAGATAAAAAGATGAATTAAATGAGGATTTTGCCATTAATAACCTTACATTTTAATAAAGGGAGTATTATGTGAAAATAAATAATTATAATTGAGTGAAAAAATATATGATCTGGAATTGATGCAGAGAGAATGTTAAGAGTTTAAAGGATCATTTCTGTATGGGGAACAACTAATGACTTATAGAAAGTTGCTGATTGATTTCAGCATGCCTGACAAAGAGAGTGGGGTTTGGGTTTGCACATCAGGGCGATAGAAGAGAGAGAAAATTTTAAGCAGGTAGGACAATGTGAGCAAAAGGTAAGAAGATATATGTATTCCACTTATCTGGATTGAAAGAAGATATTGAAATAAGTTCGCTTAACATTAGGTAATACTTCAGTGTTAGCTTAAAAAATTATTTTATTGGAAGTAAAAATACATCTACCATTTCTGAGTATGGATTTTACATAAAAATGTGTTGTGTTTTTTATATATACGATGAATTGTGAAGAAAAGCTTTGGATAATATTTCAGGATCTATATTGGGCAAGTAAGATTGAAATGATATAATGCTTATTTTTATATCCTCGGATTCTAGCATCATGTCTGGCATGTAGTAGCTTACAGAACTTCTTGATGAATTAATTGTAACTGCAGCTTGAAATAGCTAAGTGGCCATAGAAATAGAGTATAATGCGTGGATCAGATATTTGAAAACAGACCCCGCAAAATTTCATAAGACTTTGGGTTCAGGACTACCATAAACAGAGTTGTCAAATACGGCTATAAGGCTTGAAGCTAGGATGAGAGGTAGAATGATCAGCCCATCAAAAATGAGGAGAGGAATAAGTTTATCCAAAGAGAATGACTTCATTTGGTGATCCGCTGTTGGAAATATAGGATAGTGGATAGGTATCTTAGATTCAGATATAGCTAAAGGGGAAGAATTATCTGTTTGGAATGATTGTTAAAGACAGATTACTTAAGGGGAGAGTATAGAGACTCAACAGTGATGGTGAAGAGCAGATTTTTAGGGAAAGAATATTTTAGGAAGAGAGAAGAAATGGAAGCATTGAAGGAAAGAAGGCAGTAGTCAGGCAAGTAGAAGGGATATCAAAATGTCAGTAACAAAACCACAAGGCAATACCACCTTACTCTTGCAAGAGTGGCTATAATCAAAAAATCTAAAAATAATAGATGTTGGCATAAATGCAGTGAACAGGGAAGACTTCTACACTGTTGGTGAGAATGTAAACTAGCACACCCACTAAGCAGTGTGGAGATTCCTTAAAAAAATAAAAGTAGAACCACCATTTGATTCCGTGATCTCACTACTGAATCACTGGAATAAGTCTGGATAAGACTGGAGAGTATTATTTTAAGTGAAGTAACTCAGGATTGGAAAACCAAACATTGTATGTTCTCACTTATAAGTGATGGTTAAGCTATATGGATACAAAGGCATAAGAATGACACAATGGATATTGGGAATTTAGGGGGAAGGGGTGGGAAATGAGTGATAAAAGACTACAAATTGAGTGCAGTATATACTGCTCAGGTGATGGAGACACCAAAATCTCACAGCCGCCACTAAAAAACACTCATGTAACCAAACACCACCTCTTACCCAGTAACCTATGGAAATAAAAACAATTTTTAAAAGTTAGTATCATAGAAATAGGAGGTTAGAAGTAGACAAAAATGCTTAATGCCATGGGGAGATTAAAATGAAGTCAAGGGGGAAAAGCCTTTGGTTTTGAAGACCTGAAGCTTTACTGGTGATCTTGTAGAGAACAAATTTCAGAGATTAACAACTTTAGATTCTAACTGGCAATGGAGCAAGAAATAAATGAGGGATTATTAATAGAGTAAGAGTTGATAGTTTACAGGATCAGCAGGATGAAAAGAAAGGCCCTTTGGAATCAAGGGAGAGGATGCAGGTGAGGCTGAGGAATTAAAGTAGTAATAAAAAGCTAGCTAGTGAAGCAGAATTTTAGTCACATGTGAAAGAGATTATACAGAGCACAGAGGGAAGTCTAGGACTTTTACAAAACTAGGGATTTTGATTTTTTTTTCATATTGAGAGAATTGCTTTTTATTGTCATCTCCTTAAACATGTTAACAATCTTTGAAGGCTGATATTAGTGATTTCATTTTACAGACATCAAAACTGAGATTGTTTTTTAGGTTTAGTAATGTGATTCCAATGATATACTTATTGGTATGATAGAATTCTGTAACTTTTATACATCTGCCTTTAAAACCTGCAGCCTTTCTGTTATTACTATGTTGTTTTTAATGTTTGTCCTGACTGATTAGCTAATTTTATTTTAATTTTTTTGAGATGAATTCTCACTTTGTTGCCCAGGATGGAGTGCAATGGCGTGCTCTTGGCTCACTGCAACCTCTGCCTCCTGGTTGAAGCAATTCTCCTGCCTCAGACTCCTGAATAGCAGGGATTGCAGGTGCCCACCACCACACCCAGCTAATTTTTGTGCTTTTAGTAGAGATGGGGTTTCATCACCTTGGTCAGGCTGGTCTCAAAATCCTGACCTCAGGTGATCCACCTGCCTTGGCCTCCCAAAGTGCTGGGATTACAGGCTGAGCCACTGTGCCTGGCCTAATTAGCTAATTTTAAATATGCTTTAATTCCTTCAATTAGGCAATATTATTTACAGATTGAACTGGACTTTCGAATTGTTACGTGTATGTAATGTAATATAAACCATGTCAATGTCAGCTGATTGTAGCTCCCACAGTATTCAAGAAGCCAGAAGTGAAAGCTATAGGTTTTGTGTAATCATTGTCACAAATGTAATCACAGCTATTGTTTCCTCTATAAGATTCTCATTGAAGTAAGCGAAAACAAAGATAGCAATAAGACTGATCCTTCCTTGTAAAAAGCAAAAACTGGAAAATAGTATCAGGATTAAATAAGACATCTATATTGAATGATTTCTTCTATGAAGTGGCTAGGTTAGAAGAATATGAAATTATTATTAGATTCTGTTAAGCTAACTTATCTATCTAGATTAACTTGAAACTCGCCATTCAGAAAAGTGAAAACTGTTAATAATTCTTTCAGGTTAAAATGAAATACATGTAAGATTTGTTTCTGCCATTCTTAGGCATCTAAAAGTTCTAATTGGTACCAAAAAACCCAACATCCAAATTGTACCAAAAACTATAAATATAGTTCAAAATAAATATACATAAAATTATCAAAATCTGTGCCAAAACAGTAAACTGTTCTTCTATTTATGATGATTGCTTTTTATTACTATAGTTGTTTTGGGGCTTGTTTTTACAGGCAGGTGAATGTGATGACTTGCTGCACTTATAAACTACTTCAGTCCCACTTCAGAATCTGTGGCTCCTCCTTACAGTGACTGCCTCATGCACATTTCTACATATTAGTGTTTTTTAAGACTTTAGGCAGTCTCTTCAATTTTATTTATTTTGGCACTTGGAATCCCCTTTATATTAAATTGTAGAAAAAGCAGCTTTGTAATTTTCAGCTCCAAAAATTTCAGTCTTTTCAAGAACAGAAAACATGTACTATGTTTAAAATGAATTTTTAGAAGTATAAGTGGTATGTTTGTATTTTCTTTCATCATAGACCATTGAAATAAGTAACAGAAAATGACTTTGCTTCTTTACTTTAAAACCCAGTAAGGGATGAAAGTTGATAGGTAATAAACATGTTAAATGTAATTGCCCTGATCTAACTACATACAAGAACACTGACTGCCTAAATGTATACTATAAATAAAATTACTTCCAAACCCTGTATTATTATAAAATATTAAAATAATATTTTCAAAGGGGGTGAATAAGTAAGAGCATAATTTTTATAACATTAAACATAAGAAGTCCTAGATCTGTTATGTCTTGCTTACATGTCAATTCTCTTTGAGGTTATATGGATTGTTCCTTTGAATTATTAGTGTTACAAAAAAAAAAAGAGAGAGAGAGAGAGAAAGATTTGAAATGAAGTAGGCTTATTTACTTATATATTATTTGCTCTGAAGGGTAAAAGCCAACTAAATGAACTTACAAACATGGGAAAATGAATGTATATGATTTTTTTTCCAACTAAAGGATTAAATAATATGAAAGAGAAACACTAACATTAGTCAAAACAGAGCTACCTTTACCCTGGAGAGTTATTAAAGTCTAGATGTGTTTTATATGCAAAATGACCTGTCAGGATTATGGAAAAAAATTCTGACACCTGCTCCTCATCAATGTCCCAGAAACAAAGGTGAATAAATGCGTTTTTGAGCGTGGGACTGCATTGCTTACTGGGTTTGTCTTAAAAATACATGTGCTTTTATGTGGCATTTTCATATTCACATGAGTCTTTCATTAGTTTAAGGCAGAGAAAGTGCCAGTAAAGGTAAATGTCTAGTGTTAAAACAAAATACACCCTTTTCAGGATAAAACTGGCAATAGGCATTTTATTATGTTGTAAGAGAACATTTTTACTGTTTTCTCATATCCTATTACATCTCTTATTTGCCTTCTATGGTCATCAAAAATTAAAAAATCACTAGTTCTGAAATTATGAAAATCAGCCATGAGAATATTTGACTAATATATTTTTAGAATTATAGTCCTACACAGAGCCAAATAGCAGACTACAATAAAAAGGATTCTTTTAACATATTTTTAAACAGTGCATGGTAGGAAATGATAACATTTCTAGGTCAAGATCAAATATTTAAAACTTGAAGCCAGATTACTTGTGTAATCTTGTGTAGGGGTGGGGTAAAAGAGAGAGACTTAGCTTTCTGATTCAAAATACAGAACTTTTATATAAAATACATGTTTAAGTAGAAATACTGTGTCAGACACTATTAAAAAATGACTAAGATTATTCCAGCTGAATTAGAAGGCCTCTCATAGGTTCTCACAGTCATTTGGCCTCCTAATGAAATTTCTAAAAATTTTATATGTCTGATGTAACAAATTTTGTAAATGCTTATTGTATTACTTTGTTTTGGTTTGAAATTTTAAACTCTTGAAACTAGATATGATAGGGTTAAAGTGTGGAACGTCTTGAAGATTACATGGAAACAGAAGAAGCTACAGGTTTGCCGAGACAAGAACACTGAAGATAAGATTTGTAACACACCCCCTTAGAAATGACCATGAAAGATGATAAATGATATTTACCTCATATGTCATGATAACTGTTTTTTAAGGAAGATATCTGTGCCCTCTTTTACCAGGGGTATGAGAAAATGCATCACTTACAAGCACTCAATCACCATGACATAAAGAAATAGCAAACCTTGAACATGTCAAAATAGTGCCTGTTCAATCTACTTCTGTTTCTTGAACACTGAGTTTATTCTCAATATTGTATCCCCAAAACAAGCGGTCTTTAAAATATGATGTTTACTTTCTGAAGAGACTTTTATAAAACATATAAGCAGATATCCATGAGTATACGCAGTATATAAAATTTAATAAAAAATATGTTTTAAAGGTAAAAACTATTTAGATAAGACAGCAATATATCTGTAGTTGTATCTTTACTTAAACTGTTAATATTTATTGAATGCTTTCTATATGCCAGATGCTTTGCTGAGAGCTCATAACAAACACAGGCTGGTATTATTTTTTACTCCCATTTTACAGATAAGATAACTGAGGGATAAAGAGATTAAGTAAGGAGTTCAAGGTTACCCAGATGTAGTTGTACCTTAAGTATAATTTATCACGTTATTTGAGTTTTCTGATACTAAAATCAATTGGTTTAGGTTACTGGTGTTAGCATTCTTGTCCGTGATCTTTATAAAGTATACACTTTTCATCTCCATGAAAAAGAGGAAGTAGTTTGGGTTGATTTAACATTGACTTTGAAATGACATATTTGTTCTTCTATAGTAATATAATATTTCTCTGGGGAAAATGTGACCCTTGTTTCTGAAGAATGCGTGAAATTTCTGCAAAAATTCTATCTACATTAAACATGAATTGTCTTCCAAATAATTCATGTTTAATATATATAGGATTTTTGAAAGACTAGTGTACAAGTAAAATTGGATAGTTATCTTAAACTTACTAGAAAATTCTAACTGTGCTCAGAAAAACTCAGGTTTTATAGTCATTTGCAACCTTTTCAGAATGACAGTATCTGTGTCTAAAATATAAACATGAATTCTGACCTCTACTCAACTGCTGCACCAGATGTTTCTCAAAATAAATGATATTGTCCCTGAGTGTTCTATAAACAAATTCCAACCTGAATGCCTCCTTTTAGCATGCCTCCCAATTTATCAGATAAATATGAACTCTATTTTCTTTTCAGACAAAACCTATATACTGTAACTTTTTTTTTTAAGAGAAAACAGTGAAATGTAGCATTATAATCTGTGAAAAACACGCAGGATCTTGGCAGGCAGAGTCTCTAGCAAGGAAGTCTTGTGTTTTAGCTGAACATACTCTGGACTTTTATCTTGGCTAAAGCTTTTTGTAAAAGAACATGCCTTAAAATAATTTGTTTCTGCTTCTCTATGCTAGATTTTGAAGAATTTTATTTAGTGCTTAGACTCTTGGTCTATGAGGAATATGAAGTCTATATAAAACCATGATACTGATGAATCTTTAAGAAAATTCTAAGATGATAGTAAATTTGTGTTCTTTATATAAATTATAGAATGATGTGCAAGAATGCTTAGGTAAACTTTTTTAAAGGTGAAAGGCCCTGCTGGCAAGAAACATAAATATGACCCTAAGAAAAAAAAAAGGGTCACAGAAGTCCATTTTTTTATAGGTGCTCCTGGAAATATTTCAAATGTTGCAAGCAAAAAATCAAAACAGAACTTCAGGAAGATAAATTAACAACCTTGCTTTTCAAATACAGACTCTCATTAAATGCTAAATAAATACATTATACACATGTGGGGTGTTTGTCTAAGTTCTTATGGTCAGTTAATAGAATATACTGGAATACTAGCTACATGTATTAATGACTTACTGGGTGACAGATATTGTGCTTTGAGTATATTATTTCATTTGATCCTGAAATAACCCTCATCGGGAATGGAAGTTTACCATGAAAACAGATTAATGTGAGCACCTTCATTTTTTGACCTGTTGTACCACTGGTTAGTCCAGTTGAGAGCCATAAATTGAGCAGAGAGTCTTAATTGTTCAGGGACTCTGTGATAGGAGTAAATAGTCATGAGGGATTTCACTAGATCATTCAACTCTTTAAAATTGTGACCTAAGACAGATAGGAACTGTGATCTCTAGGGATAAGAGGCTAATGCATTAAACTTGTATACCATCTTGCTTTTGGCATTTACCATTTTGCCCTCGTATTCCATTTTGTCCAGTGAAATTCAAGGCACTCGGAGTTTTTTAAACACAGATATTGCTGAAAGTTTCATGTAATTGAGCAAAGGCTACAATTTATGATTTAGTTGTTAATTAGACTTAAAGAAAAAGCTAATGCTGTTCCATTTAGTGAGAACGGCCTCTGAGGGCCTGAGAACTGACCAATATTGGTTCTCCTGTTGGGAAAACACTATGCATAAACAAGTCCCCAGGGCTTCATTATGGGGCCTTTTAGACAAACACAAAATGCATCTCAGTTTATTTGAAAATCCTTACAATGAAGCTTTATTGCATATCTATAAATTTTTCACATTGACATGTCAAAGACTTGTAAAAGTATACTGGCCAGAGAACGATAAACATTATAAATAACGCTTTCCCTTTAAATATAAGATGATTGTAGATAGTACACAGCATGGTCATAAAATGAATACTAGAATTCTGTTTGGGAAAGCAATTGTGGGAATGAGTAGTAATGTTTAAAGAGGATGGCAAACTCTTTACTGAAAAAGTAAGCAATGTAACATTATTTAGTGAAGTTGAATATACAATTTTAGAAGATTAAGAGACAAGGTATGTCATTTTATTTTGTGATGTTATTAAAAGACAGTTCAAAAATAAATTTTAAATGTCAATGTATTCTCGATGATGTTATTCTATCTTTGTAAGTATTGTTTACTGTTCTGCCTTATGTGTATGTCTTAATATACTGGCTATGCTTTTTATTTTTAAAAAAGGGAAAGTACATTGTCCTAAGAATTTAAAGTGTAATTCCTCCATTTCATAGAGTCTGTGGATCATGCTACTACAACTTTCTCTACTTTGCCAAATTTTTTTATCATATTTCTTAGGGCTAATTCTTATAGAATAAGTATGACTTTAAAAGAAAAAGCTTTTCAAGTTTGTTTATCATTGGAATGTTAGTATTTCTATTTATCTATCAACTAATTTGAACCACTGGGTAAATTTTCTTAGCTAATAATTATTTCATGTATTTTCTGCTGGTCATGCAGATTATCAAATGTGGTGCTCTAAACTCAGTTATTTCTCATTAATTTAGAAAATATTTTTCTTTTTATGACCAAACACAGTTCCTTTTTTTTTTGAGACCTTGTCTCACCCAGGCTGGAGTGCAGTGGTGAAATCATGGCTCACTGCAACCTCTGCCTCCTGGGTTCCAGTAATTCTGGTACCTCAGCCTCCCAAGTAGCTGGGACTACACTACTGCGTCATCTCACCTGGCTAATTTTTGCCTTTTTAGTAGCGATGGGGCTTCACCATGTTGGCCAGGCTGGTCTCAAACTCCTGGCCTCAAGTGATCCACCTGCCTCGGCCTCCCAAAGTGCTGGGATTACAGACATGAGACACCATGACTGGCTTACATTTCCATTTTTAGTATGTACTCTGCTTTACAAATATTAGAATATGTTTTAAAATATGTTCACAGAAGTGCCTGGTCGGTAAATGGCATGCCAACATTAAAAAATAAGCATTCTTTGAATTTAGTTTTTAATGTGGTAGGAAAATCAAAGCCAGAAGGAGCAGAAACAAAATTTGTGATAGTCTAAATACTTCTTGGCTGCAGGGAAGAAACCACATTCCAGGCAAAGTCCTACCTAATTCGATGAGAAAATTACATGGAAGGGATTATCCTTGGCATGAGGGCCTACCAAAATGGTCAACAGAGAACTTAAAAAAAATGTTTTAGAGGCAGATCTTGTTCTGTTGCTGAGGCCAGATTGTAGTACAGCAGCTCTATTATGGCTCACTGCAGCATTGAACACGATGGCTCAAGCAATCCTTTCATTTCAGCCTTCTGAGTAGCTGTGACTACAAGTATGCACCGCCATGCCCAGCTAAGTTTTTTATTTTTTGTAAAGATGGGGTCTTGCAATGTTGCCTAGGTGGGTCTCAAACTTCTGACCTCAAGTGATCCCAACAGATAACTTTTGATGAATGAGAGAACCTTTGTAATCTTCCATGTACTTGCATTAACCAAGTAATTTTATAGACAAATTTTCTTCTTTTTGCTAATTAGGCCATGACCTTGGAGTAGCAAAGGGTGAGGTTAGGTCATGACCTAATCAGCATGGGGAAATAAAATTATGTCATCACTCTGGTTTAAGCATTTGCACCATAGGGAGTTGTTCTTTGAACGAGTACTTGTTCTGACTGATGCAAAATCCCTAATATTTCTTAAAATTTATACAAAGTTTTCTGGTTTAAATAAAACTGGCAAAGAAAAAAGGATAAAGTGAAGCCTACCCCCTCTTTTTGAATTTCTGCATACTAAGTATAGTGGTACTAGAAATTATTTATTTGACAACTGTGTAGTCATGTGTTTTTTAATGTGAAAATCAGGCAACTATATTTTCAGATATTTAGATTAGTTTTACATTCTGTTTTGTTTTCCTCATACAACTGTCAAAATCAAAAGCAAATAAAAGCAAAATAACGTGTTGTATGAGATGACAGTTTATGACAAACACCAATGGGTGTGAATACTGATTCAAGTATTTTGTTTTTATTATTTCACATCCAACCCAGAAACATATTTATAATAAGCTAGCTCTTATAGTTGATAGTAAGATCAGTGGCAGCTTAATCCAATCAATCAATTTAACGCCTTGCTCCAGATTCTCTGGGGAGTCTCTCCATTTAAGCTCTCTTCTTGTCATTGGTCCCCTTCTAATTAATGCCTAGCTGTCCTGTGGTCTCTGGGCCTACTGTTTTTTTACGTAAGTTCACTTATGCCAAACTTAACAGGGCCATTAGTTACTTTTAGTACCTCCTTTCTTTGGCTATTACATAATCTCACTTTCATATTTTCTGGTTACTTCAGACTCCTTATATTAAAAGCTTCTAATTATATATAGTAGGTTTGTATTTAAGATTTCTTTTGCTGACTGCAGAAAATTGAGTTCATTTTTTCAACTCAACAAGTGTTTACTGAGAATTCACTACTTGACATATGAATATTCACTGGGTAAATCTTGTTTACAAATACCTTTTTAATAATTTGAAAAAGAATTCCAAAATTCTCTGACATCAGTTTTAGGTTAACTATAATTATTAGTTTATACTGTCTTTGACTGGTGGTGGTCTTTAAAACTTTCCATAAAATGATTGATTTTGGGCCATTATGAGAAAATAGAAAATGTAAAATTGCATTATGGGGTTATTAGAAATATGGCTTTGGGTAAAGGAATAGTTATAGTATAAAGCTTGATTGGTAATATTTAATTTCTACCACAAATGCATGTTTATACTAATCATTGTAATTTCTTGGAAATTAAACTTTAGGTGGCTCTTAGAAGACAGAATTTCAGAATATAGGGACAATGTAATTAGGATTTTGCATGTTGAAAATGGCAGTTAAATCTATCAATATCTTCTCTTTTATAAATCGCAACTCATGAGAGAAGTGTGGTGTTGCTTCCTTTCAGTGCCTAACCACCCTTTAAATAAGTTTTTCTCCTGGTTTCATTAAATTCAGATAAACAGGACACTATACAAAGTATAAATCTAATGTTCTTTTTTCCCATTAAATTTGCCATATGGACAATTTGTCATTGCATCTTTTTATATCTGACTTGTTTACAAAACATGGGACAATTTATTATCTTAATTTTTACATGTCCAGTACTTTGGTGAAATGGAGAAGTACAGGAAGTCAATCAATGAAATATTAAGCATTTTATAAATACAGAATGAATGTAAACATTTTTCAAAGGAAATTTTATTTAAATTAGGTTTATACAGCTTTTTCTCTTTCAAATGAAAATAAATGCACTGATGAGCAAGTTCAAGAAAAAAAAAACTCTAAGCTGCTGACAGTAAAATTGCAAATGAAATCAATGAAAAAGGAACAGATAACATAAAATAATTTTAAAGATTCTATTATTTTTAACAATTGGACATTTAAAGTTCCTGGAAGTATAGTTCACAGCAAACGTTTTAAATCTGTCATTTCTATATTAATAAAACATTCTAGGCTTGTTTTATAAGAAAACTTTTTAGAATGAAATATAAGCAATTTTAAACTTCCAGATATAGCTTATCATAACTGCATGTACTTGGCCTTGCAAAATTATATTACAAGGAGAAACACACTTGTTATAGAAGTGCTGAAATGTAGAACCTAAATCTGTCAAGTTACCTGTCTTTCGGGTCTCTCTTCCCACCTACCAGACCTCATTATATTATCCTGAAAAGAACGCTATCTCTTTAAGGCTGGGAAAGTATTGTGCTGATGAGCCAGGGGCTGCCCACCAATTGGCAGACCCATTGGGTGATAAATGTCCAAGGACCTCTAGGCTGACGACACATTTTTCATCATTAATCCAGCCTATTGTAACCAGGGCCACTCACATTGATTTGGACTAGGGGGCATCATCTGCTGTTAAGAGGGTGATGACTCGCTAAAAATGAAGGCCTGAAACTAATCAAATATATTTAGAGCCCTCCCTGGCATCTTGCTGGGAGAGCAGCAGTAGACAGCTAATAGGGGAGCCACAGACAGGTAGAACGGTGCTCAGCATGCTTTGTATGGGAATGTGAGAAATCCATTTGGAAGCCTGTTGTGTAATTCCAGCTATTATACATTGTGACATTGTGTAATACAAATGTGTGTGGGGATTAGTCCAGTACTTTAGTCCAATGCTACTGTGCTTGAATGTTTCATTAAAATTATAGTTGGAAAATACCGGCTCTTTTTTTTTTTTTTAACCTGGAACTGAATTCCAAAGAACAAAATTCTCAAGCCCTGATCTCTTTGGAATTGCTAAATTATTTTTGTGTTTTTGAAAGTTTGCAACAGATGGTTTGAGACATATGCTTAATATTTATTTTACTGAAGTTGCAAAATGTGATGAAGAGGGCATCTCTTTTTTTCCCTTTGTAGATCTCAACAAAGTTACATTTTGCTCTTTTATACTTTTTTAAACCTAATTAATATGTATTTTATTAGAATATACTTAAATACATTGTGGCAGTTCAAGGGCATAGGTACATGTTATTTATTTATTTTTCTTATTTATTTGTGCATATATATTCATTTTAGATAAATCTTTATTATTTTAATTTGCATTGATAAAATTGGCTACAGTTAAGTAATAGCTGGAGTTGCAGACTTTGTTTGCCTCAGACAAATGCAGAAAAGCATGTTCTTTATTTTCTGATTACACCTGATTAAGCAAAATCAGGTGCAAGTGGCAAATAAATTTAACTGCTTAGACTTGATCAATGGAAAATTTCACTTATATATTGAGCCTAATAACCGTATATAATAGAATCAAAAAAGAAAGGGCAAAATGTGAGAATAATTTGGCTTAATTAAAAAAGAGAAAAGAGGCCTAATGAAATTCCTTTCGATAAACATGAAGGTAGAGAGAGAATAAAAAAGAAAAGAAAAATTAAAATGAATAATGCAGACCCTCCCATTGTTCAGCAGTCCTAATGTTCTACACAAGAAACCACTGACTGTCTTCTGTCTTCTAAAATATTTTATGGAATCATGAAAACATATTTCTGCTGGGTGGGAAAGCTTCCCTGTGATTTCTCTGGAAGAAAGTCTTCAGTCCCATTTTGAAATCTTAATTCCTCCAAGTTCCAGAGCTGAAATTTCACACCTTTCATGTTTGCAAGTTTTAATGAGGATTATATA
Organism: Sapajus apella; assembly: GCF_009761245.1. NCBI lineage: Eukaryota > Metazoa > Chordata > Mammalia > Primates > Cebidae > Sapajus > Sapajus apella. The sequence goes on from NW_022436948.1 coordinate 30,859,952, forward strand.
TATAGTTCATTATCAACTGCTTCTAGTGTTGGATGAACTGAGGTAGAAAGCTTCATTAATGAGCAATAGACACCCTCGCTGAATCTACTTCACAATGAATATTCAGTCTGGAGTTCATCTTAACTGGGTCTCTGAGGTGCAGTGCCAAAAAGCAACTGGTTATTAGGAATCAGGTAGGAGCAGAAAAGAGACTTTGTTAAATAATTATGTTCTTTAAAAAAACAGGTTTGATTATGGAATCTATTTAAGTCCAATTGCTTCCAGTGAAGTTGAGTGGGAGCTAGTCAGAAAATGGCTGGAAAAAGTAACTGACTTGAACATAGCTGATATTTATGCTTCTGCTATCAGAAAAGGGGTGAGAGTAAGTCACACCTTCAAGCAGCCAATGCAAAGAAAGCTGAGAAAAATTAATTTAGCTTCCTCTGGTAGACAGAATAAGGGTCTCTAAAGATATCCACATTCTAATTCCCAGAAACCGTGAATTGTTACTTTATGGGGCAAAAGGGATTTACAGATGTGATTAAATTAGGAACTTAAGATGGGGAGGTTATCTCAGATTATCTAGGTATGGTCAGTCTAGTTACAGGCACCTAGAATGTGGAGAACCTTCCTCTTTTGTACTTGAAGGGAGATGTAATTATAGAAGGCATGTCAGAGAGTTACAACATTGCTCTCTTTGACGATGGGGGTGAGAAGGAATGAGCTAAGCCTATTTGTTTATACTCCAGGTCCTTTGCTAGAATGGAGGCTTCACAGGGGCCAGAATTTTGTCCTGTTCACAGTTGTATCCCTGGCACCCAGCACAGTGCCTGACGTATAGCAGGTGCTTCATAAATATTGGATTGATTGAATGAACTAGTGAACAAATGAATCAATACTACAGACACAGTTTTTCAACTTTTGATAACCCATAAGCATGAAGAAATTGCATGATCTCCTTGTTATTTATTTAGAAATAATGTACATTCATTATATATTAAAACATGGGGTGATAGAGAATAGCAGGGAGGCCTTGTAAGGGTGGTCAGCACTGAAAAGGAAACATTTAAGTTGAAACTCAAGGATGAGAAAGAATCAGTCATGCAAAGACCCAGGGGAAGGAAATTCTAGACAGCAAAAACCACCTGCTTAAACTTCCTGAGATGAAAAAGCAGTTGGCTGTTTTAAAGGAATGAAAGAAGGTCCTGTGGCTGGAGAGCAGTGAATACAGGCTAGAGTTAGCTAATGGGAGGTTGGAAGGTCATTGTGACCAATGTCCCAATAGTGGGACACTTAAGGACAAAGGGAATGAGTTCAGATTGTATTTGGCTTCTTTCAGTCATGCTCCAAAATGTTTCTTAGAAAGACATTTTATTGTACCAAGTATTTTGTAAAAATATGCTCTATGTTCAGGTGTTTGGCATTCAGTGGTCCCTACCCTCAAAGGTCCCAGGATGGTGGGATACAAGTGTTTAAATGGATAAATACAATACAGGGTGATACATACAAATGACATTGTAACCAGTAGCAGTGATTCCCAGCAGGATAATATTCAGTGATAGATAAAGTTTTGGCCCCTCTGGTGAAAGATATTTTATGATATCATGCAAGATTCCTTTCTGGATTTTTATTTCTTTGAGGCAGTACCCACTCCACTTTTTAATGCAATTGTTTTTCTTTTATTGTACTATGCCTTGGAGTTCTTATCTAACAAGTCTTGAATCATCATTGCCTGTCTCCCTTGGAAACCGAGGAGAACCTGGTTGAATAGCAGTTGGGGAACTAGGGATGTTGCCTGAGCTTGCAGATGGTATGAGGCATTCAGCCACCAGTCTGTAAATAACAGTGGTCAGGGGTGACCAGGGAGTCACCACAAAAAATATTCAGAAAAAATCACATAGATGAGATCAGCTGTTTTCATTACAGGTTAAAAGTCAGTGATTTCTTAGCTAAAATGGTTAATGGCTTATTCCTTAAATGATTCACCTATTCATAGCAGACACTCAGTGATTTAGGCTATTTTCATTCTGATGGACTCAGTCACTATTTTTTTTTTTTTTTTTTTTTTTTTTTTTGAGACAGGTTCTCACTGTCACCTCAGGCCAGAGTGCAATGGTGCAGTTATGGCCCACTGCAGCCTCAACCTCTTGTGCTCAAGCAATCCATCTACCTCAGCCTCCTGAGTAGTTGGGACGACAGGCTTGTGCCACCTTTCCTAGCTTTTTAAAATTTGCTTTTTATAGAGATGGTGTCCCATTATGTTGCCTAGGCTGGTCTTGAACTTTGGGGCTCAAGTGATCCTCCTGTCTCAGCCTCCCAAAGTGTTGGGATTACAGGTATGAGCCACTGTGCCTGGCCTACTTAGTTACTCTTTACATTCCATATAAATGTACTCTTAGAGATTTCTGAACTGTAATGGAAATATTCTTATTATGTATTATCGCATGTGAGAAGTAAGTGAATAAAAGAGCAGGATTTTGTGTAAATTTTAAAATTATACATTTTTAAATGTATAAGTATGTATAAAATGACATTAGAAGGAGACACATGAAGTTACCTACTACTTGAAAGGGGATTGCTTTTGGAAGGTGTTATGAATGGCTTTCTTTCTAATAATATTTTCCAACATTTTACAATGAGATGGTAGTAAAGAAATATATGCTAATAATGTGTGTGTGTGTGTGTGTGTGTGTGTGTGTGTGTGTGTGTGTGGTGTGTGTGTGTGTCCTAACCTATAACATATAATTTAGTTTCTATAGGGAAAGGGCATAAAGCAGGAAACATTTCAAAGATTCCAGAGCTTGTTACTTTTGATAGGTGTCCTTATTATTCATCCAATTTTAGAGCCACGAAGAACACAATAAACACAACTTCAAAAAAATTTCAAAAATTAAATTGATGTCACCCTCTCAGCAGTCATATAAAAGTTTTTCAAAAACCATGTTTATATTGTGCTATGTGCAGGCTGAGGGTCCCATTAATAATTCTTTTGTCTTGAGTGAAGATGATGATCCTAGTCTATATGCAAACCAGATGTTCTTTCCATTGAAAAGCTTTAGCAGAAGGGCTATAGTTCAGTTCCTTTCTTAGTCACCATGTGACCTTGGACAATGAAAATGAAAACAATCACAATGAGAATGTTCTTAAAAAGAAAAATACCTGAAAGCCATTTTATTTTCTGAAATGGTATATGGTAGGTTAGTTACCAGTGACTGGAGGAGTGATATGGTTAAGCACATTGTGTCTATTTAACGTGCCGACTGGCAAGCGAGGATTACCCCAGACTCCGTAGGCCAGGCACACCTTTTGCCCACCAAGCCCTCAGTTTCCGGGCAAAACTCTTTTCACTGAAATGATTATACATAATTCCAATGCAATTATTAAACTTGCCCCCTCTGTCATGAATCCTGTTCTTCCTAGTTTTCATTTATCAAGCTCCTGCTAGGTTTTCATCATTATCAGTTACCTAACTAGGTAAGCAATATGATTTTATTATTCTTATACAACTTCGTAGGATAAGATAGTAGAAATCCTGTTATGCCCAGTGTGGAAAGCCAAAGCTACAGAGATTTTTTGTAACTTGCTCAAGGTCACACTGCTCATAAAATAGAATGACCTGGAGGTGAGCCCAGAACTTTCTAGATTTTGTGCTCTTTCTACAGCTTCACATTCTTTTTCTTTTTCGTGAGGCAGTACCTGCCGATTTTGCCACTAAGGAGTTTTATAAATGTGATAGGATAACGTAAGTGGAAAATCCTTCCAGAAAGCAGCAAACTCCATTGCAGCTGTTTGTGCTTAACTTGGAACTTGAGCACATAATAACAATTACAGTTTATTTTTTCTTATTTTTTAAGTTATATTTATGATGTTACTCTTTGTGCCTCTAAATTGATTGAATAGCAAGGCCTCTGAACTTTGAAGACCAAGGAACATAATAAAAGTATTTTAGAAACTCCTATTGTTTTACATCTGAAGCTATCATGTCAATTTTTCATTTTTAAGTTTACATAAAAGTATTTTGGTCTGCCTCCTCTCACCTGTATGTGACATTGGAACACGATATTTATTTCTGTATGTCTTAGCATGTGCATATGAAACAATTTGTGCATATTCATTGTATTTGTTGCATAAAATTTATATAATAGTTAAATCTTGATTTTGAAGTCACTGGTATTATGTCCATGAGGGGAAGAAACATAAAAAGCTAGACCTGTATTCTAAGATCTACAGTAACAAACAATGAGCTGTAACTGCCAACAACCTGCTTCCTAAATATTGTTTATCTTTAGATTTTTACCTTAATCTCCAAGGACAAAACAAATTATGGATGGCCTAATGGGTTTTATGAACTTAAAAATCATACATTTAGATTACTCACAAATTCCTAGGATTAAAACAAATTATTTATACAAGCTATTTAGAGCTAATTGAGGAGTGTGTATGATTCTCAATCTACATTTTTAATTAAAGCAATAGCTTTAATTCTTGCGTGCCTAGATAGGTATGCACATTTAAGAAGTCAGAGAAAGAGTCAAGAATAATAGCAATGATCAGAGGGAAGCCACCGACTGTGAAATTACTGGTCATTGGGCTTTTCTGAGTTTTAAACATATGTGTTGATAGCATTTTGACCATACAAAATGCTATCAACACATTTTCTGCAGTGTACAACACTTCTACCTCATGATACTTTATTCTAATTTGCTTTATCTGATTACATCTACATTTTAGAGTAATAGAGAAATACTGAATGGTTTGAAGAAAGGCAAATTAATCATATTTCAAGAGAGGTAATATAGTAACAACTATTAGTGCTTTTCATATACACCTGTCATCCTTATCATTAAAACTTAGGGAAATGACCTGGCAGGGGTTCTGCAGAGATATAGTTATTTCTGTCATTGTAACTCCAGCATTTGCTTTAAAAATCATTCTTCCTAGGCAATGTGGGTTTCTTTAGCATGAGTAATGGGATCTAAGAAATCTAAGACAGGCTTCAACTTATTGCTTAACTCTCCTACTTCATTCTTTTCTACCTTCCTTCCTTTCTTTCTCTTTTCTTCTTCCCTCTTTCCCCATTCTTTCCCCTCCTTCCTTTTTCTTCACATTTTTCTTCTCTTTCTTTCTTCCTTTATTTCTTTCATTCATCAAATATTTATTATAGTGCCTGTCAAGTGTCTCCCTGGATGATGGTAGCAGCTTCACAAAATGAAATTTTTCACCTTCTCAAGATAATATGACCAAGTTTAAGGCAAAGGCCTCGGGACAGAAACTACTCATCCAGGACCAATTCTAGCAGAGCTGTGGTTCAGAACTTTTACAGAAGGGATGCCCTCATCCACAGTGTATTTTAGCATGTAGGAAAATATAGTCTCAGCCACTAACAGGAATGTAGCTGGATTGGTTGGCAGCAGAGAGCTTTCAATATCAAGTCATGGTGTAAAGTCAGTTGGAATTTGGAGGGAGGCATGTCTCCTTATCATGGCATTTTGTTCTATGTCCAGTGAATCAATAAAACAAGTAGTTTATTTTTCTTGTTCTAAATATGCTTAAGAATAAAAGCACTGAACATAAATGTGCTACCCTAGATGTGTGAAGGATTTATGCAATTTGTAGAATGTTTTTTGCTAGAAGGTCACTTTACCCACACTTCTGATTGTGTTTACTAACAGAATTAAGTAATCCTTGATGCAAATATGTCATGGGAATGATTGATCACACTCAGTTCTTGGGGGTGAGGTACTGTTTATGGCATTTTGAAAATTTGCAAATAATCTTAGGTTAAGCATCTGTTTTTTCTTAGACTGCTTACTGTGTAAAAATAAATCAGGTTTCATATTTCTTTGGGAGAGAAAACGTGAATAAGAAAGATTAATATGTAACTGAGGCATTGGAAGCCAACGATGGTATACTCAAATTTAAAATGTCAGTTTTAAAGTGTTTCAATATAGTTTCTTTGTACAAGTTATGGAATCAGACTTGTCTTTTTTAATAAACCAAATGCCAATTTGTAATTTATATAGATTTCATTTTTTACCTCCCTTATTACTTCATATTTTTTATTGAAAGAGGCTGCTCTTTCTAAGACATTTTTATGATGGTTGTGTTGGTAGTCGTGGCCGAAACTGCCACTATTGGAATTGATTTACCAGTATTTTCTCATTCAGTATTTGCTGCAACTCTGTAAGACAGGAACTTTACTCATACCTATTTTGTAGATGAGCAAACTAAAATACAAGTGAATTATGAATGTCTTCAAGGCCACACCACTCCCAAAACATATGCCCTGAACTATAATACAAAGTTGCCTCTGCATGGAAAAAGAAACTTAAATAAAAGTAAGGTCTCTCTTTTGGCCACTGCCTCTCTTTGGATAAAATATGGTCCAGAATTTGGCCTGGCCTTAACCTCATGAACACAATGTAAAGAGGAGATAAATCTGCTTTATAATAGAAAGTAAATAAGAACGATTCACTATCTTGGTTGTGTTAAATATATTGGCATCTATTTTGAGTTAGGGCTCCCAGCCAAACCCTGTTTAATTCTTCAGGATCCTTGGAGCAACTAGAGATGAAGGTTCAGCAACCAAACACAACTCCATCTTTACCTAAGAAGCTGCTTCCCCACCATTCAGTAGTAATTCCCTGATCTTAACAATGCATTCAGTGCAGGCAACTAAAATACACTAGTTTCTTTTTTTTGGCAAAATATACTACATTTCTTTTTATTCACATTATCCAAACTGTAAGAATTTTTACTTTAAAAAAATTTTATTTGATGATTAACTGATAGATAATAAAGAATTAAGGTTCAGCTCTTTTGTCCCTCAACAAATATGCAAAATCATTTTTAGAATGCATTTATGATGATAGTTTTGTAGTTTAAAGTGCCATGTTTTTTGTTATGGACTTTATAATTTAAAAGATCTATATGTTTAAATTTGTATTTTGAAACTTCTTTTTAGAGTGCTACGCCTCCCTTCATTTCTAATAAACATGAAAAAATAATAATTTTTCTAGGATAGGCAATTTTCTTTCTTCCTTTTTGAGGTCCAGCTGACTATCGAGTGGGCCACCTGACAGCATGTTTTATAATTTAGTATTTTCTCTTGAATTGTAAATGTATCCACAGCAACAACAAAGCTCCAGGACAGATGATCCATGGTGTTTCATTGAAGTGTATAATACTGCCCAGTTAAATTAACTAAAATTTAGGTTGGGAGATAGGAATGTGCCAAGATTCATATCAGCAGTTCAATTGAAACGGTAGAGTCCCCTGATCCCCCTTGCAGGGTGTGCGACAGTGGTGTGGCTCCTCTGTTCAGTTTCTGTGGCTGTTCAGAACCCTGCCCGCAGCAGGAGCACACAGGTGTAGGAGCCGAGGCAAGTGCTTTGGGCTCCAGCCCTGTGGCAGGATTTGGGGGTGGTTGCCTGCAGCCCCAGTATTACAGTGCTCTTGAGACTTGCCGTCTGCAGACAGCTTAAGTGTTAACCAGCTCAGTGGACCCTCTGCCGTTTCACAAGGACAAAAGACCAGTGTGACAGCTTTCTGTATCCTGAATTCTTGCGCAGTGTCCCAGTAGGATCATGTCATGCACGGATTTGAAGGATGAATTTGTTGAGTGGTGGAGGTGGCTCTCAGTGGGATGGATGGAGAGCTTGTTGGGGGTGATGTAATGGGGCGATGATCTTCCCCTAAAGTTTGGCTGTCCAGTGGTCAAACTCCTTTCTGACCACCCCCAGCTCAACTCCTCTCAGTGTTGAGATTCCTTCTTTTCTCTCTCTCTGCTGTGCCGTTCTGCCATTCATCTCCTTGTCTGCTTGTCTGCTCCTGGAGCCTGGGCTACGGAGTGTATATGGGTGCAGCGTAGGGGGACACGGCAGGCCAAAAGGCAACTTTTTGGACTTGAAAACAGAAATACCTGTTTCCACTTAGGACTTCGAGTATCCAGGCTTGAGGGTGGGGACTTTGCATGGAAACCTCCCTTTTCTACCCGGTATTTCCCTGTCTTCTGTCCATATCACATTTACATTACACATAGTCTCAAACCAGCTCATTAGGTTGTACTATTAATACTGCCAGTTATATTTCAAAGATAAATAACTCACTCTGAGTGAAGATAAGGCAAATATTGAAATATATAGAAAGGTTCTCACTTGAAACATGCGTAAGGTCAGGGTCATGGGAGATAAGAATGTGCTAGTTTTCTAGGGCAACTGTAACAATGTATTACCAAATGGGTGGCTTAAAACAACAGAAATGTATTATTTTACAGTTTTGGAGACTGGAAATTTGAAGTAAAGGGCCACACTCCCTCTGAATGCTCTGAGGAAGGATCCTTCTTTGTGTCCTCAGTTTCTGCTGCCCTCAGGTTTTTCTTGGTTGGACTGCATAATCTCAGCCTCTGCCTTGTCTTTACACACTGTGTTTCTGTCTTCACATGGTGCTCTTCCTGCATCTCTCTCTCTCTCTCTCTTTTTTTTTTCTTATTTTATTTTGAGACAGAGTTTTGCTCTTGTTGCCCAGGCTGGAGTATAGTGGCGCAATCTTGTCTGACTACATCCTCTATCTCCCGGGTTCAAGTGATTCTTCTGCCTTAGCCTCCCGAGTAGTTGGGATTACAGGCACCTGCCACCAGGCCTGGCTAATTTTTGTATTTTTAGTAGATATGGATTTTCACCATGTTGGCCAGGCTGGTCTTGAACTCCTGACCTCAAGTGATCTGCCCGTCTCGGCCTCCCAAAGTGCTGGGATTACAGGGGTGAGCCACTGTGCCAGGACCTTTTTTACTTATAAGACTCCAGACTTACTGTACTAAAAAACCACCTACTCTAGTATGATCTCATTGTGATTACATCTGCAAAGACCCTATTATTAATGAGGTCACGTTTATGGGTGCTGGGGTTTAGAACTTCAACATATCTTTTTGAGGAACACAGTCACACCCATAAAGAAGAGAATATATATACTTTAAATTTTTATATTATTTCTTTTTGGAATAAGATAATTTTAATGCTGGCCTCTTTTGCATGAAATTAGTATGGCAGTACTCTCGTCAGAAAATCATTCTTTGGCATTTTTGAATTTTTGGTGGACATTCTAAATATATGGCAATATTCTTGAATTGATACAGAATTCAAGAATTCTGTAATCCCTTGATTAAAATATTCAAAAATTCAAGAATCCATTGATGAAAGGGGAGAAAATAGACAAATAGCTCATGCCAAGGCTATGCATTATGTTAACAGTACACAATATTTTTTTCCTTTCATCAATGGATTGGTGATTTGAGGTACACTAACTTTTACATCACAGGCATTTTGTACCCATAAACTACAAATAAAGAATATAGTTTAAACAGCTGTATGCGAATATGGGCATAATATTAATTTAATTGATTTATTTGGCAACACAAACTATAGTTATAAAGAATATGAAAACTATTTTATGTTTTGTTTTTCTCACTTACCACTTGCTTACCAGATTCTCCAATTGTCTCTCTTGTAAGAGATCTAAAATTTAGAAGGAGTTTGGGATATGAGGGCATTTAATTAGACAATTACTTCTTTTTCCATCTATTTTAGTTAGTTGGAATCATTCTAAAATAGCATAAACTTTATGTGATACCAAAAATACATTCAGACACTCACATTTTTCATAGTAAGCATCAATTCAAACTAACTCTTCTATATGACGTAAGTCAGAATTACAGTTTTGATCTGAATTATATATTTAGATACTTTAATGAAATGCCTGTCATTAACTTATGATTTTTGCTAATGTTTCTCTCTTTTATTCACATTAGCCATCATTTTATCTTTAAGATAGGCATAGGAGGGTGCGTAAGTGGAGTCACAGCATCATTTTTAAATAAGGGTTGAAAAATGAGACTGTAATTTATTTTTAACATATTTGTATGTGGTGCCTATACAAAATCCAAAATTATTTTCACTCTCCAATGGGGATGATGTGCAGCTCTTAAAATAGAAATAGAGGTAACATTCCAGTGATCATAAAAGGACAGTCATAAGCTTTTAGGGTGCAGCAATTTTAAGAGTATCCTCAGTTAATGTGAGGCAATTGCAGATTCACTGCATCTGAGTTTAAACCTCTAACTACTTTGAGTGAAGTCTATTAATGAGATGCCTTCCATGCAGCTGACATTTTAAGATTCTTGCTGCTTTTCAAAAACTGTGGGCACTAAAGATGTCTTCTTACTCTTGAGAATTGATTTCATACACAACAGGAGCTTGTGATGGATTCGCTCCCACTGTGGGAATTGTCCGTGAATATCCGAGGACAGGAATTGGCTCAGATAAAGAATCTATCATGAGTGCTCTCCTGTAAAGAGTAAGATTTTCGCATTAGAACTAGCTGATGCTGAGTTTAATTTTTAGTCTCTTTTGTAATTCTAAACCATTTGACAAGCCTCTGCCTAGTGTGAGAAGACTGATCAGGAAATTTATTCATTTCATGATCTTGTCTACTAATTTATAGCTCTTAAAAAAGTACCTCACCTGGAACTCAAAATTCCCTAAGAATTAAAAAGTTATTAATATATTTGTCTCTTCATCTATAAAACTACATTTTGCTTTGGATAAAATAGCATTTGAGGAGAATTTCATGGTAGTATGATTGATCGAGCTCTATGTTACATAGCTACATCATAAATTTCTTTATAATAAATTTATATTTTCTTTTGTTTTAAAGGACATGGGGATTGAATTGCAACCAATAGATACAGTTGCGCAAGCCAACGTGGCCAATAGCATGCTGATAGCTGATAACAAACAGTACTAGAATTGTCAGTGTGTTTTCATTGATCCATTAGACTGGACAAAATGGACCCATTAGATGAACAAAACTAATAGGCAGACACTGTTGTTATAAAGCCATAAATGAGCAATCAGTCTCATATGTGTTTGAGGATAAACTATAGATTATGGTCCTATGACTTATGACATAACTACTGGGTTATTTGTGTAATTTGAAATTTGGGTTTTATTTCCGAAAACCATGTTTTCTTATTTCTTGATGAAAAGAAAAAAAACCTATATGGAGGTCATAGTAGGTAACGAGAAAAATGACGGAAGATAAGTCCAGAAAGAAAGGCATGTCTGGGTGAGATTGGACTGTGTAGGTTAAAATAAGGTATTTGGACTTCATTTTATATTCAAAAAGAAGCCAATGGGCTGCTTTACATAATAATCTGATATGTTTTATATAATTTTGAGAGATCATTGTGGTTGATATATTACAAATAATTCTACTTTATTTTTGATGATTTATAAAATGATTTCAAGAAACAGATCTCACATCTGATTCTTTGAAAAGCGAGCATGATCTTGTAAAGTAAATAAAGATGTTTGTACAGATATTCATCTATTACCTATTAACAACTTTATTCTAGAATTATCTGGTAATGTTAATTTAATACAGCCAATATAAATAGTAATTAAGAAAATAGAACTCATTTTTGTTTCATGATCTATGAATCTAAGATCAAAAAATTATAAAAAGTAACTGCATATTTATTTGCCTTGGATAATCAAAAAACATTCTTTTTGCTGATTATCAAAATATTTGTATTATAAAAAGGTGAAATGGATTAGTGTCACATAAAAACATCTTAACTGAAGGCAAAATTGCATAACAGTATTTGACTTTGTCAATGCCATCTAATTTTCAATAGGTTCAAGGTAAAAAAGCAATAAAATGGAAACAGCAATAAATATAATTCATTAGGCACACATTCCACTTTATGGGTTGATGCAATGAATATCATTAGACAACCTATTTATTTCCTGGTTGGTCATTTAATGGTAGAACCAGTGGGCTGATTATTATGTGGGTATGCCGTATTGACAACTGAGGCAAATTGGTATAGTGGAAAGAACACTGGTTTGAGATTTAGGAAGTCTTGATCAGCCTATTCGACTAGAGAGTTGGACAAAAAACAAAGTGTTTGTAGAGTTAGTTTCTTAATCTACAAAATTAGAGGATTGAAGTAGAGAGTAGATCCAAAATGCTGGTCCAAGAATGAATGTCAGGCTGGCCTCATCAGAATTATTTGGATAATTTTAAATACAATTGATTCTCAGATTCTTCACTAAGAAATACTTATTTATTATGTCCAGAGTGGGGCTCAAGGACAGAGATTTTTAGAATTCACCCAGGTGATTCTGATGTGTAGCGATCTTTTACAACAGTTGGAATGAATGACCCCCCAAAAGATCTTTCTTTTAAAAAGAAAAAACCTTTGAATTCTGCGTTTCTCTAATCTGTTTCCAAGAATCTTTACATTATAAATTAGGCTACATTACATTTGTGGGTTTGGTACTAAATCTCAAGATTATTATTTTTTTCTTTTTATGCTTTGGAAGTAAGCTTATGCTTTTTCTATAGTTAGCAGCATCCTGTGCAGACATTTTTACAAATATCCCAATTTTCCTTGTTCATTGTGGAAAATGGCCTTAAAATTTTCATGCCTTTTAGCCTAACCATTTTCTTCTAGTAATAATTTCTAAACTATGTTCAAAAATGTATGCATAATAAATGTTCTTCAACATATTTTATAATAGCAATTAATTTAAAACATCACAAATATCCACAAATAAAACACAGTTAAGATAACTTTATTATAATAATACAATATTGTTAACAAATTGTCATATAATGATACAATATACTCTACAGGATTTAAAATTTCTGTTCTAGAACTGTATTTATTGACATGAAAAGTATTCACCATATATTGCTCGGTAAAGAAACATCAAATGGTATTACCCTATGTTTCTAAAGAAAAGATGAAAAATAAAATCTCACAAATAAAATTTTTAAACAACTAATGCAAAAATAATTTAATATTAAGTTATTTCTATCTTTAAAGAGATGGAATTACAAAAGATTGTTTTGTTTTTGTTTAGACAGCTCTATATTTTTTCAAGATATATATTTATTGCTTATATTACTGTATTTAAAAAAATATTACTCTTAGCAAGTGTGTTAGATAGATTAAGGAGACCAAGGCATAAAGCCACTTTTATTCTTCTCAGCCTAAAAATCTAAAGGCCCATTTTCAGACATCATGTAACTGATGTTACAGCTTCAAGGGACAGGATGGAATTTTGTCAAGGGAAAATTAGAATAGTAAAGCTTACACTCACACATGCATGGCCCGTAATCAATCAGTCTTTCTTCCTTCCTTTCTTCCTCCCTTGCTTCCTTCCTTCCTTCCTTCCTTCTTTCCTTCCTTCCTTCCCTTCTTTTCCATCTTTTCTTTCTTTCTCTTGCTCTGTTGCCTGGGTTGGAGTGCAGTGGTGGGATCTCAGCTCACTACAACCTCCACCTGCCTTTTCAAGCAATTCTCCTGCTTCAGCCTCCCAAGTAATTGAGACCACAGGCACCTAGCTAATTTTTGTATTTTTGGTAAAGATGGGGTTTCACCATGTTGGCCAGACTGGTCTTAAACTCCTGACCTCGTGATCCATCTGCCTTGGCCCCCCAGAGTGCTGGGATTATAGGTGTGAGCCACCACGCCCAGCAGATTTTTCTACTGTCAACTTGAAAATAAGCCTAGTTAGTGTTAGCATGGACCTGATTTATCCCTGTATCATTTGGCTGGTAAAAAAGAGTGGTGACGTGCTTTTTGCTCCTGGACATCTTCTGTCAATAATTCTTTATTTTGTCCTAGTTTCATGTTGTAATTAATAGTATTCTTGAAGAGCTCAAAATGAAGTGCTTAATTATATTCAGCTGCAATTATAGTTATTAATTGATCCGAACTTATTAGCATGATACCTAAAGGGAACCAGTTATATAAAAATTGTAGTAGGCACAATACTTTGAGTATGACAGTCATGTGAGCTAGCAATCGAGATTAATTCTATTTTATTAATTTGATTAAGTTTTACAGCTTTTGGAATTCATATTGGAAACCCAGGTCTAGACTAAACCATTATTTTATAAACAATGACAAAAGAACCCAAAAAACTGAATGAAATATTACAGGCAGGAATAGTTCTTCCTTCAAATGAGTTTAACTCATTATTTTGAAATTATTTATATATTTCCCAGTTGGATGCACTGTCAGCTCCTGATTATCCATGCCAAAGATAGCTTTAAATCTCAAGAAAGATATTTTATCAAATCTATATGCATGTCCTGAATCCCACCAAAAGGATGAGTCATATGTTAGAGTATAGACATCCTGTTTTCGTTAACATTTTGTAGGATCTAATCATCACGCATGGATGTGTTCAATCCTCTTGCCCTGGATGCTTTCACTGTACTGGGTATTATAAAGCAAGTTCTTCAAACTCTGAACTTCCACCATGCCTGCCCACCTCATTTCTTTAATATGCCAACCTCCTTCTCATACTAATGTATTTTGTACATTTCTGCCTGGAATTTTCTCTGTCCCTAGGCTTTTCTTGTTTAATTTTTACCATCATTCATAGCTCAGCTGAAATTATACTTTCTTATAGAGGAAGTATAATTCAGTTATATCACCCTATTCTTTTCCATTATAATTCTTCCTCAGTGTGTAGTGATACATTTATTTGTGACTGAATAATGTGTCTGACTTTTCCTTTAGAATGTAAGTGCTACAATATCAAGAACTGTACGTTTTCACTTGATACTCTACACCCAGAATACAACACAGAACACAGCACATTGGAAATATTTCATTAAATGTTCATGAATGAGTGGAGTTTTCATCTTTCTAATATCTTTAGCAGTATTTTGATCAACTTCAGTTTTTTCATTTTTTTGTTTGTTTGTTTTTGATGGAGCCTCGCTCTTGTCACCCAGGCTTGAGTGCAGTGCTGTGATCTCCACTCACTGCAACCTCTGCCTCTCGGGTTCAAACAATTCTCCTGCATCAGCCTCCCAAGTAGGTGGGATTGCAGGTACCTACCACCACGCCCAGCTAATTTTTGTGTTTTAAGTAGAGATGAGGGTTTCACCATGTTGGCCAGCCTGGACTTGAACTTCTAACCTCAAGTGATCCACTCGCCTCAGCCTCCCAGAATGCTGGGATTACAGACAGGTATGAGCCACTGCTCCCAGCCTCAACCTCTTTTTAGATACAGTACCCGTTATTACTAGTTTTCATCTGTCTTGGTAGTTCTCCTTCTTTTGCAGTTTGGTTAAATGGTTATAACCAAGCTCATTAAGCTTCATTTTATATGTAAAATTTTGAGAGAATCATCTTGACTATGTAAGTATATATATACTTGAGTGCTGTCTTTTGTGGGTAAAGTATTTGGCTGAGATACTAAAGATCTCAATAGTTGCTTTGCATTTTACTATTGACCAGGGGCGTTAAGGAAGTCATTCAGCTCCTGTTAGCATCAGTTTGCTGATTTATAAAATGGCTAAACACTACTTGCCCTCTACAAATCACAGAGCTATTGTGAAGATCAAATTACATACGGCATTCAAAAATGTCTTGCAAATGTTAGAACTTTACTAATTTCAGTCCATATCAAAAATCCAAATTGTGTAGAAAATTTGTAGATCTTTGAAATTACATAATCTTAAAATATTTGTGAAATATGGTAGATTTTTAGATCTGAATTTCTTTAAGACAAAGTGCTTTAGTAATAAGGAAACAATGATATTATCCATTCAGAAGCATAGATGACAATAGAAAATGTTCGAAACGTGACTTCAGAAAATATACTAATAGCTTTTCATGGACAAATTGGCAACTTCTCGATACATAAAAATTACATTTTAACTGCAAATGAAAATATAGACATACTTCCTTCTAGAAATTTTACTGTAAAAGTTTGTAAAAATTTGATTATTAACTTAAAATTAATCATTTTAAGTCGATGCTTTACATATATTAAAAAGTATTCATTTATATGTCATTTTTATAAGTATAAAATATTTAAATATAATCTCTACTATTTTAATATAGTTCAATTATATTCCTTGTGGAAATTATAAATGATTCTCTAAAAAAATAAAGGCATTAGTCTGTCGAGATGATTAAACAGACATTTTTCCTAACCTTCTTTCTTCTAGTGACGTATACTTAAAATCATGTAAGTTATGAATAAACTTTCATATTAGGTGTAACTAACTTTATCTGACTCATGAAGAGGGATTAGTATCTCTTTTATCATTTAGACATTAATGAACTTTCAGTCCTACCCAGCAAAGTTACCCATTCATCTTTCTGAAAAAAAGATTAATTATTGTTTAACCTGCCTCCTAAGTATTACTATGTTGTATAACAGTAGAAATAATAGTAGAAACCATACTTTTTCTATTACAAGAAAATAGAGGAAGTAGATTGGAAAATAGAATCTGAATGAAGTCAAAGTTAGCATCGACTGTTAAATACAATTTTCATTGTAAGTAATGGTATGTACGTATGTAATGTTAAAGCTTTCCAATGAACCTTGGGTTACCTGAGCTGAATATTTTTGGTAAGGAAACCCTCAGTGATATGAGCACTGCAGACCCACAGAGGCCTGGTGCACAACTTTGTCTTTTCATGGTTCTATGATTCGTGCCTCTGTTGTGCTTGCTCTTGACTTGACATTCTGCCAGTCAGTGCCGTGTGAGCTCCCCAATGCCTTGCTGTCCTTATATAGCTCTGTAAGCTGACATTTCATCATTCAGACCAAGCAGATAGAAGGCGTTGCTTACTGTTTTAAAATGAGTTGTATAGCATTGCATTCTATTATTTGATAGCCTTTTGGTAAATACAGCAGAAATACAACTTCAACCAGTTTAAGCTAAAAAGGGGCTTTTGTTATAAAGCTAGTAAGGGTGTCACTGATCCAATGCAAAAGAAGTAAGCAGAGGCTAATCCTGGGATTCAGACTCAATCCAGTCTTTTATTGTGTATCTCATACTACACCTCCCCACCAGTATTTCTTGCCCACCCCGCATTCTCTCTCTCTCTTTCTGTCTCTCCCTAGACTGATCTTCTTATATATCTTCTTATCATACATGTTATACAGTGTCCTACAAATAAAAACAACTCAGTGACTAATGCATGTCAAGTGCCTATCCATTCACCAGTTCACCAAGACCTGTAAAAACATGGCTGTTTGAAAAAGACCTACAAAATAAGAATTCCCAAAACAAGGGCATTTCTGTGAAGATAAACAATAGTTGTCCAACAAATATATGATATATATTTGTTTAAAAAAATTGACAGCCTAATGATCTCTTAATACACAATCTTACTTTACCCCCCTGCCCAAAATCACAAAATGGAAAAGAGAAGTTACATTTATTGTTAAAAGTTGAGATCAAGATCATACCCAAAGCCTGCTACAGAAATATACTAAGTTGTCAATATGAGTAATTAGGTATAGAGACTGGAACCTGTTTAAAATCCTTTAATCTCACTGATTTAGTGTGTGTTGTTTCCCCAGTGAGTTACATGTTACCAATAACCTGCCAGAAGAATTTGAATATCACAGAGGATTTTCAAAGTCAGAAGAACTGGGTAATAAGGAGATGAAAGAATTTTTCAGAAGACTTTTTTTTTTTATGGAAACTTACTTTTAAATATAGAGGAATGTAAGAACTTGCAAGTAAGAGTGAATTGGTTTGCAAAGTAGATTCTGATTTCCCTTCATCTTATCTTTATTGGTTTATATTCTCTTCAAATTTCCTTCATGTCATTTGGAAACAACTGCTGTTCGAAAACTGTATCTTTCATATACAAGCGTTTACTATAAAACTTTTCCTTAATGTGTCTAAAGCATTTCTTTTTCACTTAAACATTTTTTTCTTTATTTTAAGCTAGTTATGAGACAGAATGGTGATATGTCCATTTGCTTCATTTCATATGCACATTTGTTCTATGGGAAAATGTGGTCTACTCCTAATTTCATTTTCATTTCCTAAATAAGAAGACCCATTAAAAAGCAGACATCTGGTGTACAAAGCACTTAAAGCTGTAGCTCCCAAGGAGTGCTTTCTTCCCTCTTTAAATATGCATGAACTGTTGTTTTGGTAATCCACTTCACCCTGTCAAAATAGAATCAAATAGAATGTATGTGTGACCTCTTCCCCTTCTATCCTGGGAAAATGAGTTTCAAGATCATTGAGGTGTACAGTATTCCAAAGCCTTTACTCTGCCTTTTATTCACCATGAAAGCTGTTACAGTTACAGGAGTTGAAAGTTTAGCTGAATCTTCTTTAAGAATAGCTACACTGTTTTAGTTATAAAGAATGACTCTATGAACTTTTAATATTTGAACCATAAAGAATGAATGTAAACTTTCAAAAATAAAACTTGAAAGGAGTTTAAGAATATCTGTACCTGCATTGTTTTTTTAAATATCAGATACGCCTCAAGGTTTTTAATACAGTTACCTCAACAATTCTATGAACAAAATAGTTATATTTAATGGATATCGAAACTAAATATGGTTAACTTATTTTCCTAGAAGAGAGTAACTAAAACATTTAGTTACTAGGCGCACTAAACATTTTCCTTTTTCAGTTGGTGCACATTTATTGTCAGTTTGCTTCCTTGAAATTTAGGCCCACATTCCCCAAGATTGAGTCCTGTAGAATATTAACTTTCCGTATCCACCACTCTGTTCCATGCAAAGGATTACATGGTCTAATGCTACATACCTTGCTTTCTCATATAGGTTCATAATTTAAATTTGCATATTACACTTTCTACCAATGCTTTTAGTAAATATTCTGTGCTACCTTGGTTCACCCAATTTGTCTAAGAGTATTTATTCCCTAAACATTAAATAAAAATCACTTTTGGAAGCTGTGATCTATACTATGTTTATATGCAGATTATATCAGAGAACAGTACAATACTTTATTAAGACAAGATAAGTATCTCATTTTTTCTTCCTTCTAGTTTTGATTGTCTATTTTAATATAATTTTATCCATCTGATTTTGTTATCTTGAAATTTTATTTGGTTATTTTTCCGTGAGTAGTTGGATTTTCCATAACAGTTCATATATATCTTCTGTGTGTGTGTCATCCTCACAGCTGTTCAAACATTTTAAGGGAGAGAAATGGATACTTTTGCTTTTAGAATCTATTTACAAGTTTTATGCTTCTAAATTTGGGTAAATGAGTCTGTGCCACTTGTATATTCTAAGATACTTTGTTGTAGTTAGAGTACTTATGTGATCAATGATCACATAAGTAGTAGTCTATTAATTTTAAATCATATTTTCTAACATTGTCTATTAATGTGGTTTTGATGAATGTGATGTCTGTGAGAAGACAGCTTTCCTCACTAGGAGAAAGTAAAAGGAGTTTTTGAACCCTGACCCAAATCTCTGAATTTATTTACCATGTAGTCCCAATCAAAAGCCATTGACCATAGTTTTTCACAAACCACACATGTTTGAATATCAGAGCTGAAAGATTGCCTAAGTAAAATACAGTATTTATAGGATTCTGGGGGAAAGATATCTGGCTAATTTAAGATTACACCAATTGTATTCTTTGCTTACCAATTTGCAACAAATTCTTTATCGGCCTTAGAAAATACACATAATAAAGTACAGAGAACAATATTTGCTTATTTTTTAAACTTATGGTCTTGTAATGCTTTAGTGCTATCACAATGGATATTAAAGATTGTTGTATTCACTGTCTATTTGAGTTAAATCTATATTAATCCTAGGGCTTATCATAATATTGTGGGGGTTTTTTGATTTATTTGGAAGGTGTTTTTTTTTTTTTGTTTTTGTTTTGTTTTGTTTTAGAACTAAACTCCTCATATGACTTTGTTTACTAGCTTTAGATATCTTTCTCCTAGAATAACAGAAAGAGTCATGGTAAGGGGATGGGTAGTTTGAATTTCTTAGCTACACGGATTATAGAGAAGATACACTTTATGTTATTAGACATCTATTTCTCCCTAGACAACACTGCTGATAGTGGACTATGAGACGGATGAATAGGCCAGTAGCTGTGGCTCATGTCTGTAATTCCAGCACTTTGGGAGGCCAGGGCGGGTGGATCACAAGGTCAGGAGTTCAAGACCAGCCTGGCCAACATAGTGAAAGCCCATCTCTACTAAAAATACAAAAAGTAGCCAGGCCTGGTGATGTGCACCTGTGCTCTCAGCTACTTGGGAGGCTGAGGCAGAACAATCAATCACTTGACCCTGGCGGGCAGAGGTTGCAGTGAGCTGAGATCATGCCATTGTACTCCAGCCTGGGTGGCAAAGTGAGGCCCTGTCTCAAAAAAAGAAAGGAAGGAAGGAAGGAAGGAAGAAGGTAAGGAGGGAGGGAGGGAGGGAGGGAGGAAGGAAGGAAGGAAGGAAGAAAGGAAGGAAGGAAGGAAGGAAGGAAGGAAGGAAGGAAGGAAGGGAAGAGAAGACTGATGAATAATATTTGATTAGTCAAATTTCCATCAAATATAGGAAAAGGTTTAAATTGTAGCCATAGTTTTAAAATAAATAGTCATTTATCCTTAAATGATTTTTTCCTTTTATCATGAAAAATTTCAAACATAGGGTATTAGAAAAAAGTAGCATAATGATCAGTATATAATAACGAACTAGATTTAGTTGTAAGTAATATTTTCCACAATTTTTATCTATCCCTCCTGTTCTTTACTATGAAGTACATTAAAGCATTCATTTCAATGCTAGATACTTCATTATTTACAAAATATATACCAGCCACTTCTTACAAAATTAATGAAATTGATTGTAGGCCTTTTACTTTTTAAATGGGAGAGAACCAATAACTGAAATTACTATGCTCATGTTGTTTTATTGTATTGCAAGAAAAAAATGGATTTTTTCAAGGATATTTCCTCCCATTTTGCTTTTATTAATAGATTCTAATTCAGTCAACTTTGCATAATATATAATGATGAAAAAGCCCCTTTTTATTCCATCTGAATAAATGGAATTCATTGAGCTTTTGAATTTCATTGCTCAGAGAAAGCTCATCTTCAACAATATGCTGGGATTATGTGATGTCTTGTTATTTTTTTTCTCCTGTTCTTCAAAGTACAATTTCTTGAACATACGTGCAGTCATGCATTATCAGGCAACCTATTTTATAAATTCTATAATAAATTAAATAAACCTCTCTGTGGATTATTTTTGATTAACCTGGTTTAAAATAAAATGATTTACTAAAGACATGTGGGGAGGCGGGGGTAATAATATGTGCTTCTAAATCAATTATGTGCATATTCACTGTCAAACAATTGCATGTAATAGTGTATTAAATGCACTTAGTAGTGTAAAAAAAGACTTACTGCAATTGAATTAAAACTTCCAAGCTTATAATAATGTTTAAAAGCTATAAATATTTCAGTAAAATTTCAGAAATAGAATTTCTATATATGACTTCATCCTAAGGAGATTTTATTGCAGGAAGAAGTTCAAGATGTTTAATTTAGGACAGGATTTCTTGTAACTTCAGATTTTAGGGAGGAGCATTTTAGCTAGAATGGTATCATGAAGCTCATTTAAGCACATGATTTTACATGTCACTATTTTCCTTATCATCTGGAATGTTACTGGACTGAAAAATCTGGAGATGCAGTTTTACTTCTTCAGCATATGCAAGAAATAATACAATATGACTCCTTTTTTATTTTAGGAATGTTATACCCACAAAACATTGAAATTTGCTTTAAGTTAAATCAAGAACAAATAAGTTTTGACCAGAAAATTAAAGTTTTCTTAGAAAAACAAAATTACAGCAAGAAATTACTATCCTAGTAAAATAAGATGACCCTACATAGACTGTTGTACATGAATATTTCTCTTTTTTCAGTTTCATATATATTCTTTAATGAACATGAGAATACAGTTTTAGATTTCATTTGATGGCAGTTTTCTTCACTCTTCACTTCTTTACCACCTCCCCCTATTTTCTTTCCCTCTTTTCTGCTGTTCTCTTGCTCTTCATCCCACCTACACAGCTTAAGAGTTGCTGGTAGGTTTTGTGCCCCTGCTAAAATGTAAACATAAGGAGCAGTGTAAAGATGAGCTATAGTAAATCTCCAACACATGCTGTTTTGACTTCTTATATCATCTCGATTGACAAAGACAACATTGCAGACTGTCCTTTACTTGTGATGGGGTTATGTCCAATAAACTCATGGTAAGGTGGAAATAGTGTAAGTCCAAAGGCATTAAATATATCTAACCTACCCAACATCATAGCCTAGCCTACCTTAAACATGCTCAGAACACTTCCATAGCATGCAGTTGGGCAAAATCATCTCACACAAAGCCTATTATAAAGTGTTAATATCTCATATAATTTACTGAATACTGCACTGAAAGTGAAAAACAGAATGGTTCTATGGGTACTCAAATACAGTTGCTCCTGAATATGTATTGCTTTTGCACCATTGTGGAGTCAAAAAGTCATAAGTCGGTGACTGTACTCAGTTAAAATACCCTGGTTGCTGACCACGCTGATTTTTCTTTAGCAGCTTGAATTGTGATGTCAAAGAAAGTGTAACTTTTTTCAACAAGTTTTTGTACTTCAATACAATAAAAAAGTTGCACCTTAAAAGCATTTTTTAATGTAAAGAATTTTAGGCTTATGCTCTTAACATTGGAAAATACAGGAACGGAATTTATTTTTTGTAGTGGACAGAGGTGTCTTTTCTTAATAGTTAACTTATTTTATCTACTTCAAAATATAAGTTAAAAAATAAAAGCAAGAAACGTGGGCTAAAACAATATTTCAGGAGGTCATAAACCCCAGATAAAACATAGTCTTTAAAATAGTCACATAAGATTTAGGCATATGATTATACAACTTTGTCAATTTGCCTTATGCCTCTGATTACATTTAGGACAGTAAAGAAAAATACTTTCAAACATATTATTTTTATGACATAAATGAGCTTGAACAAGATATTTCAAAAGGTAAATATTGAAAAAAAATTACTGCAATACATTTTGACACCTAAAATAGGATTCTGATAAAATAATTAAAATTTTATAATTTTCAGTGCAATTAAGAAAACACCCAGCACAGCCCATTTCTAAGGAAAGAACAAGTTAAGGATAACATAAAACAAAGTTGACTTTTTGTAAAGTTGATCTTTACACTTTCAAAAGAGCACTCAACAATTCTGCCAGAGACATTGTCTACAAGTAAAAACTTGTTGTATGTGATGGGTTTGACTGACAGGTTGGATCAAGTTGAGGTGGGAGATTGGGGTGGACAAAAGAGAGGAAACAGGTTATGCCATCCACTCAAGTCAATCAAATAATCTGATTGTTCTTTCAACTGCCTTACTCTGTCAGTGACTGTTCAAGTCAATCAAAATAGTGAAACTAGTTTTTGCATGTATGCAGAGATTGATTTTATGAGCACTATTACCTCACCCTTGTTACCGCAGACATAGGAAATATTTAAGTCCACTTGTTGAAAACTATACACAAATGTTGCAAATGTTTATGGGTGCAGAGGTATGCAGAAGGGAAACTATGCTGAACTTTAAGCCAACACTGTAATTTCCTAATATTTGACTTACTGTTTGACAGATATTGAAATAATTGGTCAAGCATACACTAAGATGCTTCTTCATAGAAACATCCAGCAATATTTTTCTGGATGATGGTATCCAAGCTAGTGATATTTACAGAAATTTTATTTTTATTTTTGCTTCTTTTTTGAGACAGAGTTTTGCTCTGTCACCCAGGCTGGAGAACAGTGGCATGATCACAGCTTAATGCAGCCTGGAACTCCTGGGCTCAAGGGATCCTCCACCTCAGCCTTTGGAGTAGCTGGGACCACAGATGCACACCACCACACACAGCTAATTTTTCTATTTATTACAGGAGTTTTACGGAGCTTGCATTAAATAGCTCAGAAAGCAAGTCCTGTATTACATACATACACACACACACACACACACACACACACACACACCTTTTTTTTATTTAAAAAATTACTTCTCCAACTTTCTAATGGGGTTGTTTTTTTCTTATAAATTTGTTTAAGTTCCTTGTTGAACAGCGAGAACATATGGGCACAGGGAGGGGAACATCATACACTGGGGCCTGTTGGGGGGTGGAGGAAGGGGAGGGATAGCATTAGGAGAAATACCTAATGTAGATGACAGGTTGATGGGTGCAGCAAACGACGGTGATGCATATTTACTCATGTAACAAAACTGCACATTCTGCACATGTATCCCAGAACTTAAGTATGATAATTAAAAAAGAAAAATACTTGCAAGATTAAAAAGAAAATCCTAAAAAATCTAGAAACACTGAACTGAGTCAGTAAGAAGACGCAATTGTGTTTGATCTCTTGAAGTTACTCTGCTGAAATGCTCAAGTCCAGATTAACCTCATCAATCTAAATGGATTAGCTTAATTCATTTAAACTTAGAAATAGTTGAACTACTCATTTTTAGGTCTCATGCAATTTACCTCTGTGACTCAGCATCAAATCTGTCTGCTAGGTTCATTTGGCATGTTTTGTCACTAAGATATCTGTGAAACCAATGAAATCAATCTCTTAGAAGCTTTTCTCACATTTAAGAACTGCTTTTAATTTCTTAGCCTTTGCCATGGTTTTGGTTATGTATTTCTCACTAATGACAGTAATGATATGGAGGCAGGTATTGGTTATTGAGAGGGAGATGGGATTCAATACTAGCCAATGTTATATAGCCATATATAGTTTTGAGATTATTTTATGTACATTACCTAATTTTATCTTCAGAAACATCCCTAGAGTATTATCACTATTACTATACCCCCCAGAGTATTAATACTATACTATTAATAACAATGTACTATAATGCTAACAGTATTATTATACTATTGAACAGTTAAATCAGCAGAGGCTTAAGGACAATAAAAGAGTGGTCCAAATTTGGCAGGGTGCTGTAGCTCATGCCTGTAATCCCAGCACTTTGGGAGGCTGAAGCAGGTGGTTTACCTGAGGTCAGTAGTTTGAGACCTACCTGGCCGACATGGTGAGAATAAGAATACAATTATTCTTTTATTCTACTAAAAATACAAAAAAATTAGCCAGGTGTGGTGATGGGCTCCTGTAATCCCAGCTACTTGGGAGGCCGAGGCAGGAGAATCCCTTGAACCCAGGAAGTGGACGTTGCAGTGAGCCGAGATTGTACCACTGCACTCCAACCTAGGCAACAGAGTAAGACTGTTCAAAATAATTAATAATAATAGGCCAAATTGGACTAGCTCCTGGTAACAGGATAGGCAGGGGAGGCCAGTGCTTGCTGCAGTCTGGGGCACCGCCATACACTCCTTGCGCTGCCAGTTTTTATTCCTTCTAGGTGATGTTTATTTCAATCAGTTGAAACCAAGAGGTTATTATTTTTCCTAACAACTTATTATTGAGATTGCCTCCATGAAGAAAGGTCAGGTTTTTACTCCAAAGGGACTGTAAAATAATAAAAATTGTTTAACCTTCCTTGTCTTAATGGTGAAAGTCTAAGTTAAAGTAAAATATCACTGTATCTGGTGAATAAAAAGCTTGAGCTGTTTTAACTGATTTTCCCTTAGAATTGGAAAATTCTTTTGGTTCTGTCCAATAACTCTAGGGTTGTTATTTGAATCAATCATGCTAGATTGTGTGTGTGTGTGTGTGTGTGTGTGTGTGTGTGTGTGACAGAATCTCATTCTGTCACCCAGGCTGGAGCGCAGTGGCATAAGCTCATCTCACTGTACCCTGGATCTCCTATACTAAAGCAAACCTCCCACCTCAGCCTCCAGAGTAGCTGGGACTAAAGGCATGCACCACCATGTCCCGCTAATTTTGTTTATTTTTTATACAGACAGGGCCTCACTATGTTGCCCAGATTGATCTCTAACTCGAGAACTCAAGGGATCCTCCTCCCTTGGCCTCCCAAAGTGCTGGAATTACAGACATGAGCCACCATGCCTGGCCTACATAGCTTTTGTTTGTTTATTATTTTTTTAAATACAAGGACAACAACAATAATATAAACAGAAGCTATTCTACAAATATTAACCTAGATTTCTTTGAAGGTAAAAGTGAATGCATTAAGGTGTGCAAAGGGCAATATGGGAAAAACAATTTGTATATTTTTGTTAGAATAGGATATATGTATTTGTACCATATGGAATCAGTTTTAGGGCATATTAATTTTATATTAGTTTACTCTTCTATAGAATCATTCAAGAAAATCTTAAAGTATTTACCTGAAAACTTTTTTTGTTTCAAATTTTCTTAATGAAAATACTGTAATGTTGGCTTTCACAAAAAATTTGCAGAAACTAAAGTTAAAAAAACATAGGTTACTTATTAAATTGAGAAAAGCTTTGAACACTTGATGGTAAAGAATATTGCAAACAAGATCCTGGTTTTCCTTAAAATTAGACTTTTTAAATGTAAAATTAGTCTTTATCTTTTTAATGAAAATCATTAACTTGGCCTTTAGTGTATCTAGATGTTGATTTCACGTTATTTTTAGCATGTTTCTAAAATATTAACTTTGTATCCAAATTGATTTTTAGTTAATAAAAGAAAATAATTTGTGTGATTGAACATGAGCTTGGAAAGTTAGTAAAGAGAAAAATGTTGATTTAGAATTGGGATCTACTTTCTCACTAGTTAAGAATCATTCTGGGCCTATGCAGTGGCTCACACTTGTAATCCCAGCACTTTGGGAAGCTAAGGTGGGCAGATTATTTGAGACCAGAAGTTCAAGACCAGCCTGGCCATGGTGAAACCTCGTCTTTACAAAAAATACAAAAAATAACCAGTTGCAGTGGCATGCCTCTGTAATCCCAACTACTCTGGAGGCTAAGGCACAAGAATTGCTTGAACCCAGGAGGCGGAGGTTGCAGTGAGCCGAGATCCTGCCACTGCACTCCAGCCTGGGCGCGGGTGAGTGAGATTCTGTCTCAAAAAAAAAAAAAAGATTCTGTTCAGTAAGATTTCATAATTAATTTTTTTTTATGTCAAAGGTAAAATAAAAGACTCATATTCTCTTAACAACTGGGGAAGGATACATACTTAGGACCCCTGATAAAGTCTCTTTATTCTTTATTGGGTGCTTTAATGATATGCCTTACCTTATTGTATGAGTTTTTAAAACATCACCTCCTACTTTACTAAGAAAATAGAGATGACCATGCTGGAATCTTTTTTCACCTGTAAGTTCTTAATACATTATATTATTATTATCATCATTTCTTTTTAAAATCTCAGGACAGACTTGTCTCTGCTCTTTTTCTCCACCTAAAATCCCAAACTGGTGTTTCTATTTCTCATCCCGTTAGCCTTCTCTGGAGTGTTATTTTGTCATTTACGTCTCTTTCCTAACTCTATTTGTTTTCTCTCCATGGATTCTTTGTCTGTACTCATGATCTTTCATCAGAAAAAAAGTAGATTATTCCAGTCTTTTAACATTTTAGAGTCTATTCTCTATCCTTGAGACTCTACTGAAGCCCCTCTCTCCAAAGTCTTTTAATGTTTTACGGAGTTCTTATTTTCTGTAGCTTTCAAATTATTGACTATCCAGTCATCTTGGATAGTTTTCTTTCTTAATTGAATAATATTATACACTCTAGTCCTCTTCCTGTCATCAACTTTGCTGTATTGTTTCTTCTTGCCAAAATCAAATTTCTTTCAATTATTATTTATTGTGTACCTGCTATGAGTTGAGAACTTTTAATGAAACTGAGGATACAAAAGTGACTAAGAAAATGTCCTGCTTTTATAAAGTTGCATGCTGGTGGAAAGAGAAATAAATTAGAAAACATAAATAATAGAATTTAAGTTGGTGGTTAAATTAATTCTGTGGGAAAATATTATAAATCAATAGAATAAGTGGACACAGAGAGCTCTTTAGCTGGTGTCATCAGGAATATCCTTTCTTGGTGAGTGGCATTTAAATAGAGACACTTTTGGCCTCTCTTAGAGGATGTTCTACAAAGTCCTGAATATAGAAACTATTGGAAACTAACAGAACCAGTGGAAAGGGCCAGAGACAAGAATGGTAAATCTGATAGAAATGGATTCTGTGATTTGTAGGAGAATGGTTTTGGAAAATGGGAAATGAAAAGGTGGAGACAATACATTAATGATTTCTAAAAGCTGGTTCTGATATGCTAGCGATATGAGACTTTAAAAAAAGGGATATTGTGACACATTTATACGCTATGGAAATTACCCAGGATTGAAGGAGGTACTGCCTGTGCAGAAAGGGATGGTAATTGTTGGAGTACTCCAGTAGTGTTGATGCTCTTGGTTTTTTGTTGGTTGTTTTGGTCACTAATGTGATGGTGATTGTGTAGCTTGTACTTTGGTAAGTTATATGTATGTCTATGTCTTTCAATTGATTAAAAATCAAAATATCTCTTATTCTTCTTTGTCCTACCCATGATTGCCTTTTCTAGCATCTAGCACAATGCTCAATAGTGTCTAGATTTTTGTTGCCTTGTCATTTTCAAAATGCTTCTGGGTTTATGCCTTAAATGATGTATCATTTCATTTAATGTAATAATGGCCTTTAAATTACCAATACCAGTTGCATCTGATGCATATTGAACACCTTTAAGTCCAGGTTATTATGTATGAGACTAGTGCTTACAATTTAAGCAGGTGGAATACATTTCCTCTACTTACATGGAAAAACTAAAGGGGAAAAAAGTCTACAACCAAGTCACATAATAGTTTTTAACCTAAATTCCCAGTCAATTTTCAGCTCTGTCTAGCTAATCTGATTGATTGTTGCCCCATCAACTAACATGTTTGCAAATTCAAAGTCAGTAATACCATGAACAATTCAGTAATATCAATAAGATAACACCTATTTGTATTATTTTTATAATGTGATTAAAATGATGCAAAAGAAATAACCCTTGCCCTTTTTTTGTCTTCAGTAGTTCTGTGGTTTACAGGTAGCACATCTGAAGCTGTTAGGCTTTTGTAAAGCCAATGTGGATTACAAGAATACACGATTAGGCTCTGGTGACAGGGAACAAAAGCAACATCTGCTTCCTTGGCTTTCTGTGTTACAGGAGAGAAACCCTGCCCATCACTATATGCAAAATCACTATACTACCCAGTCCATGGAATACTCATCTTAGGATCTGGAAGCTAGTGGAGATGTAACTGTATTTCAAATTTTAGTATAATGCTGGTATAATACTTTTATATCAGTACCCTGTGTTAACTGTATATGCGCTTTATTATTTTAATATTTAATATTTGAAACCAAGTCTTCTGTGTTTATATAAATTTTTATATTTTACATTCACATTATAAACTGATGTTTAAATCAAATTTAGAAAAGAAAATTTGAGTGATTAATTTTATTAATTATATCTGTTTTTCTCTCAAGAAAACAATACTTAAATGAAACTGAAATTTGTTTGCTTCTATGTCTACATGAAACACAAAATATCCACTAGAGAATACACACAACATATAAATAAATATGTTAATATTTGCACAACTTAAAAAATATGCATACTGTATTTGTATTTCTGTTTTTTTAAAAAATAAAAACGTTGGGATTTATAAATATTCCTGAGGAAATTCCTTATATTTCCTAGCCAAATTAGTTCTGAGGTTGGCATTTGCTCCCTACAGCCTAACCAGAGAGTGGACCATTAGTTTTTCTAGAGCTTTGGGACTTTGGGATTTTGCCTTTGGAAATTAAATATGTAATATTGCTTTGTCTGGACTGGCTTAGGAAGGATCCTCCCTTCATTCCAGGGCAATGTCAAAATTCATAGAAGAGCAACAGCTAATATTGTCTATTGAAATCAAATCTGATTCTTCCCCCTCCCATCTCCCACGCCTGCCCTTGGGATTGTGACATCATTACCATCTCAAGAACCCCTTGGGTTGTTTTTCCTGTTAAAATGAAGTGAGATTAGGGTTCTAGGAGAGAGAAGTCAAATCTTTGAGCACTAATCATGCCTGGATGTCTTTTATTACTTTTCAGGCAGTGGAATTCTTTTGGCTTCAAGAATTACACCACAGTCGTTTAATGTAAATGTGGACAGAAAAGAATACAATTAGGTGAATCACACAGAAAATCTGCTTTTTTTACAGCAATCCTTGAAATGAAAGATGCATATATTAGAAGGTTATCTGGCATATGAAAGGGACATTTATTCCCCAAGGAGAGAAGGAAGTTACTTAAAAGAAATAAGGTTTTATTAATATTTTTCAATTAAATGTTGTACTTTCTTTATCCTTTTTCCTTTGTAATTTTCATGTTGACCTATGTAAGTGCTTTGTTCATGTAGCATTCACTCTTTCTTGGCAAGTCATCAGATGGAGCAAGTTTATTGAAAAAGAAACAGAATTAAAAATTCAATGACAGAAATTCAAATAGTGTCTGTTTAGAGCTTATCTTCTTAATGTTAGGGCTTTCATGGTTATTGGTTGGGGACTTTTGGGATTGTTTCCTAATGCTCAGGTGGATGATGCCAATATCAAGGGAAGTAATGGCGTTACTTTAATTCCAGGGGTTTTTGATGATTGCATCATGTTTAAGCATTGTGTATGTCTATATATTTTTCATTTTAGCATACAAAATTGTCACATTTTTGTAAGTGAATTATTTGAATTAGAAAAGCTCAATCATACAAAATGAAAGGTGCTGTTCTTATGCCTTCTCCCAAAACGTGACTAGTGGAAAAACAATGACTTTTTGTTATATTTTGGTAAATTTTATAATCTATGGTGATAAACAATATTCAATAACCTTTATATTTGGGAGAATATTATACATACATGATGACTAATCACGCAAGGCAGAATAACCTTCAACACTATTTTTAAACCTATAAAACAAAGAATTGCTACCTGACCTGCAAGATTTCATCCACCTCTAAAATCTTATGCATTCTATAACATGAGGGGAAAACACCATAATTTACTTAATCATAAAATATGAATGTGAACCTATTATACCTTTATACATTCCTTTTTAATGAAGTATTCAAAATTGTGATACTGTACATCAGAAAAATAAATTATATATTAAAAAGAAAGTCTCCAAGATTTTAGAATACTTATTTAAAAATATTTCTACCGTGCTTTCTGCCAAAAATGAAATGTAATTCAAAAGCATCCATTGAAATAATTAAACTTCTTTCTGCCAGAATAATCTGGTATTAGAATGTCATGACTTTTTTAAAACAGATTTTATTTTTTAGATCAATTTGAGTTTTACAGTGCAACTGAATAGGTACAGAGATTTTCCATATATTCCTCCCTCTAGATATACTTAGGCCCCCTTACTATCAACATCCCACACTGACATGGTATGTTTGTTATAATTGATACACTTATATTAACACATCATTTTCACCAAAGTCCCTAGTTGATGTTAGGGTGTTGACTAAAAGAGTCAATCTCTGTAAAATATTTGAAGAGATTTATTCTGAGACAAATATGAGTGACCAATAGACTGTGACACAACCCGCAGGGGACCCTGAGAACATGTGCCCAAGGTGGTCAGAGCACAATCTAGTTTCATACATTTTAGGGAAAAGTGAGACATTAATCAAATACCTGTAAGATGTACATTAGTAGTTGGGTCTGGAAATTTGGGACAACTTAAAAATTTTCTAATTGGCAACTGGCTGAAAGAGTTAAGCTATTATCTAGAGACCTGGGGTCAGTGGAAAGGAATGTCTGGGTTAGGATGATAAGATGATAAGGGTTGTAGAGACCAGAGTTTTATCTCATGTAGATGAACCCTTCAGGTAGCAGCCTTCGTAGAGGGTAGACTGTAAATGTTCCTCATCAGACTTAAAATCTGTGCTAATGTTCATGTTGGTCAGCTTTTCCTGAAATCCAAAACAGAGGAGTGTATGATGAGGCATGTCCAACTCTCCCTTTCCATCATGGCCTGAACCAGTTTTTCAGGTTAACTTTGAAATGCCCTGGCCAAGAGAAGGGGCCCATTCCAATGGTTGGGGTCCTTAAAATTTTATTTTTGGTTTATAAGGGTACTCTTTTGGTTGGTAGACATTCTATGGGTTTGGACAAATGCATAATGACATGATATATATTTACTGTTCTGATATCTTACAGAATAGTTCCACTGTCCTAAAAATTCTCTGTGCTCCATCTGTTTTCCATTCCTTCCCACTAGCCCTTGCCCCCTGCAAACCACTGATCTTTTTACTGTCTCCATAGTTTTATCTTTTCCACAATGTCAAACAGTATAGAATCATACAGAATGTAGCCTTTACATATTGACTTTTTTACTTTGTATTATGCATTTAAGTTTCTTCCGTGTTTCATTGTGGCTTGATAATCATGTTTTAGAGACAA
Organism: Sapajus apella; assembly: GCF_009761245.1. Classification (NCBI taxonomy): domain Eukaryota; kingdom Metazoa; phylum Chordata; class Mammalia; order Primates; family Cebidae; genus Sapajus; species Sapajus apella. The sequence continues at coordinate 30,892,198 of NW_022436948.1, forward strand.
AATGTTGCTTTGTTGTCTAGATTTCCTAGGCCGGAGTGTAGTGGTACAATCACAGGTCACTGCAGCCTCAACCTCCTGGGCTCAAGCAATCTTCCCAACTCCAGCCCCTGGAGTAACTGGGACTACAGGCACAAGTCATCATGCTCAGTATCTTTTAAATTTTTTGTAATGTCACTGTCTTACTATGTTGGCCAAGCTGGTCTCAGATTCCTGGCCTCAACTGATTCTCCTGCCTCAGACTCCCAAATTGCTGGTCTTACAGGTGTGAGCCATCATGCTTGGCCACTTGACCTTTATTTTTCTTTTTTTTTTTCATTTTTTCTCTCTCATTTTTGAGATAGTGTCTTGCTCTGTCATCCAAGGTGAATGGCAGTGGTGTGATCACAACTCACTGCAGTCTCAACTTCTGGGCCTCAAGCAGTCCTCCCATCTCAGCCTGCTCAGTAGCTGGGACCATAGTTGTGCACCACCACATCTAGCTAATTTTCTTTTTCTTTTCTTTCTTTCTTTTTTTTTTTTTTTTGGTGGCTATAAGGTCTCACTATGTTGCCCAAGCTGGTCTCGAACTCCTGGGCTCCAGTGATCCTCCCACTTGGGCCTCCCAAAATGTTTAGATTAAAGGTATGAGCCACTGCACCTGGCAATAGTCTTTTTTTAAGTACTGAATAATATTACACTGACTATAATACAAGTCTATATAGTCTATCTACCTAGTCACCTATTGACATATTAGTTGCTTCCTAGTTTTGGCCCATGATGAATAAAGCTGCTATAAATATCTGTGTGCGGTTTTATTGTTGCTGCTTTTCAGTGCTTTTAGGTAAATGCCAAACAGTGAATTTGCTGCATTGGGTCATAAAAGTATGTTTAGTTTTGAAAGGAACTGCTAGCCTACCTTTCCAAGTGTCTGTACCATTTTGTCTTCTCACCAACAATGAATGAGAATTCCTTTTGATTCACATCCTTGCCAGCATTTCGTGTTGTCATTGTTCTGTATTTTGCCCAGGATAACAGGTATCTCATTGTTTTAATTTGTGTTTACCTGATGACATACAATGTGGAGCATTTTTTCATATGCTTATTTGCAATGTACACATCTTCTTTGGTAAGATGCCTGTGAAAGCCTCTGACCTACTTTTTAATCAGATTGTTTTCTTATTGTTGAGTATTTAGGGTTCTTTATATACTTGCATAACAGTCTTTTGTCAAGTATGTATTTTACAAGTATTTTCTCTTAGCCCATGTTTGTCTATTCATTCTCTAGACAGCATCTTTCATGTAGCGGATGGTTTTTATTTTAATGAAGTCCATTTTATCATTTACTTCCTGCAGCATGCCTTTAGCGCTGTATCTAAAAAGTCATTGACAAATGAAGATTTATCCAGATTTCCTCTTATGCCATTTTCTAGAAGTTTTATAGCTTTACGTTTTACATTTGGGTCTGTAATTGATTTCGAGGTAACTTTTCTGAAGGGTATCCGGTATTAGGAGTCCATCCCTTTTTGATATCACTTAACCCTGAAAGTAAAGTCTGTATCATTATTATTGTTTTCCATTTTGTAAATTTGATTGAGAAGCCTTATGGTTTAAAATTTTCTTAATGGTTTTCTATTAAAATAGATTTGAATGAAAAAAATATTTCTGTGAGGAACATTTATATTTCTAATTATTTGTTTTAATATAACTTCAACTATATTTTTAATCATTTTCTTCTTGAGAAACAGATTTCATTTAGTAAGCTAAAGTTACTTTTCTAAGACTATGGTAATATTTAATTTTTTAATAAATATAACTAGTATAGGTTTGGGCCTTATAGGCAAACAGGCCACCTTGGTCCTCAACATATACTTTCTCCCAGTGTATATGCAGTATCTGCTACATACAATGCAAAGCTATCATAGTGACATAGATGTTTACATAGGAGAAATTCTGTTTTCTCTACTTGCAGATAGAGGAGGTGGCTGATAATCTTGAGCAATTTCATTCTTTTCCTCGTATATCTAAAAGTGCACAATCATCCCTTGGTTCCAGGACCCCCCGTAGGAATACCAAAATCTGCAAGTGCTCAAGTCCTGCAGCCAGCCCTGTGGAATTCACAGACACAAAAAGTCAGTCCCCCATGTTCTTGGGTTACTCATCCCTCGAATAGTGTATTTTTCACCAGCTGTCAACAGAATCCAATGATGTGGAACCCATGGATATGAAGAGCCAACTGTAGAGTTATTTGATTAAATTTATACTTCTTTACTGCCTTTCAGAAATGTTGACATTTCTGCTGAAAAGAAGCTGCTAATCTTTATCCAGACAGAACAGAGAAAATGAGAGTTGAATGGATATGTTTAGGGAAACTGTACAATCTAACTTTATAAAGCGTCCCAAGGGTCACATGAAATTGAAAACTTGCAAACCAAAATGAACACCAGACTTCAGTAATTTTAAATTTTAGCTACAAGTGTATTCACAACTCACTTTCTGATTTTTTTTCTGATGATTAGCTGAGAGGTCAGGGATGATTGGCAGGTATAACAGCTCAAATAGAAGTATTTCACAAACTCCCTGTAAGCCTCTCTTGATAAACAGCTTTGATGAGTGAGTAAATAAACCGTTTTATACAAAAATCTCTGTACTTTTATGTATTTGATTATTTGTGCATCCAGTGACATACTCTAGACATATACATTGACTGAACTTATTACTGGTTGCCAAGATAGTAATAGCAAAACCTCAAAGATTGCATGATAGGAATTGCTCAAATAGTTCTATATACCTATAAATCTGGGTTTAACTATACACCACTTTCTAGTCTGATGAGAGTAGAAACACTTGTGAAAATTACACATTTTTTTTTGAAAGGTCAAAAATAATCTTGTAATTTTGACTCAAACTATAACTACACAAATAAAAAGTAAAATAATTATGATAAGTAGTCAAATTTTGTTTTAGTTTTATTGTTTCATTTAAATTCAGTTTGTGCTCCTAATAACACTATTGTCAATAAAACTTTATGCTTTAAGTGCCTTTTCATAGTTTTCCTGTCTGATAAGAATGGTACTGATAAATAAAAAAACAGTATACACTATTTTACTTTCATAGACTAGAGATAAATCATTATGAACTCCAATTGGCAGAGGAGAAAATTTGGATGCAGACAAGTTAAGTCAGGTGGCAGATTCACACTAGAAATAAATAGTGGCTATGCTCGTATAAAAACATCAATCTTCTGACCTCTAATTTAGGGCTTTTCCACCAGTAGAGTATGATTAATCAATACCAGGAAGCAAACTAAGTATCAAGAAAAGATCATCCATTTGTATAAGTCTTTCCTTTATGTGGCTGGAATCTAAAATACCAAAGTGCATAAGGAATCAAAAGTCGGCAGCTTTGACTATTTGTGAATAATCTTTTCTTTATTATTAAGAGGTTTGATGATAAACACAGACATTTGCTAGACCCAAATTGTGAAAAACTTTGTAGACGTTTTGCTAACATGTGGAAAATAAGCTCACTCTTTTAGCAACTTACTTTGATTTTCTTTTATTTTTATGCTGCTAAGAAAGCACTCAGATACATGCTGAAATATGTATTGCCTTATGGATTGCAGTTGGCAGGGACTGTTAGTGTTAAAGATTCACACATTTTGAGTAAGATTGGTTACATTTATATTTGTGTCAGTAAAAAAAAAATAATAGAATTTAGGAATTTAAAATGTAACCAAAAGGCAGAATCGTGGCTTTTGGCTGAAGAGATTAGCAGCATTCCTCTCTGTTCCCTTTTTTTCTAAGCTTAGTTTTCTAGCTAAGTTTTGGCAAACAAAATTCTTTTTTGTTGCATGTATTTTACTTTAACGTCTTCCACTGAAAAGAAAAGATAATGATATAAATAAAACAGTCTAAGGTATAGGAAGATATTTAAGAAAGAAGCAAACATTCTCTAGATGTTGTTGTTACCCAAAATATACTCTCTTTTACAGTTTACTGAAATAATTTCTTCAGTGTGTGGGAATTTCCTTTGCATCCAGCTTTACTATAGGGATGACATCACACCAACAGTGACACGACTTGTTTACAAGAGGGTGGTATAAACAGCAAATGTTCTTCCTTAAAACAGATTTCTTGTTGAACTTCAACAGAGAAAGGAGCATAAATGTAGAAGGAAGAACAGGAGATAGTCTTTAACACGTAGGGTAAAATGTAAGGTAGATGAGAGAGCAGCTAATGATGTCTTTATGTGTTTGCTACTTTTTTTATTAGCAAGTCTACAAACTTCTTTTCTATATCTAATAAAGAGTCTTGAATTTGTACATTATCTTTATATTAATATATAATGGCCTATCATACTGAGTCTTAATAGTTTAATATCTTCCCTTGTTTGCATGAATTAAATGAGAGGTAGCATCAGAAAAGGAAAGAGAGAGAGTGAATGTCTCTGTGTGGGGGTGGGGTGGGTGTGTACATGCATGCAAGTGTGGGTGTGTAGGTGTTTTGTGTCAGAGAGAGAGAGAGAGAAAAGAGAGACAATGGAAATGAAAATAAATATCTTCTCCAGCCTATCTTTGCCAGCTTTCTGACACAAAACACCTACACACCCACATTTGCATGAATTAAATGAGAGGTAGAAGCCTTATCCAAAATTGCTTTTTTTTATTTTTTCTTTTCTTTTTTTTTTTTTGGGACGGAGTTTCGCCCTTGTTACCCAGGCTGGAGTGCAATGGCACGATCTCGGCTCACCACAACCTCCGCCTACTGGGTTCAGGCAATTCTCCTGCCTCAGCCTCCTGAGTAGCTGGGATTACAGGCATGCACCACCATGCCCAGCTCATTTTTTGTATTTTTAGTAGAGACGGGGTTTCACCATGTTGACCAGGATGGTCTCGATCTCTTGACCTCGTGATCCACCTGCCTCGGCCTCCCAAAGTGCTGGGATTACAGGCGTGAGCCACCGCGCCCGGCCCTTATCCATCTTTTTCAACTGTGTTAACTTTATCTAATTTCCTACATACAATAGTAGTTTGCACAACACATCTCAGATTGTACTTGACCATATTACCGGATAATAATTTGCTTCTTGTGTGAGAAACATTGTTTAAGACTAAATAAAACTAGGTGTAAATAAAATAAGTTAAATTCAGCCCTTTGAATAATCATTTAGATCATGATTGCTAACTTTACTCTAGTACTAAGTAAAGACCTGCATGGTTATTTTACTTAGAGCATGTAAAGTCTTAGCAGCAACTGTTTGAACATGCTGGCCTGGATGGAGCTATCACGAGGTTTCTGGAGCTGGGTGTGGAGGGTGGCTCAGTTTCCACACATTAGCCCATAAGAGAAAATCATCTGGGTAAGATAGTCCAGACTATTCTGGACACGGTCATGGGTCATGGCTGGGCTACTAGAGTCCCCTGAATTCTTCTCGGGAGATGCATTGGTGCTTTGCAAAGATGTACAGTCATTAAAGGTGTGCAGCATTGGTTTTTGCCATTAAGATGCTTGAGCTTGAACGCCAGCACTGTCACTTATTAGTGAGTGTGGCCTTACACAGTTATCTAGCTTCTCTAAGTTTCAGTTTTATGATCTATGACACAGGTTAGTAATCCCTCCTTTATGGGAATGTTTAATATTAAATAATGCATTAAAAGCCCTTTGGGTAATATTAATCCTAAGGCAAGTGTCACATTATGTGGTATGGGGCATATATGTTTCCCTGTTACTCTCAAAATCTGAGCCCTACACTCCAACTCAAAGCTCCTTGTACACAAGGTCCATATTCTGAAATTCTGTTGTGTTTTTCATAGTATAGGGTGTACACACATTGTGAGATTTCAAAACTGGATTGGTTCTTGGTATCAAGTATTCAAATTGCTCAGAGCCATAGTAGTAAAACAATGGAGAAACAGTAGTGACCATATCATTATAATATACATAAGCGGTGATGTTAGTTTAACATTTATTGAGTTCCTGATACATACAAGGCCTCAGGCTGAATTTTGTCAGTTATATAAAAGTACATTTTCATCAATAAAGGCAATTCACTGGAAGAAATGTATGTTTCTAGTGGGGAAAATTAACGTACGAGACTTTATAAACAGATGAATTAAGTGTTAAATACATGAACAAGACATACCTTGTAAGAGATCAGAAGGAGAAATTATAGGAGAAGACAGTAGTTACCAGGGAATCATGGTAAAAATACAACTGTTGGACTTAGGTAGGATTTCAATAGCTTAAGAGGCAAAAAAAAAAAAAAGATAGGAAAATGTATAGCACACACAAAGTCAAAGTCAGAGATCCATAAATATCATTGGATGTGTAAGGAATTGTTATAGTTGGTTGGGGGGTGCTAAAATACAGAGTGAGAGATCCTTCATGTATTTTCTTTTCCTACCCTTACCTCCAGATATTGATAGAGATGTTTTAGAAAGTCCCGCCTTAAGTATATGTGAACAAATGAACAGCTAATTTTTATCAAAAAAGCAAAGATCTTTGAACTAATTTTATTCCAATTTTGCTCCAAAATATTATATTTCCATTTTGATTTAAAATGATGAGGATGATGGCTAAAAATAAAACAAGCCAAGTTCTATGCATGTTGCATTTTAACAAGTTGCGTGTCTCATTGGAATGCACTGCCTTCTTGTTCCACATTTATTTTTGGAATTTAATAAGGCGCCTGTCATATCTGCCTCAAGGCTAAAAAACATCATGGGGGAGAAATCCAAAGTACTGTCATGTTTGAGTGACATGGAGCCAATTTTATTTTATTCCCTTTTCATGGGGGGTAGCTGAAATTAGCCGGGCTCACTTCTGAAAATGTATTGCTATATCATCTGCTCTAAAGGCCTTATGCTGGTTAACTGGTAATGACATTGCCCAGTGACATTTGTTAGGTAGATCTGACTCAGAAAATCAGTGGAGGATTTTCATTAAAAAATTAATTCTGTGCATTTTACTGCAAAGCTCATTCTCATGATAGATTCTGGTACAGTGCCACATATCTCCAGAAGTGGGTCTCATTACCTGAGAAACTTTGGAAGGTTATAACTTCTTTATTTCTTCTTTGTGCTCCCAGAGCACATAATTAACGTACTGACTCATTCAGCTCAACTCTCCAAAGGATGAAGATGTGTGGATACAAGGGATATTCAGAGCAACTGTGGCAAACAAGTATGGTTTCTGATTCTCATTCAGGGTGAGGGAAAAACTCTGCCATTTTCTGCTTCTTTTTTTTAAGTTGATGTTTAGTACAGTGTGACTGTGTTAAGCAGAACCATGATATGTTAGGATTACCATGGAACCATCATATTTTTAGGAAGTTTAAGTGAGACTTGGGATAGATGTTGCCTTGGCTGAGTTAGTTATAAAATTAGAAATCACGGTATGCTGAAGGATGTCTGCGGCATAAAAATAAATCATGTACCATTTAATGGGTGTGTTATTGTAATAACTAAGATGAGCATTTCAAATGTTTTACTAATTAAATCAGAATTAAGGCCTGGATTTTTTGGTAGTGAAAATCAGGAATTACATTATTTAAATAATGTGAACTTAAAACATGTATACATAGTTTTTTATGTTAAAAATATATAGTATAAACAAATCAATAATTTGTAGCTAGAAAGTTCTTTCTACCTTCATTAGTTGGGATGTCCTGCCTTGTGGGTAAATGGAAAAGGAATAGCAAATCTAAGCAACATTTTAATAAGTTTGTGCCTTCTTAGGCACAAAGAGGAATTCATGATCTCTTGCCTGTGTCCTAGAAGACCTCTGAGACAGAAGTGAGAATTGAATTTGGCTACAAACTACCGAGAGAGAGAGAGAGAGAGAGAGAGAGAGAGAGAGTGTGTGTGTGTGTGTGTGTGTGTGTGTGTTTTGCATGTTGGCTACGTAAGGGCGAAGGGAACCATTATAGGAACATTTAATCCTGAGATTCTTGTGGCCATACTCGCTTTAAATCCAACTATGTGGGTTGGATCAATCCTTGGTTATATGGAAGATCACTTAGTGGTAAGGCCAGGTCTAAACCATTAGGTAGTGAGCCACCATGGAACAAATAAAGATGAAATACGAGATTGCAAAGGGAGCCCTGCCCCATGTTAAAGTGCTTTACACTTCAGCATTCTCCAGGAAATATGAATCAGAAATATGTCAGCTGCATTTTGAAGTGTTGGCACTTAACATTTTATTTTCTGTGGTTATAGAATTCCAAAATTATACTGTATAGATTTCCTAGTATATCCTGAAAGATATCAAGCAAGCAATGTAACACTCTTTTTTTGTGGACAATGATTTTAATTAAATAAATGCCATTTCTTACAGAGAATGTACCTCTTGATTATAGCTGGACTTCGTCTTATTTTACACCCAAGCTATCTCTTGGGGGCATAAATTTCCAGTCAAGGAAACAGGAAAATTTATTGGCTATTTGATTTACATGTTTATTGGGCTCTCCAAATGCTTTACTATTTAACTGGTCATTGAAAGTAGAAGAGGGCTGAGGTGGATTATATTCAATTTAATGAAAGATTTAGCTAAATTCTTTTGAAGGAAAAAATTTGGGTCAACCTTAAAAATATTTCACTTTTAGTAAACAATTGTATTTATTATTTTAGTGGTTATCTACCAAGAGCTGAATCATTTTGTACAGATTGAAATCTTTAGTCCATGTCTCCAGTTTAAGTTTTTCAGTCTTGGAAGTGCTTTATTTAACTTAAATGTATCAATAATGATACTGCTGTGGAATTGTGTCATGCTATTCCCGTGAGCAGCCCAGAATAGCTCCCAAGCTTGGAGTCTAATCTTTATTCCTGGAGGTGGCAAGAGTAGGTTGTCATGGAGCTAGTGGAGAAATCAGCAGACTCTATTTATGTTGTAAGGGAGAGGCTACAGTCTTTCTTCTGTAAAATTTTAGAATGAGGTTGTTCTGCAGGGACATCAGTCTGACTGCTTTAAAAGAGAGAGTGTACTCTACGCATGGAGGCTCAAAAAGTCTGTTTACATTGATGAGAGTAATTCCATATTCACATCCCAAATATAAGGCCAGTGGCCTTCCTTCAATTATTTTCTCACAAATACAGTGACTCCTCCTCTCTTCAGCGAGAGTAATTCTACCGCATGTAGAACATTTCCTTTCCGACCAGAAATTCTGAGAATTAGAATCATCTTCCTTGATAGAAAAGCACTAGATTGACAATTTCACAAATGTTTGTGCTCTTTCTTTTTCCATTATGTTTTCATTCTTGTGGACTATTTTGCTTAGTATCTCAAAGCATCTGACTGTCTGGGTTTGAATCCCAGATCTGCTACCTACTTATTAATCCTTTGAAACTAACCAAGTAAAGAATGTTATTAAATTCATAATACTGATAGGAATAGGATGTGGGGAAATTCTGGGCAAAAGACAACAGCTCTCAGGCAAGGGCCCCACCCTCAAGCGGAAAAGCCTGGAACCATGGCCAAAAGTAAGAACTTGCGTTCATCCCTGTTTTCCGGCTAGTAAGTTGCATTTCCACCAACAGCTCCACCCCACCCCCAGCCTGTGCCTATAAAAACCCCAGAGCTCAGCCGGCAGAGAGGAGAAGCAGCTGAATATCAGAGCCAAGGATGGATGTTGGAGAGAAGTGGTTTGATTTCAGAGGGACAGCTTAAGGTCGTAGCTTTGGAGAGGAGTCCGGCCGGGGATGGCCCAACTCTAGGGGAAGATCACCTTCTTGCTCCTTCCCCTCTTCACCTCCCCTTCTCTCTGAGAGTCACTTCTGCTGGCAATAAAATTCCCTGGATTTACCATCACCAATTAGTTCATGCAGCCTCATTCCTCCTGGGTACCAGATAAGAACTCGGGTGCCATGAGTGTGGGCACAAAAAGCTGTCACACTGACCCTCCACTAGGCTGTTAACACTTAGGCCATCTGCAGATGGCAAAGCTAAAAGGGTACTGTAATACTTTGTCTGGGACTTCAGGGATCGCTGGCACCCCACTAGAGGCTGCCATGGGGCCCACGTGCAGTTTTGCTCCTGCCAGCACCCAAAAGTGCTCACCCCAGCTCCTGCACCCGCTTATCTGCACTTACCCTCCTGTGAAGGGTGGAAGCGAGACCAAGCTAGTGGAGTCTGCCACAGCCAGCACCAAAGCAGCCAGCTAGATCTGGTGGCTGTGCACACCAGTTCCCTCCCACGAAGGGGTCAGGGAAATATCCTGCTTCAATACAACTTTCTCATTTTTTTTAAAAGAAAAATTAGTAAAATAAGTTTGGAGGTTACTGGAGCATAAATATTTTGGAACATGAATCTACCAACTTTTTGTCTCATAAATGTAAAAGTTATTACTTTTTTTTTTTTTGAGACAGTCTCAGTCTGTTACCCAGGCTGGAGTGGGGTGACATGATCTCTGCTCCCTGCAACCTCCGCCTCCCGGGATCAAGTGATTCTCCTGTCTCAACCTCCCCAGTAGCTGGGACTACAGGCATGTTCCACCACGCCCCGCTAATTTTTGTATTTTTAGTAGAGATGGGGTTTTACCATGTTGTCCAGGCTGGTCTCAAACTTCTGACTCAGGTGATCCACCTGCCTCGGCCTCTTAAAGTGCTGGGATTACAGGCGTGAGCCACCATGCCTGGCCACATTTTTGTTTTAATTTGGGTTTTTATCTCAATGAGAACTGAAAAAAAAAAAAAAAAAAAAAAAAAAAAAAGAAAAACTCTGCTGAATGACCTGTAAACCACTTTATGATAAAATATTCTGTTGTGGCTTCTGTGTATATATAGTTTTTACAATTGCTTTGGTTTTGATAATATTCTGTAGAATTTGTAATCTAGAGAGAAATAATCAAACATTCATACATATATGAAGCATTAATGCAAAATTTCAAAATCTGTAAAACATCATGGCATGTGGTAAGAACAAAGTTTTTGTAGGAGCTTGCACAGAAAAAGGCAGTTGGGCTTAACATGGTATCTCATGGTACCTTCAAAAGACCCTTAGCTATAGCACCAGCCCAATCTTCATACTGCAAGTGATAGTGGGGATTAAGTTTCTATCACATCAACTTTGGGGTTCACATCCAAACGTTTCACCCCTGCTCTCCAGGGTTGCAGTCCCATGTCTGCAGCTGTCTCAAGCTGGAGCTGCAATAGAGTGACCCTACAGTCCCAGGGGTTCAGGGGCTGCTCTACTCCCAAGGCTTTGCTAGTCATTGCACTTTTGGGGAATCTCTGTGATGGCCTCACCCCTGTGGCAAGTCTCTGCCTGGATCCCCAGGCTGTCTGGTACATCCTTGGAAATCCTAGTGAAGACTAGCCATTAAACCATGGCCCCACAGCTCCTCCATTTTGGGGATCTGAAGATTTAATGTTATGTGGACATGGCCCAGGTTTACAGCTTATACTTTCTAGAACCGTGGGTCAAGCCACGCAGACCTGGACTCACTTGAATTACAACTGGGGTGGCCAAAGAATGCTGTTTTGGAATTCAGAGAGCAAAGTCCTAAGGCAGAGCAGGGCAGTGAATGCTGAGGTCCTGCAGGCACCTCTCTCAAAACATTGCTTTCAAAGTCCTAGCTCACTTTGGGAGGCCCAGGCAGACAGATCCAAGGTCAGGAGTTTGAGACCAGCCTGGCCAATATGGTGAAACCTGTCTGTACTAAACATACAAAAATTAGCCGGGTGTGGTGGCTGACACCTGTAATCCCAGGTATTCGGGAGACTGAGGCAGGAGAATCGCTTAAACCCAGGAGGCAGAGGTTGCAGTGAGCCAAGATTGCACCACTACCCTCCAGCCTGGGTGTCACAGGGAGACTCCATCTCAAAAACAAACAAACAAACAAAAAAGAGGTCCTAGCTTGCTTAGAAGATCTCAAAAATGCCTCTATGGTCATTATCTCTTTATCTTGATGAATAGAACTTGGCTTCCTCTCTCCATGTTAATTACTTTAGGAAAGGTAGCCACACAATTAGTGACATGGTTTTGCTGTGTCCCCACACAAATCTCATTTTGAATTGTAGCTCCCGTGATTCCCACATGTTGTAGGAGGGACCTGGTGGGAGATGACTGAATCATGGGGGTGGTTTCCCCCATACTGTTCTTGTGGTAGTGAATAAGTCTCACAAGATCTGATGGTTTTATAAAGGGTTTCCCTTTTCACTTGACTCTCACTCTGTCTTGTCTGCCACCATGTAAGATGCGCCTTTCTCCTTCCACCCTGATTGTGAGGCTTCCGAAGCCACGTGGAACTGTGAGTCCATTAAACCTCTTTTTCTTTATGAATTACCCAGTCTTGTATGTGTCGTTATCAGCAACGTGAAAACAGACTGACAGGCTTTTTTATTATTTAGATGGCCAGCCTGGAAAATTTCAAAATCTTTCCATTTGCTTCCCTTTTAATTATAAATTTTATCTTTAAATTATTTTCTCTTCCCTAATTATAGTGTAAGCAGCCAAAAGAAGCCATGTAGCACTTTGGACACTTTGCTACTTAGATATTTCCTCAGCCAGACATCCTAGTACATTGCTCATAAGTTTTGCCTTTCACAATCTTAGGACATGAACATCATTCTGTCAAATTTTTGCAACTGCATTCTCCAACACTTCGTTCCTAATTTTTGTCTGAGATGTCATCAAAATGGCCTTGAATATTCATATTTCCAGCAACATTCTGATCATAACCACTTAAGTAATCCCTAAGAAAATTTAGGCTTCCCCTATGTCTCTTGTCTTCTTCTGAGAGGAAACCACTCTTTTTTAAATAACAAACAAACAAACAAAATAAACCAACAAAAACTATTACTAACTCACAGCAACAAGCTGTATGCGTAGCTTATTCATATGTCAGTTCATTCATTATAAATGACACTTGATGCATTTGAAAGAACATTATTAAATTTAAAAAGAACTATATCATTATTAAATTAGATATGAACAGAAAGTTGTAATAAATTAATTCCAACTGGTTACTTATTAGAAAGAGTAAATTACTCTATTTGACAAAAATAATACTAAATGGATTTGTATGGCTGGCTGTACCAATCTTCAAATTATGTGGTTTTGGAAAAAATATGGATGTCCCAAAGTTTACATTACAGATATTTGTGGGGCATTTTAAGATCTAAGTTAAAGAGAATTCGGAAGTTTTCTAAGTAAATTTCTGAGACGTTACAGGGTAGGGGTTCTCACTTAGCATGTCTCTGTGTTCCTTCAGATAGCTGTCAGAGGCTTATATCTGATTATGTAAAAAGTGGATTATCTTTGAAGTCATGCTTTCAACATGCAAATTTTGATTTTAATGAGAATATTTAAAAGTTAATTGTCGTTCCTGGGAGACTTTTTAAAAAATGGATTTAGAAATTAACTGTAAAAGTTAATAGAAGCCAAGCAAGTATTTCTATGAGTTGAGTTTTTAAATATACTTGTGTGGGAGGGGTATGTAAAGTCAGATCAACTAGAGAAAAGTGATTCTCAAGAAGTTATTCACATAAAGACTTATCTGACATAAACTGCAGAGATTGTTTAATATTCACCGAAAAGCTCTATTCTAAAAATAATCTTAAATTTTATCTTAAAAAAAAATCAATCTGGTATTCTTAAGCTATTATGAGTTTTGTATCCCACAGTGAAACAAAGTTTTCCCTAGGTGGGAGGAATCCAAATCTATTTGGGCAATGAAAATTATACGATTTTAGTGATATGCCTGGGCGAGTTTAAAATCATGCAGATTACAGTTATTTTCTTTTTTGTCACTGAGAAATAACAATATATGTCATCAGAGAGGCAATGGCATACCCTTGTATTCTAAATATTTGGGTTATTTCCATAAAAAAACTGTGGTTTTTACAGAGACAAATGTGGATCCTGAACTCCAGATCCAAATAATATTCATACCACCAGAAATAGTGGTAAAGAAATGACCTACAACTATGAATATAAACTGATATTATTTAAAATCCTCTAATCTGTAATATTTGAAAAATTTTATTCAAAATAATAAAGAAAAGGCATATCTTGTACATTTTTTTTTTTTGCTACTCTATTTTTATACTTTGCTTAAGCACTACAAGGAGACTTTGGCAAAGTAGTTAGCTTTTGATTTCTTTGAAAAGGTAATAAGAATATTTCTTTGTGTTTTTATACACGTATGAGCAGCTTAGTGAGACCCTATCTATACCAAAAAAAAAAAAAAAAAAAAAAAAATTAGCCAGATATGGTGGTGCACCTGTAGTCTTAGCTATTCACTGAGGTGGGAGATGACTTGAACCCAGGCGTTAGAGGCTACAATGAGCTATGATTGCCACTCTCCTAGAGCCTGGGTGACAGAGACCCTATTCCCCCACCTCCCCCCCAAAAATATATATATATAGTTTTCTGCTTTTCTAGTGAATAGTGATTTCTATATTGTCAATGTATTCATATTTTAATTGGATCAATACAAAACCTAATTTGTCTAATGCAGATGTTTTCAAGAGAGCAAACAGAGGAAGTAGCTTTACAATATGTTTAACAACTAGCATATTTCCTTTTTTTTTTTTTTTGGCTTTTTGAGAGAATGATAATTTTGACCCCCTCTCCTAACCCAGGAACTTAACATATGAAAACTAATGTACCAGATATTCTTTTTTAGGGACTTACATGATGTTGAAGTTGTATACCTTTCAGAATTGTTACAAAGGAGGAGAGAATTGTTCTACTTTTTAAAGTTTGGTTTTATTATAAGTTGTTTTTATTCTTAATAATCTTTACTTTGTTGTGAAACAAGAGCTAGAAGTTAAAGCGGTTTTGATACCACATTTGTTAAAGGCCCACCCTGTTCTAGGCACTTATTTCACTTACTTACTTAGCCATTATTTCCGTATTGAACCAGCATTTTCACTCGACTTAAGGGAAACTGAGAGTCAAAGGGTTAAGTGTCTTGCTCCAAGTCACCCATCAAAAAGTGGCAGAATAAGAACAAGGTCCCAGATCTTCTGACCCAAGGTCTAATGACTTTTCCATTAAACTTCAATTGCCAGTTTTGTGTGTAATAGGGGCAGGTTACTCGATTTGTCTTTTCTTAGAGGGAAACATATTCCAAAATGTGAAGTTTAAGCTGGACCGTTAAAAGGGAGAACAAGAGGAGGTGAGACTTTTCACTAAGATTCCGAAGATCTAGGAAAGTAAATTTTAGTTGAACACTGGGGAGATTGAATTTCCTTTTGGTAAAGGAACACAGAAATATGAGATTACCCAGTGAAATATGAACTTAGAGGCACAAAAATCTATTTGGATGTTTTGAAATCAAATTAAGTTTCTTGAGTCTAAAATGTTGAGCAAGCCTTTCTTAAAGACACCTGTAAATGTAAAAAAAAAAAAAAGTTGGTAAAGTAAAAATTATAAGAATTCATAAAATCAGCCTTCTATAAAGTGTGTGATGTTTTAAAACCAATTCAACTAGTGAGTAGATGTCATATAGGCAGTGAATATAGCTAAAGCCCCATTCTTTGGAGTTCCTAACCATGTGACCACAAATCTTCACTGCCACCTTGTGGTGGTATGTATATTTCAGAGACAGGCTCTGAGAAGAAAATTAACCTCTAAAGTGCTGAGAGGTAAGATAAAAGGTGTCTGGTGGTAGCCAACCTCCCAGCTTCTGAACTCAGGAACCAGACAAGTACGGGGAACACAGGATCCCTCTCCTGGAGTTACTATCCAAATTCCTACTGTAGCAATTTAGGAGATGCCATAGACTTGGAGAGCAGATCTATTATACAGACATCACAGGATGAAAACCTTGAGCAAGACTAGGAACTGAGTTTTCTTTCAGATTCTTCTGTGTTCATAGTGGAGGAAGACATTCTATTTTTAAGAGGATCCTAAATATCCAATGCCATTCTCGTCTAGAACATTTTAATCTGTTCTGTGTAAAGTAATGAGATAACAGTCTTGTCAAAGGAAATCCTATGGGTATGTGAGAATGGAAGGCTTCCAGTCACTTCTTTATATTTAGTTGCATTCACAAACGTGACCAATGATGTTTCTGTCTGGCGCTTAAGGGGTTACTTCCAGTCGTAAACCAGTTGCGTTTTCAGCTCTAAGCATGACATCAGGAAATGCGTTTGATTCCAAAATGATCAATTATCAAAGCCTGTAAGTGATAGCTAATGTGCCTGTAAACCCATTAACCAAATGAAGCCGCCTAATTGTCAACAGTTGATCAGAATTTTGTTTGTCTTTAGGTGTCAGTGGCCTTCCTGTGTTAATTTCACGAGCAGAAGTCGGATTAATAGATCAAAATAGTATGATAGCAGATGACAATAGATGACAAGCAAAGACAAATTTAAATTTATTTTGATTTATCATTCTATAAATGTAATAAAACATGGTACTTAAGTGTAGCTATCCTTTATTTTATTTTTTATAATGCTCAAAAATATTTATAATGTATCTTTGTGCTAAAACCAAGTCTTTACCGGTTGCATAATATGTAATTTGGGCAAATCATTTAACCTCTTCCTTTTTATACACCATGAAGATAACATTAACATCATTAAGAATAAATGGGTAATAAAACTAAATCATGTGGCATTCTCAATAAGTGTGTGTGTGTATGTGAAAACTATATACAAAAAAATCTCTTTTATTCAGCAGAAATATCTTGACATCTTCTTATATCTCATTAAACCTGCAAGTTAAATAAGAGGAAGGCTTAAGCGTTAGTACAAAAAAAACTATTATACAGTGCTCTATTTGTGGAGAATATTGATGAAGAAAGGCGAAAAGGGGAAAAGCCTCGTCCCAAGGTAGCCTTCTGCGAAGAACAGAGTATGAAACCAAGGCTCTCAAGGAACACCAAAACAAACAAACTCTGGCACTGTCTGGTTAAGTCAGCCATCTTTATCTCAACAATTTTTATTGTATACCCAGTGATTTCTTAGGCAATTTTTAGAGCCTTTTGGAAAGTGGTCTCCAAATTATGCACTAATACAGCACTGCTAATGAAAGCCCTCGTAGAATTGCAACTCATTAGCTCTCACTGTTCTTTGCTAATCCACAAATTCTATCCTTCATGCTGGACACCTGGTGGTCCACCCCCACCCCCACCCCCACATCTCAGCAGAGATGTAATTGCCAAGGCCTGGAGCGAGGTTTCATATTACCTAGACATGTGGCTTATGCAAGCTCTTCCATGAGACTGTCTGTTGTCAATAATTAAGAGCTATCAAAACACTTGGCTAATTTACACTTGATAATCTGAAATGAGGGCCCCTGCGATCACCAGTTTCTGTCTTATTATTTAAATACACATAGTGCAAAAAAGCAGAATAGGACCAAAGCAAGCCGTATCAGGGAAAAGACCGGCTTTCCAGCAAACAAGATATAACGCAGAGGTTGTATGCAAGTGCAGCGCAAGGCAGAACAAACAGGGCCCAGTGAATGCTTTTGATGGCTGAGAAGCTTCACAGAGCAGGTGGGATGGGAGAAGTTTTTTTGAACACTGAGATGAGGGGACCTGGCAGAGTTTAACTGGCAAGCTGTTGTAGTCAATGCAGAGACCACGAAAAGGGGCATGGATTTTGGACATGAGTAAGGAGCTAGCACAGTATTTCAAAAAGAATGATAGCTAGAAATAATAGGAAATGACTATGTATGGACAGAGAAGAAATAAAAAAAGTTAATTTTTAGAAAGCACAAATAGTAAAAATAAAGAAGGGCAGCGCAGTCTGTATATAAACAGTGAAAAACCCTTTGTATAGTTGAACTTGGGTTTTCAGCAAAATTAGCCTACGAATTAGCTAATTTGGGACTGCCTAGCTGCATTATTTGTTCAGAATTCAGGACATTTCTCATTTTCTAATTCCAGCTTACAAGATAAATATATTGCAGGTATGTCTAAAGATGTTGTTAGCAGTATTATGGATTAAGTTCAGTGGTACATATTAAGAAAAACTAATTTGTAATAATAAGGAACAATACTATAAAAACCTTTTGATAATACGTCAAGATATGCCATTTTAACCTATCTGATAAGGAAAATGCTTTGTTATAATGCCATTTAAACTTTTTTTTCAACTTTTTTTAACTAAAATGTCGGGTAGAATCTGGGGAAAAAAAACTTACATTAAACTCTGCTATAATGGAAGCGTGTGACAAAGAGTATTGATTTTGTAACCTGTTGATGAGAAACATTCCCTTGTGGATGAAAATACACTGGGCCGTAAAGTTTGAAGTAAGGTGTCAGCGTGTCAGCCTGTCAGCGTTAAGGGCAGCATGCTGTGGAAAATATGTGCAGGAGATTTGAAAGGTACATGTAGTTTAAATTCACTTATAGAAAGTTCAAGTGAAAGTGTAGCTGCAGGCCATGCACAGCGGCTCACGCCTGTAATCCCAGCACTTTGGGAGGCTAAGGTCAGGAGATGGAGACCATCCTGGCTGGCACAGCCAAACCCTGTCTCTACAAAAAATACAAAAAAATTAGCCAGGCATGGTGGCCGGCACCTGTAGTTCCATCTATTAGGGAGGCTGAGGCAAGAGAATCTCGTTGAAACTGGGAGGCAGAGGTTGCAGTGAGCTGAGATCACACCACTGCACTCCAGCCTGGGTGACAGAGTGAGACTCTGTCTCAAAAAATAAAAATAAAATAAAAGTATAGCTGGAAATTTTAGGTCAACACTCAAGTTAAAAGCAAGATTACTGCTGGTTTAAGTTATAACCAAAATAATGAGAAAATATACTAAATAACCTGTGAGGGAGGGAAATATGAGTGCTATAAAAGTTCAAGTCTATATTACTTTTCAAATAATTGTATATTCCTTCCTTATATTTTTAAGTTCAGAAATTGAGGAAGTATGCTCATTTTTGTTGGATGACCAGTTAGTTTTAAAAGGCCAGGTTAGATTATCTGGGCAGAGTGGAACACGCCTGTAATCACGGCTACTCAGGAGGCTGAAAAATGAGAATCGTTTGAACCTTGGGAGGTTGAGACTGTAGTGAGCTGAGATCACGCCACCGCGCTCCAGCCTGGGCGACAGAGGGAGACTTTGTCTCAAAAAAAAAAAAAAAAAAAAAGTCCAATTAAAAGTTTCATGCCTTTCAACACTTCCCTTTACTGATCCTCTTCTTTAAAATCCTACCTCATCTTCAAAGTCTAGAATGAAGGCTTCCTTAATTATTGTCTAGCTACAAATAAGCTAATTTGGGAATTTATCTATGTATAAGAACTTATGTACCTATCTAATCTCCCCAGTCAGGTTGTCTTAGGACAGAATTTCTTTTAATTCATGAGTACATTGCAAGAAGTTTCCTTACATATGAATCCTTCATGGTTGGATGATGCTGGATTCTATCTTTGCTTTTCTCTATGTTCCCCCACTTAACATTCCAGCTCTGCTGAACAGTTGACTGAGCTCTGCAGTCAGTTCTCTTTCCTTGGATTGTCCTTTCCCTGCACATCTCCTTGGCTAATTTCTCCTAAGCCTTCAGTTTTCATTTAAGATCTCACTTCCTGATACTCTCCTCATATTCACATTCAATTTAACGACTCTTCTCTCTGTTCGCAGAAAATTACCTTCTGCTATTACAGTTAGCATTTCACACACCTGTTATTGTTGCTTTCTTGTCCGTCTCCTTGAACAGAATTCCTTCTGTGAGACGAGAATCATATGATTTGTGGACAGCGTTCAAGAAATGTTAGAAATGCATATAAGAACTTAGCATTCGTAGAAAGTAAGCACCATGGAAGTTGCAAATTTGTTTGGCGTGTCTCTATCTCTGGTGCTTGGGACTATGCCTGGCCCATGGTACATCTTCAATAAAACAATGGTTGAATGAATCAATGAATAAATGAATGAAAATATGATGTATTTTAAGCAGAAAACAATTGGTTACTAAGAGGTTGTGTTATAAATGATGATTACAGCTGAATGAAAGTACTAAAAATTTAAGTGATGACAAAATGATAGATGAGAGTCAATAGAACTTAATATTTGGAAGTACAATATAAAGAGCAGGAACAAAAAAGGATGATCGCTTACTAGCTGCTGTTCTTACACAAATAAACCCTTATCCTCTGAAAGTTTACCTTCGCATTGCAGCAGCTGACAATAATAAAAGGAGTAAGAGGTATGAAAAATTACATGTCATTTTACAATCACTTCCGTGCTTTGTCTGTTTCCTCCATTGTGATGGTTCAGATGGTTCCATTTGACCCCAACCTCTCGCTGTTCCAACCTCAGAACCAATATTTATTGCCACATATGGGCTGCGCATGGCAGCTGCAAAATCCAGATGCCAAGCTTTGGAATGTATTTTTACGGCGGCACCATCTGGGGCTCTGGCCAGCCTTCTTTATTGTCTCTTGAATGTTTACACTAATAGCTTTGCTGGGCTGTGGCACTACCTGTGGGAGACACTGAGGGTCAGGTCGTTTATGAGCTCATCTTGTCATTCTACTTAGAATTTCCCTTTAAATGTCTCTCACATGCTATCAACTTATTCCTTTTAATGTACTTACAATGCCTGACAAAAGTAATGAAACAGGTGGTCGTTGAGCCTAGGAAGGAAAAGGACTGTTTTCACAGCGGTGGGTCCATGTTATTCATGGGTTCTCAGCAGCCCATTTGTGAGCTTTGGGGGAAATAAGAATACTTTGCCAAATTATTGAATCTATTACTTTGCTTATGTATCATTGAAATGGACGATATACATTATTATAGCTCTTAACGCAACTTACTGGAGTTGCATATTGATCTCTAAGGGGGGCGATAATACTCCACAGCATAAATGAACAGTATTTTAATTCCTAGGGAAATTTAAAAAAATAGTTTATTTTCAGCAATCAATGGGTTGAGTTATTTGAAGATTCACTTGCAATTTAGGATGGATAACATGACTATTTGTGATCCTTAGAAGCATGATTTAGGAAATTCCTCAAAGGTGATTCAAGTAGATTCACCGTTTTGAATTGCAAGAAACCCATCATTTTAAAGGAACCAATGCAACACAAAGATTCAGCTCAAGTAATGATTTAGTGTGTTTTATCTGGCAAAGAGAATTGGCTCTGAGAGTTTAACTG
The DNA here is from genome assembly GCF_009761245.1 of Sapajus apella. Classification (NCBI taxonomy): domain Eukaryota; kingdom Metazoa; phylum Chordata; class Mammalia; order Primates; family Cebidae; genus Sapajus; species Sapajus apella. Next base: position 30,913,225 of record NW_022436948.1, read on the forward strand.
ACTTATGCAAGGTCACACAAGCCATAGATCCAGAGACAAAGTGAAGATGAAGTTTGTCCAATTATTTGATGACAGTAGGACTTGTCCAGAGAGTCAATCCTGATAATTGAGTCCCTGAAATGATGAAATGGCCTAAATGATTGTGCAACGTCCCTATTTACTTTCACCGCCCTGACACTTGTTCTGCCCCAGTGGGTAACCTCACTTTTGGGGGTGGCTTTGGGGGTAGAGGCTACGGAGCAGGACTGCAGTTAGACAAGGAACATGAAGGAAACTGCATTTGTCTGACCTCTTTGAAACCTCCTCCTGGTAGCTGGGCTTCCTGCGAGCTTCACAGACAGGCTGCCAACTCAGAAGTAGTGACAAAATTAGGCACTCCCAGGCTCACGGTTTCTAATCAATCAGCCTGTCATGCATCTGAGGAGATATTTCAGGGTGAAGAGAGCGTACGGGAAAGCAATTTCCTTGGACTTCTGCCTCTGAATTCTATGTCTGGAGTAGAAATGAGGTGCTTAGTTTTAGATAAAGCCAAGTAGGGAGACAGTGATGCAACTCTCATGCATGCCTGGTACCAAAATGGCAAACGTGTGCTTGGGGAACCCACAGGAAGCTCTCGGAAGCAGCCTTCCAGGTTCTGCAGCCACTTAAGAAAACAGCCACAATTAGATCCAAGGGAAGGATGATATTCTCTCTAAAGACACTTTAAATAGGAAAGAGCTATTAAAGCTTTTCTGTAGGCTGAGGATAGACCTTTTAAAATGATATTTAGTCTTGGGGAAAAAGAAGACATATTGCTAAAATGTGTTATCAGGTTCTCTAAGGAAGTGGCATAAAAAGGAAATTTTATTGTGGCTTAATCCTTTGTTCTGGAGAATCTGTGCTTTTATATACAAGCATATATTTTAATAAAAGCCATGACAAGATTACTATTCATAAATCAGCAGTGAAATACTAAGATACACAGACATATGCTTATAGCTACATGTTGGTGGGGGCGGGGGTGTGGGAGGGTATGTATATTTTTTAAAATGGGTTCATTACCACAACTGGAAGAAAGTCAATGCAACTATGGCAAAACCTCATTGCTTTGTTGCCAAAGGATTTCTGATTTCATCCTTTTTTTTTTTTTTTTTTTTTTTTTAATAAGACAGAGTCTTGCTGTCACTCAGGCTGGAGTGCAGTGGCATGATCATACCTCACTGCAGCCTCAAATTCCTGGGCTCAAGCAATCCTCCCACCTTGGCCTCCCCAAACATTGGGATTACAGGCATAAGCCACCACACCTGGTTTGATTTCATTTTTTTGTGTGAATGAGATGGGAGGCAAGCTTTTAAGCTCTCTGAAATATCCTTAAATTGATTGATGTATTCTCAAACTCTCTGAAAAATAGTGGCTCAGAGTTGCCCACCTCATAATTTTTGCCACTTCAAATGTGTACATTCTGTGTCTGGTTGGAAAATAAATACTTCACAAAACTATTATGGTTGGACACAAATACATCAACGACTCCATCATTTCATACAGTAGCTGGAGGATGTCTTTGAGATGAAGGTCAAACATTTTGAAGTAAAGCCATAGGTTGTATGTGGTGAATAATATCCAGTGATGGGAAACACGTCACAGGAGTGACTGTTTTGTCTTTGGAAATCTGTTTTGCAGATTGAAAAAATGACAACGTTGTAATGCATAAATTACTGGAGTCTTACAAGGAATTAGGAAAGTAAGTAGTAAGTTAAATGGTCAATTGGAACCCAATTTTTATGGCATGAAGTACTCACAAATGGGTACTTGTGCTGATAGGTGTACTGGGAGTTGTGTATTCACAATGAGAAAGCATAAGTGTCTTTGGCTGGGCCTCAGCTATACATCCTTGTAAGTAATATATTACTACTGAAGAAATCCCTGAGGTACTTCTGGCAAGGGCCCAGCTTCAAGTTTAACCTGAAGTAGAGAGTAAACTTACACCTCTTGCATGTGAGTGCACACACACACTCGCACTCCAAAAATATCTGACAAAAAAAGCTGACCGGAAAAAATGTTTTGAAAAAATCCCCTGAAAGCTACTTGGAAAGTCATACATGTGTTAACTGTGGTCATTTAGCATTATAAATTGAAGTTGGAATATCATAAAGTAGGTAGATCTGACCATCCCTCATCCCCCAGCATTTACAATAAATCTAAGAAAGCAAGTGAGGTTGATGGCAAGATGGTGATGATGGTGATCAATATGATGAAGGTGATGATGAAGGTGATAGCTAATTATTGAGTTTTGGCTGTGAACTAAGTGTCACTCTAAATACTTTGATTAATTCATAAAATTCTCACAGCAATTTATTTTACATCTGAGAACACCAAGACACAATGCTTAGATTGTCTAAGTAACACCGTCACTAAATGCAGGATTCTGTTTCCTGTGTTGTAGTGAAATACCGTCGATCTCAGTGGAACAAGTTGCAAAATCATCTGTAGAGTCATCAGATCAGTTAGGGAGTTTAAAATTCTGAACTCTGGTGGCAGGAAAAAAAAGTCCCATTTCAAATAGACATGACTTGAGAGAGGCAAAGCTAAATCTTAAGCCATTTACTTGCCAGTTTTTATTTTGATTTTGATTTATTTAAGTTTTATTTTAGGTTCAGGGTACATGTGCAGGTTTGTTACATAGGAAAACTTGTGTTATGGGGGTTTGTTGTACAGATTATTTCATCACCCGGATATTAAGACTAGTATCCATTAGTTATTTTTCCTGATCCTCTTCCTCCTCCCACTGTCCACTGTCTGATAGGCTCCAGTGTGTCTGACTCCCCTCTATGTGTCCATGTGTCTGCACCATTTAGCTCTCACTTATAAGTGAGAAGAAGTGGTATTTGGTTTTCTGTTCCTGTGTTAGTTTGCTAGTGATAATAGCCTCCAGCTCTATCCATGTCCCTTCAAAGGATATAATCTCATTCTTTGATGGCTGTGTAGTATTCCATGGTGTATATGCGCCCCATTTTCTTTACCTAGTCTATGACTGATGGGCCTTTAGGTTGATTCCATGTTTCTGCTGTTGTGAATAGGGTTGCAGCGAACATGAGTGCATGTGTCTTTACAATGGAACAATTTATATACCTTTGGGTATATACCCAGTAATGGGATTGCTGGGCCAAGTGGTATTTTTGTCTTTAAAGTTACAATTTCTTAACTTTACTATGAATCACTCAAAATACTTTGATTTGTGCATGAGCACACACACACACACACATACAAAATTAGTTAGACAATCTAAGCATTGTGTCTTGGTGTTCTCAGAGTAAAATAAACTGCTGTGAAAATTTAATGAATTAATTAAAGTATTTAGAGCGGCACTTGGTTCATAGCAAAACTCAATAAAGGTTAGCTATCACCTTCATCAGTACCTTCGTCATATCCATCACCATCATCACCAGCATCGCCATCAACCTCATCTGCCAGTGTTTAACCTCACTGCCATAGGTGCCACTCTGAATACTTTAATTCAAATGTTAAATTCAGTGCTTGTTCCGCATGTTCTCACTCACAGGCGGGTGTTGAACAATGAGAACACATGGACACAGGGAGGGGAGCACTACACACTGGGGTCTGTTGGGGGGAAATAGGGGAGGGTCAGTGGGGGGTGGGGAGTTGGGGAGAGGTAGCAATGGGAGAAATGCCAGATATAGGTGATGGGGAGGAAGGCAGCAAATCACACTGCCACGTGTGTACCTAAGCAAAAATCTTGCATGTTCTTCACATGTACCCCAAAACCTAAAATGCAATAAAATAAATTAAAAAAAAGAAAAGAGAAAAAAGAAGAAAATAAATAAATAAATAAATAAATAAATTCAGTGCTTGTTAACAAATGGAAAAAACAGCCACGATTTTCTTCTAGAAGATTTAAACAAAAATTATATAAGTAGTTATAAAAACAGAAGATAGTCCATAGATCTTTATCTAGACATAAACTTAAAAAGATCCAGAAAAAATGTTACTTGTCAGCTTTACTAGTATTATTGTTTTAGTGGTCCCTGACTTTGCTCATTGTTCCCCAAATCCATCTCAGCTTCTTTTATCTCACACCAAATTGGTTTTGTGCAATTGCCATTTCACATGAACATCTGGACTTTTTTCTCTTGTGCTTCTGTACATTTGGATAAAGACAGTAATTTTCGTCCAAATTTATTCTACTTTACTCAGGTTTATTCTCGGCCACCACAGGAATGTTAACTGTAGATGTTCTTTTTTTTTTTTTTTAATTCTAAAAAAGATCTGTGTCTGCCAGGAAGAGAAATATCCTTCAGTCTCTCAACTTGATCCTTCTAGAGAAGTCAATAGTATTTTTGTTTTTGATATGATCTTTCATCACCATTCACAGACTTCTAGAATCACAGCTTTATATCCCGGTTAGTTCTACTACATACATGCACATATAGTAAGATGGAAGCTTTTCTCTCTAGTTCCTTAACACTCTCTGTTTCTTTGATATTTTTCTTCGTCATTGCTGCACTTCTGACAAGTCTGAATAGAGAATTGTCTTTTGGTTTACTGTTAACCGGCTGAATAGTGTAGTTAACATATTATATTTCAACATTTAAAAAACTAAAATGCAGTCTGTTAGTTTAGGTGTATCACTATAGAAAAATCTCATTATTCTTGTGCCTTCAGAAATACCTTGAACAATTAGAAAACTTTCTGGATTGATGATTGCCCATTTTGCTACTTAAACATTAAATTTGGTCACTTAATCTGATGGAATTGGAATATGGTATCATTAAATATCTATTGTAACTCAGAAACCAATTTCTTCTAATGCGCTCCTCCAAGTGCCTCATTTATATTGTCTGATCCATCCTTACATCCCTATGACCTAAAACAAGGGCAGGCATCACATTATCCCCATTTTCCAACTGAAGAATCTGAGAGCAGAAAATGGAGGCCCTTGCCAATAGACGCGCTATGTCAGAGGCAGGAGTGGTCAAAGACACTGCTTTTGTTCACTGCCAATCCACCCTTCTTTCCATTAGTCACTAACCTCCTTATTTCTTAAGGTGTAGGCCATTAGAAGATTATCTTGTGGGGAAAATAACATCTGTTTTAAAACTTCATGCCTTTTACAAGTTTATATTCTTCGATGTAATTTTAATAGGTATATCATTGCCTACTTTTCTTTATAAGAGATGATATAATGTGAAAAAATACACTTGCAGAAATGAAATGAAAATAATAAATAAAGCCCTCTTCCATTTCCATTATTCTAAGTCATGCTTCTTGAGACTTCAATCTCAATATGATGTTAATAGAACCATTAGATATGATTCATACCATACATAAGACATTTCTATTGACAATTTCATCTTGACCAAGGGTCAATGGATCCATTACAATGCAAATCTTACTGTATACTTTCCATCTAAATCAAAAAAATTTGGTCTTGTGTCCACTCTAATATGTGTCATGAAGTAGAATCCAATCTCAGACATGAAGTACACATCTGTTTCTCATACTAAATCATGCCTATTCCTATTTTCTCTCAATTGAAAAGATAATTAATTATGTTTTACATCAATAGACTACTTTGGAGTATTTAAAGAAATGCATAGAGTTTATAGGAATCCAGGTTTGCTCTTTTAATATGTAGCAACCTGTAAGAAAAATTCATTCGTGGATGTGCGTCTCTTAATTTTGGGGGGTGCACATAAAGTTATTTTACATATTTGGTAAGATTATGCAGAATCAAGACATGTTCCAAAAGGTTGCCTAACCCAGTCTTATAAAGTACAAGAACAAACTGAGGTTTCAATCAGTTTTTCAGATAAGCTGAAGAATATCTCACTAGGCGAAGGATTTTTTTTTTTTAAACCTTCACTTTCCCCTATGCTATTTATTTCTACTTTTTAAAAAAATCTTCACCTCTTATTCATGTACTCCTGGGCATCTTCTCTATTCAGTGCTCTAGGTAGCATATGAATGGCAATCTAGCCTTGATATGGACAATCATTGAGCCCATTTCTGGCCGCTGTTAAGTTTCAGGGCTGTCCTGACCTCCTCTTATCTCTTCCCCTTTCTTGTCTGTATTATTTTTCTCCTTGAACTGCACTGCTGCTTCTCTCTATTTGTGTGTGCACCACAGCAGAAAGAACTGCTGCTGGTGAGGGCTTCCTTTACAGATGAAGCTAAAGCAGCTGAGGAGTGGCTGAACAAGACCATACAGAAAGGCCGTTTCTCCGCTAGGGTTCCATGACATCGCACCTGTAGTCTGCTCTCACCACACTCCTCCAGCTTCCTTTCTTGGAAAGTTGGTGGTGATGAACTTTGGACCAGGAAGAGTTCCATGTAAATCCCTGATCTAATTCTCACTGTGTGATCTTGGGCAAATCCTTTAATCTTGTCTAATCCTCCATTTTGTTGTCTGTAATATAATGATAATAATTATCTATATCAGACGATTGTTGTGAGAATGAAATTAAGTGATTTGTGTAAGAGTCACAATGCCCAGCTCAAAGTAGGTGGTTCAAGCATGTTATTACCTTATTCCATCTTTACTCTCTTTTATTTTTTTTTTTCCATTTCTCTCCAAAACCTTCAATTTTGTGAAACAAAAAAGGTTGATTTTTTTTTTCAGGCTTACCACTATCCAACTACATAGCTACAAATGGATGAGCTTTTCCAATATTTATTCTTTTTCAGAGCGGTTTACTTCTTGTGGGTTATCAAGAGCTATACATATTTTTCTGCTTTCAGTTATAAAAGACATTCTCAGGCTCACAAAACTTTAATTTTTTGTTCAAGACATTGCAACATAAAAGTTCAGATACAATTCAATGATATTAACTACTGAATTTACACGAAAAATATCTTAGTTGAAATCTAGTTTGTATGCTGGTTCAAATATGCCCAGGACTATCAAATTCAAAGGTTCTCTCTACATATAAGTGGTAGGCAAAAATATTAGTTGTTTTATGGATGATGGCCATAATTTATAAATGGTCAATATCCAAAACTGCAAAGTACAATATCCAGAAACTTTTCATTAGCAATCCACTTCTTGGACATCACAGGGAAATTCGGCAGGAAGAATTAGAAGATAATGGTTAAAATGTTTCATGTTCCCAGGTACAGTTTCTTATAGGTGTTCAAACCTGACTCACCTGCACCTCTGTTACTGTCTATCATATGCTCCATCACCCTGGAAAAGACCAATGTATATTTGAAAGAATAAGGGTTTTTATTAGTGGATAGGCCTGATTATGGGAGGCAATTCTAGTGTGGAAAAGTTGGGTTGGAGTATGGGGCAGCAGTGAAGAATAAATAAAACAGTTTACTTTTAGTGGGACTGATCCCTCTTGCTCATGCATTAATGCTTGGCTACAGGAGAGTAGTAATTTATTGATGCAGATGGCTATGTAAAGTGCATGCAATTTGTGAAGGGGCTTGACCCTTGACTGATGGGCCATATGTTGTAAAGCCCTAGGGGCGTCATTTGCCTCCACTCTCTTCCTCTCTCTGTCTCTGCACCTATGGTCCTTGTTCAATCACCACATATTGAACTATAGACTTACTAACTCCCCCAATAAATCTCCAACTAATGGCTCACAAAGGCCATAACTTAACCCTTTCTGCACAACAGAGCACATTATTTTGCATCATGATCACACTCAGTGAAATAAAAGATAAATATTATATGACCTGCCTAGAATGGAAAGCAACTTATTGTAAAATGCCGTTCCCTGCTGGGTATTCACTGTATTTGGATGTAGTAGGGTTGCTTTGAGCTTGCTGAATTATATCGTTATTATTCTGCTATGTTATAATTACAGCTTACTGTTATAACATAATTCTTAAGTACTGTTAATACACCACACCAGAGAAACATTTAATGTTTTTTAATTAGCTTCTTTTGTCTGAGTCGTCTTTTTTCTTAACAAAATATGGAACATATGTTCAATGAAAAATGCTTATATTTTTATTCTCATGTAGAAGCAAGTTATTAGAAAATATATGAGGGCATTTGTGTGAAATGACAGAGAAAAAGGCATAATGTAAGTTTTAAATACTCACTGTGCTCCAAATTTTCTACAGGACCCATTCCAGCAGAAAGACTTAATGAAATTATTTATTCTCAACTGCAGCACTGGGATTTCCTTGTAGTGTGGGCTTCCTGACTCCTAAATGCCACCTGAAAAAGAGTTTAGGACACTAAGACTAGAAAAAAGTACATTTCTGCTAATATATTTACTTAATTTTTTCCCATCCAATAGTAAAACTGTACAAATGATACTGTTCAATTATGTGCACATCAGTAGAATTTCTCTAATATTAGGAAAACCAGTCCGTTGCCTTATGCTTATTCCCATCACTTGGATAAGGGAGAAGAAACTGTCATCCTTGAAACCCTGAGACAACATCACTGTAGGCAAGAAGCAGACATCTGTTGCTAATCTAGAGTCTAAAGTTTAATTTGTGTATCTACTCCTTTTCCCCTTTTCTGGGCACAGCTCTTGGTAGATTTAGCAACAATTTAGAGAGCCTAGTGGGGTGTAGGAAGACCGTAGGTTTCCCCAGTGCATACCCTATCTATAGAAATAATAGTCAGAACTGAGTGTATCTGGCTATGTTGTATGTTTGTAATAATTGGCTTCCCGTAAAACAATTCATCTTCTGGATAGCTTGCTACTACAGCGTTCACAGCTTGTGTGTGATATATTTTATATAATATCTCTGAGCATGTTATATTAATTAAGTAGGAATATTATTTGTGATTTCTACCAGATCTGGTATGATATCCTGTATTGGTATAAAAAATAGGTTTTGTAATTTTTTTCTCCTAATGAATAATTTTCTTACACTATCGTGAAAATCCAGCTCTCTGATCTAATTAGAAGGAAGATGAAATTTCACATACACATACACTGTGTTAAAATGTTCATTTTTGAGTCACTAGTCTTATCAACATGGATAACTGATGTAGAAAAAATATTAAAATATACAGAGAAGAAGTCATTGTCTTCTGTCCTAAACCCAATAGACCTAACACATACAATGCAGGCAGAAAGGAAATCAGCATAAATAAACCATGCATTCCCAATTGAATCTCAATAATTTAAACATAAATCCTTTAGGCTTTGATACCTTTTTTCCACATGGGCTTTTCTTTTGGATTTGATACTTCTAGCATCATTTAGAATTCAACTGCAAGCCACAGGTAAGTAGAGGTTCCATAAACCTTTAATAACCATCCCCATTTGAGGTTATGTTTCTATAATTTAAGGAATTCCAATGAAAACATCATTGGCAAGGGTTTTTCCAAGATGTGTATGTGTATCAATATATTTGCCCATAAAAAGGAACCAACATTTTAAAATATAAATTACCAACTTTCCTACATATGCCATGCACAAGGGAGGACATCTATAATATATGTATTTATTTCTGAAATTGACAAAAAGCAAGGATGAATTGCTGATATTCTGTTTGCCATGTATTGGAAAATTCGCCATAGTTTTCAGAAAACATGGTGAGAAAAACTTTTCTCTGTTCTGATGTATTTTCTTTCTAATTATAATTTGGCATCTAGAATTTGTTGTTTCTTTAAAAAAATAAACTAAAGTGCATGGCAAATTATATTGATTTTAGTTTTAAAAGCCCTCTAATTAAAATAGCAGCTTACCAGCAAATGGCACATCAAGTATTTCAGAATAAAAAATGATGGTATAAATTGAGTGTGTCAACTAAAGTTGGTATAAATGAAGATTAAGAAAATAGTTACCTTCATTCAGTCTATGTTTCATATCATGCCTTTTCCTAGTTCTTCAGTTAGTTAATATAGCTATAATGAGTTTGTACTCCTTAGAAGCAGCCAACAGACTAACCTTTTCTTTAAGAACATTCTAAATGCCTCAAATCAACACCATTTCCTAAATGAAAACTTTGCTGGCTCATATTTAAAAGACCTGTGGCTGCTGTCGTATCCTTTATGGTAGCCCAACAAAATGCCAAGCAATCTTGCCGTCACCCTGCTACATTCTGATATCAACATTGTCAATGAGAAAACGGAATATATTTTTCTCTGTGTATATACATTCAGAAGCATTGAAATATAATTTGCCTCTTAAAATCATATGATTATCTAGTATCCCCTTGAGTTATTTTTGAACATATTAATTAAAATATTTCAGTATTGAACTCGATGGTTCAAAATATTTGTGTAATCCAATAGGCCCTTAATCATTGACATTTGAAGCCTGCCGTTGTTTTCTTATCCAATAGGATGAAATTTATTTTTAGTCCAAAAATTTCAAGAAGATGTAAGAATAGTTACTTAGGATTCAAGTGGCATTTCAAATACCAAAGGAAAGTTAGAATTTGTTTTCTTTTTAAAAATGGTTTCTATGTCATTGTTGAAAGTGATAATGACTTTTATGTACATGATTATATGAGAAATAACATTTTATCAATGCACATGTAGGATACATTTTTTTATTCTTCAGGAATTCCACATTCTTTGTGCAAACACTATATGTTATAATTATTTTGTATCTTCTATGTAATATACACAATAAATCAACAAATATTTATTGAATACCTACTCTGTGCTAGGTGTTAGAATGATAACACTGAACAACATTATCTCCTCTGCCTTGAAGAACTTGCAACATAAGCTACCCATGATACTTACCTGAGGATTTTCCATGCTTTTCTAACCAGTTTATAAAATTCCTATATTTGGAGGCTCTCCAGAAACAGAGGGAAAGGGACTGGTAAAATTATAGTTGAAAAGTACAGTGTATTTGGGGGGACAAATATTTATGTCATTGTATTTGTTTTATATGATATTTTTAAAACATGGTACTATCCCCCAACAGAAGTGAATTTGTCAAGCATTAACCTAGTGTATTTAGAAGCAACAGCTGAAGGATTAAGGAAACATCAGCACTGAGTGTGAGGAAGTCAGCATAAAGTGTGATTAGATCCTCCACAGTGTGCTATTCTTAGCCATTCATTCGCTGCAAAACCACATCAGTAATTTTCAGTGACATTTTAAATTGTCCATGTACAAAAGACAACAAAGTAGAAGAAAATAGAATCATAAGTGAAAAAATTCAAGTACTACTCAGATGTACGCTGGTGTTTGTTGGTTTGGGGTGCCCTAAATTACATGTTAACAGAGAACTGCCTTGTAGTAAAATTAGATGCCCCCATGGGCCCTAACTTTACCTTTTTCATGTTGTTTCATCATTTCAAGGATCTTTCCTTATGGTTAACCCCTTCTCATCTTCTGAACAAGTTCTTACAGCCAGAGGGTGTGGGTGCTATTTTTAGCATGCTTCTTTGAGTGGTGGTTAGTAGTTGGAAATTTCTTTGCCTGCCGCATGAATACACTTCCCTGCAGCGTGTAGAAAGAAGCACTTAATTTGGAGCTTTTCATTTTGGTTAGTAACACTGAAAGCACAGCACAGGTGGCTATGATTTTACACCATGTGGATAAAAAGATTGTTTTTCTTTCTTCTTCGATCTTCTTGTTTGGTCATCTTAAACCCACAAGATGGGAAATGAAAGAAACTGATATTTTAAATTGATGAACTAGTTTAAGATACTCTTTGAAAAGGAATCAGACTTGCTATGTAATCTGTATTAGGCTGTTCTCACACTGCTGTAAAGAAATACTTGAGATTGGTTAATTTATAAAGAAAAGAGGTTTAATTGTCTCACGGTTGCACAAGCTGTACAGATGGTATGGCCGGGGATGCCTCAGGAAACGTACAGTCATGGTGGAAGGTGAAGGGGAAGCAGGCATGTCTTACATGGCAGGAGTAGGAGGAAGAGAAGAGGGGAGACGTCCACACGCTTTCAACCAACCAGATTTCCTGAGGACTCACTCACTTTCACAAGAAAAGCAAGGGGGAAATACGCCCCCATGATCCAGTCACCTCCCACCAGGCCCCACCTCGAACACTGAGGATTAAAATTTGACATGAGATTTGAGTGTTGACACAAATCCAAACTGTAGGCAAAATGTAAAACCACTAAGGATGGGGAAAGATTTATTAATGTAGGGTTTGAGTTAATGTAAAAGTGATAGCATTGTCCACTAGCGACTATTACTGGGCCTGTATCTTTATCATCGTTCAACATAGTTTCATTATTGTAATTGTGCCTTAGTTTTGTGAAAACCTTTACCAGTTATTTCAGATATACAGTTTTGCTATTTGGCAATATTTAGGTTGTAGTCTCATCTTGTAGATTAGAAAGTATCTTTATTTTGTAAAAATCTATATAGATGTAGATTAATCTTCTATTAAGGGTGAGATACTCATGTTCAAACATTAGATTGTCCTGATAATCCACTTTTTAGATAATTTCAGCTTTTATTTTAGATTTAGAGGTTACAGGTTTGTTAAGGGGGTTTATTGCTTGACAAAAAGGTTTGGGGTATGAATGATCCAATTACCCAGGTAGTGAACATAGCATCCAATATGTAGTTTTAAAGCCCCTGTTTCTCTTCCTTTTCCCCTGTCTAGTAGTCCCCACTGGTCATTGTTTTTATTTTTGTTTCCATGTGTACCCCATATTTAGCTTCCACCTAGAAGAAAATGTGGTGCATATACACGATGGGATATATGCAGCTGCTAAAAAAAGAACAAAATCAAATTTTTTTGCAGCAACATGGATGCAGCTGGAGGCCATTAACCTAAGCAAATTGACTCAGGAACAGAAAACCAAACACCGCATGTTCTCACTTAGAAGGTGTCTTTGAGTGGCTTTGTCAAACTCAAGCATGGATGCTTACTGAAGTACCAGAATCTGGACTGGTTATGATTCAAAAACAACTAAATAGTATTTATGGATCTGAGTCTTAGATTTAGAAAAATAAAAGAAATCTAGCAGTTTTATTAAGCTGGTTCTCAGGTGTAGATAATGTATTGCATGAAATTATAGCAAGTAATACAATTTCCTTTGGCTAGTTGGTCATTCTCTTTCTCTTTATGGTTTCTATCCTTGTACAGACTTTTCTAACTAGTGATACAGAACAATAACTTGGATGACTCAAAAACATTATGCTAAATAAAAGAAGACACACTCAAATGACTATATGCTTAATGGTTTGATTTATGTAAATTTTTTGAAGAGGTAAAACTAGATTGTTGGAAAGTTGATCAGTGCTTTCCAGGGGCCAGGTTTGGGGGAGGGAATTAGCTGCAAATACCGAGGGAACTTTTCAATGTGGTGGCAATGGTCTGCATCACCATTGTGTCATGAGTGTCAAGACTCATCCAATATTTTTTTTAATTGATTAATTTTTTGCCTGAAAATTATATACAAAAAAAGATTTTAGATTTTCACTTTGGTGTGAATCTAATCTGAAAAGTTGACATTTTTCCTGTTTTTTTTTTCCTATAAATTAAAGCTATAAGAGTTTATTAATGAAATTATTAATGAAATCATTTATAACCCTAATTTTTGTCCTAGGACTACATAAACTGACTTTACCTCTAGTTACTATATATTGGAATAGAGTCAATTGAAATACAAATTTTAAACTAAAACTAAACACTTTTTTTACCCAAGAAACATTTATCACACAGGTGCATGTAAAATACATGCATTTCACATCCAAATTTTCATATAAAGTGTTGTGGGAAAATTAGAAAGCATATGGCCTTTTCTTCTTTTTCATTGTCTAAGAAGCACTAAAGCCAAATAACTTGGCATGATTCTTCTAGTTTTACTCTTTTTAAATAGCTTTATTTTTAGACAGATGGGGAGGGCTAGCCACTCATTAAAATTATGCTTGTATATATCATAGAATGTTTTATATTTACTCATGAAAATAAAATTTTTAGAATTGGTATTTAAAACCAAAAAAGCTGTCATAGAGTTGAGTAACAACTGTATTTGTTACAAAAGTAACTGCTTTCAAATATGTTGCAGCGTGAACATTTCCTTAATTAATATTTTGAGATTCGGGTTCTCTTTAATGATGTTTTAGAACGCTCTCCAACTTAGAAAGCAAACGATAATTAGCAAACTAGAGATTGAATTACATGGAGAGAATGAACTTTGAGATGTGGCATCTCTTCCAAGTCGTATTAGAAAAATATGTATGGAAACACGTTATCATATACTTTGTAATAAGTACTTTTCCCCCCTGTGAAGAGTTTAAAAATCTGTATTTACAATGAAGAGTTTTCAAGTATCATTTTGTGGATTAATAATCCGAGGTGAAGAAATGTAACGTAGTCCATCAACACCAGATAGTTAAAAGGTTCTTCTGCTTTAGAGGTTTTTTAAAAAGACTTATTTTAAATGTAAAGATGGATATCTCTTTATTCACCACAATTTGTTACTACAAATTTGAAGAAGTAGAAGATAACATTCTTTTGGGTACTTAATGGATATTTCTGAATGAAAATTACTAAGACATTTCTTAGATTCATATTGAAGCTAAAGAAATAACTGTAATCATTTGCTGAATAACATTTGAAAATGTAGAATGTCTTATATGACACATGAAAATACATTACATAATTTGATATATCAATGTATATAGGTAAATACATAGATATATACATAGATACATAAAAACCAATATATGTAGGTAATTGACTTTGAAAATTTGTTTTGAAGACAAAACTTTTGGACAGTTTTGATGAGATTCTGTGTGATAAGGCAAATTTTATAAAACTGAAGTCAAAACTAAACTTTCTGTCATTCAAACCTGTCATATGTCAAAACATTTTTAGAGAGAACTTTAACAGAACTTTAGCATCTTATAATGTCATATCCCTGATAAATGTGAGTATATGCAGAGAATGTCCCAAAATTTAATGAGCCTATGTCTGAACAACCATTACTTTGTGGCTAAAGATTTTTTTTTCCAATTTCTCTCCCCAGTACGGTTACTCTCCCTCTCTAATTTACCCTTGTAATATGTGCAACAAGTGAAGAAGTAGAAAGCTTGAGGGACATATGAACTGATATATTAATGCAAATATCTCCACAGTTTTCTACATTATCTCCTCTTTATCTCTCTTCATTCCTGCTTTACTAAATAAAATATTTTCCTCCTCATAGCTGTAGTATTCAAATAGCTCTTTTTAATCTGTATGTCAAATGGAAAAAGTTTCATGGTATACATTGCCAAACAAAATTGGAGTAAGAGTTTCTCTAGGACCACATTTTGGTGTACAATATGATACCAAATATATTCTAAAAATTATTTCCTCTTAATTTAGTTGTAGATAAATGCCAGATGTGGTATTGGAAGGGTGATTTCTTCACCTTAGTTCCTTGGAATCTTTGCCTTTGTCTGCATAAAGCTGTTAAAGCAAACTGGAACCTGCTTTTCCTCAGTGATGACATCTAATTGTTTTCTCTTATATGTAGTGCTATGAAAGTATTCTATGAATTTAGCAAACATATCTATGCAATATGTATGGGTTGTATAGCTTGGATTTATTTCAAAATCTATGGAGAGGCTGCAAAGTCCCTAACTACATTATAGAAAAGTTAGGCATACTCCCTTTAACTCCCCTTCACATTTTCATTGTATCCATGCTCTTCTAGGCATGTTCCTCTAAGATAAGAGTTAATATGTTATAAAAACAGAAGAAAAAATGTCTCTGATACCTTAGCATAGCATTTCTGAACGATTTTCTATTACTGCACTTAGAGGAGTGTTTTCAACAATTTTTACTAATTGCTATTTCCTTGAAATGTTACTACTACAGATAAGCTGTATATCTGTTTATATACTATATTCGTGTTTTGGTCCATAAAATACCGGATTTTTGCCTCACTCCCCCGAGTCTATTTTTTCCCCCTTAAGGTTAGCTTTGCCTCCTTTGAGAATGCATGCTATTGGCAGTATTAGATTGCCCACTCTTGTTAGGACACATTATCAAGTGCTGTTCTGTATCTTCCCTCTTTTGACTTCCCCTTGGAAATGCTTTAATAATTATATTATTCAAAGGAATAGCCAGCCATCATGGCACTCACATTTGGTTCCCAATACTTAGGAGGCTTTGGCAGGAGGATCACTTGGGCTCAGGAGTTCACGACCAGCCTGGACAATTGGAGTCTGTTCTCACATTTCTAATAAAGACATACCCAGGATAGCGTAATTTATAAAGGAAAGGGGTTTAATGGACCCACAGTTCCACATGTCTGGAAGGCCTCATAGTGATGGCAGAGTCGAATGAGGAGCGAAATCACATATTACATGGCGGCAGGCAAGAGAGCTTGTACAGGGGAACTTCCATTTATAAAACCAGCAGATCTCATGAGACTTATTTACCACTATGAGAACAGTATCGGGAAAACTGCCCTTGTGATTCAATTATCTTCAACTGGCCCTGCCCTTGACTTATGGGGATTGTAATTCCAGGTGAGATTTGGGTATGGACATAGCCAAACCATATCAGCAACATAGTGAAAATATTGTCTTTTGAAAAGAAAAAGAGGGAAAGAAATGGCAGTTTTCTTTTTTTAAATTTCTTTCCTCCTCCCCCTCCCCTCCCCCTCTCCCTCCCCCACCCTCCCCTTCCTACCTTCCCCCCTCCTCCCTCACTCCTCCTCCTCCTCCTCCTCCTCCTCCTCCTCCTCCTCCTTCTCCTCCTCCTTCTTCTTCTTCTAGAGTTCTTTGTATTTGTTTTTCTTCAACTTTTATTTTAAGTTCTGGGATACATGTGCAGGATGTGCAAATTTGCTACATAGGTAAATGTGTACCACAGTGGTTTGCCGCACAGATCAACCCATCACCTCGGTATTAAGCGCAGCAGTCATTAGCAATTCTTCCAGATGATGTCACTCCTGCCACCCCCCCAATACAGGCCCCAGTATGTGTTGTTTTCCACCATGTGTCCATATGTTCTCATCACTCAGTTCTCACTTATAAGTGAGAATGTGTGGTGTTTGGTTTCCTGTTCCTGTGTTAGTTTGCTGAGGATAACGACTTCCAGCTCCATTTATGTCCTTGCAAAGGATATGATCTTGTTCCTTTTTATGGCTGCATAGTGTTCCATGGTGTATATGTATCACATTTTCTTTATCTAGCCTATCACTGATGGATATTTGAGTTGATTTCATGTCTTTGTTGTTGTGAATAGTGCTACAGTGAACATCCACATGCATGTATCCTTCTAATAGAATGATTTATCTTCCTTTGGGTATATACCCAGTAATGGGATTGCTGGATCAAACTGGATTGTATTTCTAGTTCTAGATCCTTGAGGAATTGCCACACCATCTTCCATAATGCTGGAACTAATTTACATTCCCACCAACAGTGTAAAAACATTTTATTTCCTCTGCAAACTTGCCAGCATCTGTTGTTTCTTAACTTTTTAATAATCACCATTCTGACTGGCATGAGATAGTATCTCGTGATTTTGATTTGCAAGGAAATGCAGTTTTATTTGTCTATTTCAGAAAGAGCACAAAGGATGGATATAACTAAGAATAAGCTAGCCCCTTCCTCTCTAAGGAGAAAACTTAGATTTTGCTTCTTATAGATAACAATCTTAGAATTAATATTTATTCCAAGAATGAGAAGCCATGTAACTCTATTTAAAATACCATTTTAAAGGATTAAGGTTGTTTGCCATTATCAACTCCAGTAGCTCCCATAGGCTTCCACTATGTTAATGATAAATAATATGTATATCCTCAATTCAACTGCAATGATGGCCTTTCTGATGACACTGTAATTCAGATCTTCCCAAACAGTATAAACAAATGCATAGTCAGGGGTTATGTCCTGGATTGAGGAATAGTGTTTCTAGAAAATAAATGTAACACAAAACTACATATACCAATTTTATGAATTAGGCTAATTTATGCAAGATGATGATATGTGAATGATTAGAAATTATGAATTATTATTACATTTATGAAGTGCTTATCAGAATCCAGGTACAGTGTTATAAACTTTACATAGATTTTCTAATTTTAATCCTCATAATAAACCTACAGAATACTTTTATTATTTTTACTTTATAGTTAAGTAAAATAATATCCAAAGTGCATTTTAAATCCTGGTTTAAATAGCTTATTTTATTGATGGTTATGAGAGAAGAGATTATAAAAATAAGAGTTGACGAATTTGTGCTTTATTTTTTTATGCTGCCTTTCTACTTTCCCTGTTGTGAAGATAATAGCAAAAACTACAAAAATAAAATAGCCACCAGGACGAAAAAAGGCAAATAAAACATGACTTCAATTCAAACTCAGACTCTAAAATTGGCTGTTTTGAAACTGACAATTGTTCTAATCATAATCATGGTAACAGCTGGCGTTCGTTAGCTACTTACTAAATCATCATCACCTTCACAGCAGCACTTTTGTTTTACTGAAGAGGAGACAAAGGGTCAGAGATGCTAATCATATTCCTTAGATTATAGATTTCAATATTTTATTAGTGATGGTCTTGATTATTTGTTGTTGTGAGATGTGTTAAGGGTAATTAAATAGCTTTCTAAGAAAACTGAAAACATCTCTTTTTTCACGTAAACAATTATCACAATATAAAATGAGTAGAATGTGCCATTTATTTTTTTAAATGCCTAAATTTTTAGAATCATATATATTTTCTGAATATGGTTGCCCATGACAATAATTTTTTAACTCTTTTGAGTTTAATACAATGTACCTCTTGTTTAGAAAATTTTCTGTAACTTAATGATGACATTGCTTATATAGAACACATTATGCAAATGAGTCCCAATGAAGTCTGTGAGTTTAGTTAAGCTTGAGAAAAAGTTTGTAATTAACAAATTAGCATTTGAAAAAGACATTTTGAATATGCATAGTAGAAAATTCTACTTAACTTGTGGGGTGTGCTCATAATGATTATTTCAGAGTTCATGCATATGCATCTTTTAACATGCAAATATTTAAAACCTTAGTGATCGAGTCCAGATCTGGCCCATTTTAGTTGTTGTGATTGTTGTTGTTTTAGTTAAATGTTGAAAATTATAGGTAAAGCACCATGAATACACATACTAACATGTGGAGTCCTCTTCTCTTTGATATAGCATATTTTTAATTATTATAGATACAATATTAATTAATTGGATTATTAATAAAGTATCAAGAATACCTTGTAATTACTTTTTAAACTGTCTTATATAATATATTGGCTTCATTGTAAAGTATATTTTCCTAGCAATATTTTATGTAGGTCATATACCTTCTCTGTTTAAAAAACTCTGCTAGTTCTTGATTAATTATCAGATATGATCTCAAACATTTAGTTTAGCATTGAGAGCTGTTCTCCAATGCAAAACACCTCTCCTGCCTACTGCTCTTCACATGTTCCATTCTCATCTGGTCTTGATACTAATTTTTATGCTTTCCATAAATGCAAGATCACTAAATGTTTCCATGCACCACCCTTCTGCCATTATACCTTACCCAACTTGCTTAGGCTACATGGTATTTTCCCTTGATGAATTCCTATGGTATTTATAGTTGGACTATTATGTTCCCTACAAAGTGGTTATTTAGAAAGTTATAGCTAATTTAAATCTACAGTTGATAAATATGTGAAACCTTTGCTTTTCTAGATAGAGAAAGTAAGTCTTCTCTTGGTTTGACCAACCTCCTAAAATCAAATAGGCAACTGAGGACAGAAGATTTGGCTTGACTTGTCTTATGGAGAGGATAGGCATCTCTTTTTAATTAACTCATAATTTATGCCCTATCTTGTAGCCCAAAGGAATTGATTGACCTATAGACATAAAAAATGAGTAAACTATTTTTTCCACACTTGTTTGTTCATAACATGACACTGGAAATAAGGTCCTTACATGGTCTCATGAAACCCCTGCCAATCCTATGACTTGATGTATTTTAGGTTTTTTCACTTTGGTTATATATTTGCTGTGACTCTTTGGCAATATGTGAAGCTTAACTTTGCCTTCAAAAAATGGCCATGTTTCATATTCCTTTCAGTGTTTCTACCTTCTTTTCCAGTTTATTGATGGTCTCCCTTGTCCTAGGCACTCATTTGGACACTGACGACGCAAAACCAATCAAAATATACACTGGAAAAATAAAATAATTAAGAATTAAAATCAGTGAGTTCCTAACGCTAGCTCCAAGGACCAGACAGGTGACACCTGAACAGAGTGGAATATAGTTGTTGTGAAGTGTTCCAGGCACAAGGAACAGAATATGCAGGGGCATTAAGTAATAAATGTCTCTGAGGACAGCAGGTGGAATATAAAACTAGCTTGATTATCAGATATCAGAAAGGCCTTACGAGCCATGCTTACACTTTCCAATGTACTAGAAAAAAACAGTCATTCAAAGGTCACATAATTAATCCTAGATGAAGGTACTTGCAATTGCTCATTTTCCTATAAACATGTGTGGACAGTGGATGAATCCTAAACTTTTACTCTGAAGCTTGAGTTGTCCAGATTAGATTTGCTGTTTTTTGTAGTTTTATTTCCTGAACCATTTTCAATCCTTCTTTCGTTACCTCCCAGACATTGACTTTTTAAAAAATTATGTTTTCACAAAAACAAAAGACAAAAGTTTTTTGAGATAGTTTTAGTGTACATCTTTTCTGACTTCAATATAGAAAATTTCCAGTTACACAATAATTTTACTGTCTCTATATGAAGACTTCACTTTGCATTAAATATAAGAAAAAAATATGAGAAAGAAGAAACGTAACAAAAAAAAAAACACTAGGAATGGCCTTAGAAATGACTATATTTGTACATTAATCCCTCAGTATCTGTGGGAAATTTGTTCCAGGACCTCCCATGGGTGATCAAGTCTCTGATGTAAAATAACATATTATTGCATATCACCTATGCACATCTTTCTATATGCTTTAAATCAGACATCCCCAACCTTTTTGGTACCAAGGACTGGTTTTGTGGAAGATGATTTTTCCATGGATGGTGCAGGGGAAGGAACGATGGTTTTAGGATGAAACTGTTTCACCTCGGATCATCAGGTATTCAAGTGTTAGATTCTCATAGGGAGCACACAACCTAGATCCCTTACATGCACAGTTCACAATAGGGTAAGCACCTTTGTGAGAATCTAATGCCGCTGCTGATCTGACAGGAGGTGGGGCTCAGGTGGAAGTGCTTGCTCCCTCCTGCTGAGCAGCCCCTTTCCTAACAGACCACAGACTAATGTGGGTCCATGGCCCAGGGGTTGTGGATCCCTGCTAGAAATCATCTCTGGATACTTTTAATATTTACTACAATGTAAATGCTATGTAAATAGTTATTAATACTGTATTGCTTAGGGAATCATGACAAGGAAAAAACATTTATACATGTTCAGTCCTGACATAATCAACCATTTTTTTTCTAAATACTTTTGATGCAGTTTGCAGATATGTAGCACTAATTTAATTTTGCAAACTCTTAAAATCAACTATTGGGATTCATCATTATTTTCAGGGTTTTTGTTCTCCTTTTATGACTGAATTTATTTTTTAAATAACTGAATTACTGCATAAAATATGATTATTTTTATAAGTTATAAGGATCAATAGACTGTAATTAGGCTGTTCTATGATAGCTGGCTGACGGCTGACATTTGCTGATGATATTTTACGAAGTGACCAGAATAACAAGATTTATTACACAAGTTGCTTTCCTTTTTTTTTTTTTTTTTTGAGAGGGGGTCTCACTCTGTTGCCTAGGCTGGAGAGTGCAGTGGCATGATCTCAGCTCACTGCAACTTCTGCCTCCCAGGTTCAAGCCACTCTCCTGCCTCAGTCTCCTGAGTAACTGGGATTACAAGCATGCACCACCATGCCCAGATAATTTTTGTATTTTTTTTTTTGGTAGAGACAAGATTTCACCATGTTGGCCAGGCTGGTCTCAAACTCCTGACCTCATGATCCGCCTGCCTCAGCCTCCCAAAGTGCGAGTATTACAGGCATGAGACACTGCGCCCGATCAGTTACTTCCTTTAGATGTTTTCCTTTTTGGTCTTCAATATCTAACATGCTTTCTTTATTTAATAGGAACAGAAAATAGACCTTAAAGGTAGGGACAGATTTCTCTCTGTAAAGTAGAATTACAAATTTCGTATGAAAGGTTAAAGAGAAATAAATATAATATTCCCAAATCTATTCACAACAATTCATAACTGATAAAATGTAAGTTTATTGTAAAATGAATGACTTATTAATGTACTTAGCAAAACATTACAATTGTACGAAGTCATAAATTAAACCCTAATACATTTTATTATAAGCATAATTTGACCTGAGTCCTCGTTAGCCTCAAAGCATCATATGATAATTCGAAAAATTGGGGATGCAACCAATTAAATTGAAAATCTGCAACAAAATCATTATCTAGAGTGAATACTTTACTAGCATACAAATAAGTTTTTTATAAATGAAATTGGATAAATATCTAATTATTAGAACTTTTCCATTAAACAACTGATGTTGGTGTAAAAAGCTTTCTGCTTTTTTAAAAAAAAAATTAGTTGCTGATATAAACTTGAGGATTAAATGTCAATTATGGCAGATTAAAATGTTTTATGTACAACGTATTTTGTTTTTTTAAACATTATTAATGTAACAGCTACTACATCTTAATATTTTCACCCATTCTGCAAATCACTGGAGAGTCTCTGTAGTCTACATCTAGAACAACTAGAAAAACGTGTGTAATGTATGTATCTAAAAGGGCAATGAAAATGCATGAAAATATCTCATTTTGTATACTGTTAAGCTAGAGAATTAAAGATGATAACCCCTTTTCACCATTCAGCCGAGCGTGAAAGAGCAAAAGAGATTCAAAACTTCATTAATTGCTCTCACACAACGTTACAGGCCACCTGCACTTGAAAGAATTTACATTGGAGCAGATGGATTGCTGAATGCAGTATCAGGGAATTTCAGAATGTTTGTTTTAAAAATAAACTGGATTCTAAGGCAAGCACCAGCAAAGCATACAATTTACAAAGATGACAGTGCTTTTCTTATTAGAACTTTTTAAACATGTAAGTAAAGGCATATTTTTATCTCTAAAGTAAGAGTGTACATACCAACTACTCTTTAAAATAATGAAATTTACATATTTAAATATATAAATAAAACATATTCGCGCGTTATTTGGGGCTTTTGAACCTACCTGACTGGTTTTGTTTAGTAATTCCTAGATCAATGAAGTCTAGCTTTTTCTCAGAATAAGTTTTCACATTTCTCTGATTATTCAATCTTTTGAATAAAGATGGTTCCATATGGAAAATGAGATTTTTTAAAAAAGGTTAAGAGTAAATTTCTTTGAGGAAACTCATTTCACTTGTCATTTGATTCTGACTTGAGCTCTGTACTTTCATTGATAGGTCCCACTTGCAATGCACTGATAGAATCCACTGTGGAACAGCTAGTTGAGATGAATTAGAGCTAATCTAAATGCATCTTGGTTCAGATGTATTATGCTTTACTTTTGTTACATATTTTAATTTTTATATTTTACGGAAGTTTCTATAGCTTTAGCCACAAATTAAGTTTTACTTGGACTTTGCATCATAATATTTTCATTCTTTAAACACTGATGTTCCAAGGGTCAGCAAACAACAGCTAGAGGGCTGAATCTGACATTAGACCTGTTTTTTGGAAATAAGGTATTTTTTTTAGCATAGTCACACCCATTTAGTAACTTATTGTCTGTGGATGCTTTTGTACTACAACAGTAGAGCTGAATAGTCCACAGTGGACATTATAGCTTACAAAGCCCTAAGTAAAATATTGACTATCTGGCTCTTCATAGGAGAAGTTTACTAACCCTGATATGCTAGCACATTTTAGAACCTTGGGTAAGTTTTCTTAAACTCTCTAGGCAGTAAGTTCCTCATCTGTAAAATAAAGACACTAATGGTATCTAGCCAGATGTCCCTACATGTGGACAATAATAATGGTACCTACCCAGGATGATTAAATGGGATAATAGAAACTGCTAGGAAAAGACCTGGTCCATAATAGGTCTGATACAAACGTCACCCGACGTCAGCATCTGTGTCATTTTCTCAGGAATAATGCTAGGTCATGGAGACTGAGAAGAGGGTTTCAAACTACATTACCGTAGTCTGTTCATCTTCACCAGTCCAACAATAAAGTAGACAGTGTGGTTTTGTATTATGATCATGGACTTTCAAGGTGAACGCCCTGGGTATGAATGACAATTTGCCTTCTTCTTTGCTGTTTGATAAGACCTTCAGTGTATATTGTAAACACTCTGATCCTCTCTTTCTTATCTGTAAAATTATAATAATATTAATAATAATAACATCATTCCCCGACAGCCTGTATATTCTAAAGGGTCAATTAAATTAGAAATATGAAATAGGGTACTGTGTAAGGTTGCAATACAAACCAAAGGTTTTAAGGCCTAATTAACCTTACTTCACTTCCATGCTTCGAACTTTGCGGTAATGAATATGTGCAATTATTTAGCTAAGAGGGCTCAAGATTAACGCTTTTACATCAAGTGTTGCCGCGCACATCAACATGGATGATCTTACAGGCTAATAAGGGAAAGAAGCCAGAAACCGAAGACCACATACAATATTAACCCCTTTATATAAAGTTCTACACCCAGAAAATCAATCTTTGGTGATAGAAAAGAAAATCAGTTACCTTTCAGGGTATGTGGAGAGGGCATAGTGTATTAATGGTAGAGACTCTAGGAGGCAGGTGATATTACAGATCTTCATGTGGGTATAGGCTATGGGGCTATGTTCACTTTCCACAACTTCATTGACCAGAACACTTATGATTTTTACACTTCACTGTAGGTGTCAAATGCTTACAAGAAAAGTGAAATATTAAAAAGTAAAAGAGAAAATGAAAGAAAACAACAAAGGCATTAAGTCCATCCACTGACCCTGCTTTCAGAGCCATAAAAAAAGAAATCTGCTGTATGATCTATTTACCTCATTCTCTCACTTACACCCATCCTTCTTTCCACAGTGCCATAAAATCTACCTACATGCAGGTAAGAAAATGAGACTGTGCTTCAGCAGCCTTGTCTCTATAGCACCATGAGTGCATGATGTTTGACAGGAATGACTGTTTTTCTCTTTATAGAAATCCTATGGTCTCAACTTTTACCGGAAATCTTTTTGTTTTAACTAAAGCATTATGACATTAATGGCACTCACAGATCACATTCACTGTATAGCTTACACATATCATTGTGCTATTCTCCAAATTCTGTTTGAATTTTACTTTATATCACTCCTTTTCCTAAACTATGTACATGTTTAGGAAAAGGAGTGATATAAAATAAAATTCATGAAGACAAGGCCAAAAAATAAACAAACAAACAAAAAACCCACAGGTCTTAATAGAGAGATAGGTTTAAGTAGCAAGAAAATATAGTTTAGAAATTAAATTTTATTAGCTGGGCGTGGTGGCATGCGTCTGTAGTCCCAGCTACTCAGGAGGCTGAGGCAGGATAATGGCTTGAACCTCGGAGGCAGAGGTGGCAGTGAGCCGACATCATGCCACTGTATTCCAGCCTGACAACAGAGCGAGACTCTAAAAAAAAAAATATATTTTTTATTTTTAAAAAGACAATGCCCTATATAATTCAAAACCAGAAAAGCATAAAAGCTATGAAGGGAAAATCAAGTCTCTATTTTACCTTAACCTTTAGGAAACCCATTCCCTTCTGAGAAGTAACAAATGTTGCTGGGTTTTTTGGGTAATCTTCCATTATATCGATGAATAATCTGTACATATGCATATAGTGATGTCTTTTACAAAAATAGAAGCCTGTTATAGACATTACCTTATACCCTGTATAGAATCCTTATGTCCTGGCAAGAATCAGAGGAACAGTTGTTAGTAAAAATGTGTGTGGAAAGGATGATGGAAGTGAATCATGTATCTTGAACGTCTTCCTTATCAATCAATGGTGAATTTAAAATACTCCAAAAAGTAATGGAAACCTAGAAATGCAAAATTATGGAGGAATTTTTATATATTTACTTATTTTTGAGACTGAGTCTCGCTCTGTCGTCCATGCTGGAGTGCATGTCACGATCTGCACTCACTGCAACCTCCACCTCCTAGGTTCTAGCAATTCTCATGCCTCAACCTCCAGAGTAGCTAGGATTACCAGCAACTACCACCATCCTGGTTAAATTTTGTGTTTTTAGTAGAGATGGGGTTTCAACATGTTGGCCAGGCTGGTCTTGAATTCCTGACCCCAAGAGATCCAACCACCTAGGCCTACCAAAGTGCTGGGATTGTAGGTGTGAGCCACCGCAAGAGCCCTATGGAGCAGTTTTTAAAAATAACTTTACAAATATTATAAAATTGCCTTCTTTATGTCATCCATGTACAATATTTCTTATAATCATTTTTGTTAGTTTGAGAGGGCTTTTTGTTTTAACTGGGTTTATTTGTTAAACCACGCTGAAGCTGTTTTATGCTTTGTTCATGAGACTTTCTCTTATCCTTCACAGAACTATATTGAATAAATATTTAGTCTGTTACTCTTGGAGTCTACACTGAAAAATATGTGAAACATTACTACTTCTTCTTATTTGTTTGTGGCATTCTGGCCATGAGTTTGTATAGATTTTTTTCAGAACTTTGGTCTTTGCCAGGTGTTGAGTAATATGCTGCTAAGATGTAAGTACAAATGGTTTCACTCTTGAGTCCTTTGTACAAGTGAAAGGCAACTTGGAATTCTAAACAGATTAGAAAGAGAGGTTACCATTTGTTTGTGCTCTCTTAGAAAAGAAGGCTCTCTTTGACAAATCCCTCTGCCTACTAGGCAAAGTGCAGAAAGCATTACATCTGGAGTTCATAAGCCATTGTTTTATGGAATTGGTCCATCATACAATCCGTTATACTCTTGAAATAAACCCACGAGAATTTAAGATGCTGTATGTATACTTGCTAACACATTCATTCATATACATACACATCCCTCTGTGCACATATGCTGCCATTAGAAATTCCTGTCCTTGCAAAAAACCTTATAGAGTAGAATTGCAACATGCTTTTCAAATTGACAGTTATTTTTTTTTAACATTTCTTATCTTTCAAAAGATTTCTGAATTCAGCTACAGGAATTATACTTATTCCTGGACACCTATCACCCCTATTTTTTTGTATTCAAAAATGTTTTGTGATACAACTTTTTTTTCCCTTAAAAAGAGCAAAAGTAAAGCTGCAGTTGTTTTTGAAACACACCATCCTTAGATACTTCTGACTTTATTTTCCTTCCTCAAATCTTGAAGCACATATTATTTCTTTCACATCGTTTGACTGTCAAAATCCAAATTGTTCATTCTGTGAGAAGAAAACTTAAGGAAACATTCAGCAAATAGCCCTATATGTGGGAGATGGATTTTTAGAGGATTTTAGATGCTTGAGCGGAGTTGCTCATAGATTCTGTTGCTTTCAGAATTCCTTAGGATGCCATTTAAAGGGTGACTACAATTCAGATCACCCAAGTACTTTGATGTCTTATGTTTTTCTTTTGCAGATTTGTAATCTAAATGTCCAGAAGGCCTTTCCCTCAAGTATAATTTAATGTAATTCACAGTTATTGTTCCTCAAAAGTTTGAATTAAATTAACATGAGTGAATGAAATTGGTAAATAACCACAGACATATTTTGTTTTATTTTCCTTTAGAATCAGTGACAATATTATGTATAAAATTGGCAGTTGGCTATTAGATCTTCACTGAATCACCACAAATTTCATTAAAAATAGATATTTCAGTGTAGAGTAATTTAACTTCATGAAAAACTCTTAGTTTTCTCATTTAGTTATTGGGTTTATTGAGGAACAGGTTATTTTATGTGTGTAATGATGAATTTTGTTCTTTCTCTTTTTACACTAAGATCAAATACAGACTGCAAAACTGACCAAGCATGAAATTGTTTTTAGAAATTGTGGGAGCTAGTTTCGATGGCAAGAATCAAAGGAACAGTTGTTAGTAAAAATGTGTGTGGAAAGGATGATGACAGTGGGTAGGAGAGAATAAAGGTAGAGAGGTGCTAATATGGGGCAAAAACATTAACCTGACAAACACTTCTCTGTAGAGTATTTTACATGCAAAGCCAGCATCCTTAAAAACATCCAAGTTTTTGGATAAAAGCATTCTCAGTGTTCTGACTTTTTTTCTGAGCATGTAGATGGAAAGGACTCACATCTTCATATAGATTTTATGTCTTATGGTAACTGCCACTGCAAAGCAATTAGCCTTCTTGAAGGCTGTGCTTGTGCAATACTAATTAACATGCCTGTTGTGCTGTTTTCCTTATTTGACCATGTGACAGCCCACAGGTCTGACACCCTCTGTGAACCAACAGCTGAGGAAATTTCCAACATGGCAGATTTTTTTACAAAATACACCCAAACAAAAATGTCATCACACTTTTCCTGAACAACTGCATTAACAGAATGTGTTACAACGAATCTACAATTAGAGGACTGCATTCATTTGTACTGGGGGAAAAAATAAAGGAGACTAGACCCTGCTCAAGCATATGCATACGAATTGATTATACCTTGAGTCCAGAATTTCAAAGTGTGATGACGCTGTATTATATTATCATGGAGAATATAATTTACCAGTATAATCACATCTAGTAAAATTATCATTAAAAGTTGGAAGCAAAGTTGTCAATATATTTACAGCACCATTTCAGACCTCTATCTTGACTGGCTAATTTAGTAAACTTTTATGTATCATGACTTTAAGAGTCTGGGCATTGGTGAGTTTTGTTTCTGTGTGTTTGTTTCTGTTGTGGTTGGGACTGAGATACTATGATGAACAAAATCGTAAACCGGCACTGGATATATGGAGTGTACAGTCTAGTGGGTGAAGATGGGGAAGTTTATTTATAGGCTCTACAAATAAATGTAAAGTAAGCCCTGATGTGAAGGGAGTTACTTGATACTCTGAGATTATTAATAGAAGTATTTAGCCAAATTAAGGTAAGTTTTCCTAGAAGTGACAATTGAGAAAGACATAAAATAAAATTGACAATTGCGAAAGACATAAAGGAAGACATAAAACTAAAGACATAAAGTAAAGTAAGTTTCACCAGCTTATCTGATTAAACAGATAAACAAAATCTAGAGCACCAAGTTACACACTGCTGCACATTGGACTTGCCTCAGAGATTGGTTTTTTTTTTTTGTTTGTTTGTCTTGTTTTCTTTTTTTCTAAATCACTGATACCTTAGTCTCATGTCTAGAAAGTCTAATTTAATTCTTCTGGATATGACCTGGACATTGAGACCTTTAGAATATCCCCAGGTGATTTTGATGCACAGCGAAGTGTGATAACAATTAGTCATAATATTCTAGGCAGAAGGAAAAGGCCTTGTGGTAAGATGAAGCATGGCAAAATCTTAATAAGGCTGAAAGGTCAGTTGCTGCTCCTGCAGGACAAAGAGAGGAGGGACCTGGGGAGAGAGGCATGTGCAACATGAGACTGAAGAGCTGGCCAAGAAGCTTATAGGCTGTTATGCGGATTTGGTGCTTTGCTGAATAGCAGCAAAAAGCCACTCAAGCCTTCCAGTGGACATGTTTTTCCACCACCTCTTTTTTTTTTCTGTGAAAAACATGGAAGTGTTGACTTTGCTTTTCTCACATATTTTGACTTATCCACCTCTATGTACCTTTAAATGGACAGGATTTTTTGAGATTAAGTTGTTCATGAAGAAACTAAAATTTTTTTTTTCCAGTATTTTTTTGGAGTTATCACAAAGTTGGAAAATGTATTTAAAAAAAAAATAAGATAATCCTTAGTCATTAGATCAGCCTTCAACTCTAGGTCTCCCAGCCCCCAGGTGGACCTGAGATGAGCTATACTGCAGGGTCTTTCAACTTCAGCTGCGTGTGACAATCACTTAGGGACATTTTTACAAATATTGATGCCCAGGCTCAAGTCAGTCAATTTAGGAGTGATAGTTAAGCATAATTTTTGAGGTTCCTTAGGTGGTTCTAACGTTTAGCCCGAGTTAATAACAACTGACCTACTGGATAAATCTTTTTGGATTTAATTAAATTTGGGCATATTGATCTTAGAGATGCACTGGAATCTCTTGGTTTTTGAAAATGAGAGGAAGTTAAAGTGAACACCTTGAGGTATTTGCTTAAGTGCATTCCCCTCACAGAATAGAGATGAGTCCTTTCCAGGCAGGTCCAGATAAAGGAAACGCCCTCCAGAATGCTGGGTGTTGAAATGAAGGAAAGCTTGCCTCCTCTGGATGTTTGCCATTGGCTACATCACATTTCTCATGTTGTATTTTCAATAGTCAGGATCTAACTTTAAATGTATGTACCTCTAACACTTAGTTTGATTATTTTCCCACAGTGGTGTCAAGTCCACACATTTACATCAGTGCTTCTGCTTTTCTGGATGCCACCTGATACTCAGAGTTTTTACATTTAAGGGAAGAAGAAACTGACAAACCAAAGTAAAGGAAGTTTGTATGGAATAGAAAGGGAAGGAAACAGATCTTGAACATGGGTAGAAAGGAAAAAAGTAGATTTTGCCCAGGATAGAAGGCCTATTGACATGAGGAGGCATGCTTACCAAGGTCAGAAAGAGTAAGAAGAGTCGGACATGGGCCAAGAAGGCTCAATACCAGGCAGCTGCTGAATGAGCCTATCAGTGGATGGGCTACCTAAGCAGGCAGGGCCTTATGCTTGTGGGTTATTCTGCAAAGCCTCCTCAGCCAACATTGAATGGCGTTAGATTCATCAAAGGATTCAGTGAAAACGAAGCTTTCTGGGTGAAGAATTCCAAGGATATTCTGAGAGTTGTGACATAGATGAAGAAAAATTCTCAGCATGAATTGAATAATGTTCACACAAAGTCTGAAAGTTAGAACTTAGAATAAGGACTGAAACCACACCAGCCAGCACCAGGAAACACACGGGGCCGTTTACTAGTAACTCTTAGGAGGTCAAGCATGGAAAATGATGTTTTAAAGGTCAAATTTAAAAGATTATGCCTTTCACCTCCAAGAAATTTTATAGCTGGAAAGGAACTCCAATCCAAACCACTCATTTAACAATGAGAAAACCGAAGTGAAATGATTTGCCAAGCTAAGAAATTCTTGAGAGCTAGACCTAGAATCCAGACTCTCCCACTCATGAGTCTTTTGTGTTCTTAGTCTGTCATGCTGCGTTCAGAACAGAGAAAATACGAGACTGAACTGAAGTGGGGGAAGGTTCCCTTCAGTCACAGGAAACCACCATTAAGGGTTATTCAATGCTGGGAAAGTACAGTGTTGAAATAGCTGCACTGTAACAATCGCAGCTGACTAATAGCAAGCTATCATTTGGAAAACTATGAACAGAAAACTTTGGTTGGGATTCGGGGGATGAGTTAGAATTCTTCTCTGTTACAGACAAATTCATTATTCATTACTTCATTCATCTGTGCCTCTTGTGCTCATGGCCATGTGCTTGGCACTGTAGAATAGAAAATGCAATAGGCCCTGTCCTGAAAGTGCTTATAGTCAGCATGGAAGAGAAGATATATGTGTACAGATTTATAATTAAGCACTTATTAAAAAAAATATTGTGAGATCTAGAACAAATCAGTAGCCAGGGCATTCTCTATAGCCAGAGAAGTATGTATGAACAAAATTAGTGCTTTTTGACAGGATATGAAACATTTTTCCCCCATTTATTTATTTTATTGCATTTTAGGTTTTGGGGTACATGTAAAGAACACGCAAAATTGTTGCATAGGTACACACGTGGCAGTGTGATTTGCTGCCTTCCTGCCCATCACCTACATCTGGCATTTCTCCCCTTGCTATCTTTCCCCAGCTCCCCACCCCCTACCATCCCTCCCCTATTTCCCCCCAACTGACCCCAGTGTGTAGTGCTCCCCTCCCTGTGTCCATGTGTTCTCATTGTTCAACACCCGCCTATGAGTGAGAACACGTGGTGTTTGATCTTCTGCTCTTGTGTCAGTTTGCTGAGAATGATGGTTTCCAGGTTCATCCATGTCCCTACAAAGGACTAAACTCATCGTTTTTGATGGCTGCATAATATTCCATGGTGTATATGTGCCATATTTTCCCTATCCAGTCTATCGTTGATGGGCATTTAAAATATAAGTTGAGAAGGTAAGTTGGAATTAGATTCTAAAATATTAGTCTATGTATGTTTTAAGTTGACATTTAAATGGGTGACAGAAGAATGGAATAGATAGGTGTGGTATCAGGCTGTGTTTTAGGAAAAGCAACTTAAGAGAGAGCCAAGGGTAGTCTGGAGATAACAAAAACTAAAAGCCTAGCGATATATTAGTTTATTCCCACGCTGCTAGGAAGACATACCCAAGACTGTGTAATTTATAAAGGAAAGAGGTTTAATTGACCCTAGAGTTTCCACAGGGCTGGGAAGTCTTCAGGAAACTTTCGATCATGGTGGAAGGAGAAGCAAACACATCCTTCTTCACATGGCAGCAGAAAGGAAAAGTGCCCAGCAAAGGGGGAAAAGCCCTTTATAAAATCGTCAGATCTCCTGAGAACTCACTCAATATCAGGAGAACAACATGGAGGTAACTGCCTCCATGATTCACTTACCTTCCACTGCTCTCTCCCATGATATGTGGGGATTATGGGAGCTGTAGTTCAAGGTGAGATTTAGGTGGGGGACACAGCCAAACCATATCAAGAGACTTCTTAGATTACGATTGCAAAATATCAGGTCAGACTAATTGAGAATAGGAATCAGAGGAACAACCATAATAATACAGATTATAACAGGGAGGGACAACATAGCAGAGAATGACAGGCAATGTCTGCCAACTAGATAAAAATAAAAGGGAGGAAATGGAGACTGCGAGTTGGTCTCAAAGATTCTAAGCCTGGGTAACAGGAGGGAAGACAGAGTCATGACAATAAATATGGAGCGCAAATATTTCCGTAACATTCATCATAGTCTCATAGTTTTGAAAAAATGCCTCATTCTTTCTCCCATAAATGTTTAAATCTACCATACATATTATATATCATATATGTACAACATGTCCACAAATGCAAATTTTGTAGCTTTAATCACTTTTGCAGGTTAGCATAGATTTACAGCAAAAGAGAAATTGACAGAGAATTAAAGTATGCAGCAGGGAAATCAATTTTTTTTTACTGCTCTCAAACTTTAGACTCTACCTAGAGTGTTTATCATTTGCTATACTGCCTCACATATTCCAAAAATTATTCTAAGAAAAAGTTGTTTAGGGAGTTGATTTAGTTTATAAAGCAACCACTCAGAGTTGAAAATAATCAATAGTAGCTTAAGATTCAGGCTCTAACTGGATATTTAGGCAGGACCCAAAGATGCATTTATTCCTTCTAACTTAATTTAGTACAATGTAGAGAGCATGAATGTAGCAGCCCAACCCATCTGTTCTTTTTTTCTAATCTTGAAGAGGTTATTTTTATACCTGTCTTTGGAATTTTTGGTTCTGTCTCTGCTATGCTACAAAAATACTGATGCTAACAGACTAAATTTTTTTTTTTAATTATATTGTTGATAAGAGGAAAAGGAAATTGTGGTATATAATCCCAGTCATTTTCCCATTTAGGCAGTATTTCCTTTCTTTTTACATAAACTTTATGACCTTTTACTTTCTCACCATCTCCTTTCCTCCACCTGAGTTTTCTTATTAAAGTCTCAACATTTCTGATAAAGGGTGTCTCTAGAATTTCTTTACAGGAGGGATTTAGGGGCTGCTGCCTAAAATAAGAGAATAGGAGGGCTTATTTTAAACCTAAACTGAAATAATAGAGTTTTATTTTATTTTATTTTATTTTTAGACAGAGTAATCTGTAATTAGTGATCTCAGCCACTGCAACCTCCACCTCTCAGGTTCAAGCAATTCTCTTGCCTCAGCCTCCGAGTAGCTGGGATTACAAGTACACACCACTATACTTGGCTAATTTTTGTGTTTTCAGTAGAGATAGGGTTTCACCATATTGGCCAGGCTGGTCTCGAACTCCTGACCTCAGGTGATCCACCCACCTCGATCCCTCTGAAGTGCTGGGATTACAGGTATGAGCCACTGTGTCTGGTCTAATAAACATATTTTTTAATTAAAATATATATATTACTGACTTTAACAAGTGAAGATTTCCAAGATGATTTTGTTCATGTTTTCCATAAGATTTCTAGAGTCCAATTTCCTAATATTGTTACCAGTATTATGATCAGAATAATTATTCTGGAGGAGACTGGTGTTAAAACAATTCCCACCATAGCTGATAATATAATAGATTGCACTGGCTAAGTGTAATTTATGCAGCAATACGCAGTGGGGTCCCCTAACTACTTATAAATGTAGCCTCCAATCACTTCTGAAATTACATATGCATGCATTGCTCTAAAATGATAGAATAATATACAGCAATCTATGTCTTTATTAAATTATCAATTCATTCACTTATCAAATATTTAAAATGTTCCTATCATACATATAGCTGTGGATATCTAAATTCATGTGTGAACAAAGCAAAATTAAATGTCCTATACCATTCATTTGAAAAGTTTGGCATAAATGCTCAACTGAAAAATCCCTTTTCGTTCTCATCATAGTTAAAATGATACCTTTCTTTTACTTTAGAAGCTATCCTTCAACTATAAGTCTTTTACTAAATTCACAATGTAGTGGTTAAATGTATGACTCTTGAGCTAAACTCCCCAATTTTGTTACATAACTGCTGTGTGTCCTCTGAGGAATTACTTGACCTTGCTGAGCTTCAATTTTCTTTTTTCTTCTTTTTAAAATTATTTCTTTCTTTTTTAAGAAGCAGGGCCTTGCTCTGTCACCCAGACTGGAGTACATTGGCACAGTCATGACCCACTGCTGCCTTGACCTCTTGGGCTCAAGTGATCCTCCTGCCTCAGCCTCCCAGGTAGCTAGAACTACAGGTGTGCATTAACACATTTGACTAAGTAAAGAGCAGTGTTTTTTTTTTTTTTTTTTTTTTTTTTTCAGAGAAGCAGCATCTAGCCATATTGCCCAGGCTGGTCTCAAACTACTGACCTTCAATGATCCTCTTTTCTTGGCCTCCCAAAGTACTGGGATTACAGGTGTGAGACATCAAGCCTGACCTGAGTCTGTTATAACAATTAAAAGAAAAGATATTAATAGTACCTATCTCACAGGGTGATTGTAAAGATTGAATTAATTAATAGATGTAAACTACTTAGAACAGTGCCTTCTTTGTGGTGAGCCTGTAATACAAGTTTATTATTCTTCTGACTAAAGCCATATTTCTCTTCATTACGTCTACCAATGCCTACCTTCCTTGTCTCCCATATACACCCCTAAACAATTGTGGGCCACAATGCCTCAGCAAATAAAATCATTAAACCAATCATTGCACCTGTATGTATTTCTATATAATTAATAGGAATTTTTGGACTATAAATTCATAAAGGATATGCTGATATGGACACCGAATCTAAGAGATAATGCCAAATTTCCAGATCTCTTCTTTAGCATGTTCTGACTCACCCAATTATTATGAGAGGTTTTAAAGTCAACTGTAATTTCAGGTACCTATCGGAAAACACATTAAATATCCTCTAAATGATGAAAAGATAGAAGAATGCATTAATACAGCTGAAATATAGACTTGGAAGGCAGCAACAGCAGCTGGCTGTGACCTTTTTATTGAGAAAGTGACCCAGAAAATGGCTGAGGAAATTTCATCATTTATTTCCCTCTTCTAAACCAAAGTCTCAGATGCCTTTAAATCCCCATAGGATGAAGTTGGCTTTAGGTTGTATATAAAATACAAATTGAGTAAGGGAATATTTTACCTTTACTGCTCAGATGTTTTATCAGCATTGAATGGAAAAACACACTAATATTTCTTTCCTTAATATGTGCATGTCAGCTGTAATTATAATCAGTCCATCCATAGAAGGAATTCATGTTACTTAATGTGCTACCAAATGCAAAGATAGACCTTGCTAATTCTCTAAAATTACACATTTGTTTCTGGGCATGTAGTTATAACAGTTCCTCCCTTCCATGTTCTTTCTATATTGCTACAAAGCACTATCTGTTAAATTGTAGGTATGTAGTACCATATTAATTTGGAAGTTTAAATTTCAGGAATATTTTATGGTTTATATACAGATCACACAGAGCGGACACTCCCAAGATGAGTTGTTGAATGGTTGAAAAAGGACAAGATAAATGAAGCTCTTTGGTAAACTATGGAAGCCAAAAATAACCTGACTATAAATTTGAGTTTGGGGCTAAGGTAGATTTGTTTTGATATTACATTTATTCCTGTGTGAAATATAATATAAAGAAATACACAGTATACTGTTTATTGTTATCCCTGTGCAAAATATAAAGAAATACACAGTATTTTGTGTTCATAACAAAGTGAAAATATATACATTTATTATAACAACTAATATTAAAAAGCATCTACTATG
This sequence comes from Sapajus apella, assembly GCF_009761245.1. Classification (NCBI taxonomy): domain Eukaryota; kingdom Metazoa; phylum Chordata; class Mammalia; order Primates; family Cebidae; genus Sapajus; species Sapajus apella. Next base: position 30,949,662 of record NW_022436948.1, read on the forward strand.
TGGACTTATGAAATAATCTATATTTGTTACATTAACAATGCTTATATTTCAGTAGAGAATAAAGATAAGGCAACTAAAATATTGAAGTATCTTATAACTGAGTTTGTATACTTTGACCACATTTTGTACATAATTGGTGGTGATGGTTGTGTTAATTAATCTGATTGTATTCATCATTACACAGTATGTGTGTATAAGTATGCATAAAAACAAAATCATCATGTACATCTTGAATATATTCATCCTTTAATTGACAATGAAATATTATATATATATCACATATACATGTGTATATATGTGTGTGTGTGTGTGTGTATATATATATATATATATATAAATGCAAGTGCTAGGGATAAGCAGATATTTATCTGAGGACATTGAAGGTGACACTTTAGGATTATTAAATATTTTAAGAAAAATCACATTTCGACTTCACCTTTCTAAGAAGTTGTAGTGCTGGGCTTCGTTTCCAAATGAAATGCAGTGTGACAGAAAATAGGCTCATATAGCCCTCTTTAGTGGGATAGCTTTCTTTCGCAACATCAGCTAACACATCTCCTAGGTGTCCTTAAAGTTTCAACCTATAAATATTCTACCTCATTAAGCATAAGGACCAGCCATGGACATATGCCGCTAGTGTCCACTTTCCTTCAGAGATTTAGGGTGATGAGAAGATAAAGGGTCTGCTTACCAGATGGAGCTTGTCAGATTAGCAATCGGAGCAGAGTAAATATCGCTGTCATATTGTTGTTTTGAAGCACAAAGAACCCCTTTTGTATAACGTATGTGCATATTTAATAGTTGAAAACAAAAAAAGCTCAGCAGAAGGTTGGCTGGTGGTTGTACCCCTAGCAGAGTGGCCATTGCCTGAAGGCACGTCTCTGCTTTCCTCATAATAAGGGACATTAGCAACCAGTGGCTTGAGAAAGGCAGAGTCAAATAAGTCTCTTGGGGCCCAGTTGGCCACATGAAGTGAGAGCCGTTAGACACAGCAATGAGATTACTGCTCCAGAAAGGGTTTGCCACATATATTACTGCATAGGCTTTTCAGGCCTGCCAGCTCACTCAACTTTTACAAATGTCAAACATGATTTAAAAGGTTATTATACTATCAAGAGGGAAGGAGAATGATTTTCCATCACTGAAATTCCTATTTCATTCCGTGGCACATACTGCATCTCACGAAGGCCAATATTGCAAAATAAGCTGCTTTTATCTTTAATAAGTGTTTTATGGACCTTAAATTGGAAGAACCATTTCCACTTTATTTGTATTAGAAAATTTGATCTTTTCTGGTTGAATAACAGTGTGATAGATATAATGTGTGTGTCTCTGCATTATGCTTAGAAGATTGTTCTTTGAGGGGAGTAAATTTGTTTGTGATATGTCAGGTAGGGAGAGCATACATAGGTAAGCTGTAGTTTTGATAAATGCATTTGTAAGTGTAATATTTTATGCTAAAAATGATCAGGTGCAGTTCTCTATACTGCATTACTTATTTCTCTTTGGGTTTTATTGTGACTGGTATTTAAAAGAACCTACTTTCAAGCCCTTTGACCCCTTTGGGAATATTTATTTGCTCAATAGGGACTCTATTTGTTGGCCTCAATGAGTTAAGTACAATTGTATTTGAAAAGTTGCTCAATAAAAGCAGAGGACTGTTTTTCTTTTATTTTAGGGAGATTTTTACTCTTGTTTTGCAACATTTGAAAAATAAATAATCTTTAATGTGGCTGTTAAAATATAAAGTAAACACCTTATTGTCAATGTAGAATTTTTAAACATTGCCTCTGTAGTCATAAAAGAGGGCAAAACAAGGGATTTCAACTGCCCTTTTGGTAGCATTCTACACTTGATTTCCTAGCAAATCACTCTGATTGCTTTTTCTGAGTGTGAGACCATAAAACTGAAGGTTGCCTACATATCCAGGTCCCAGAATGTGCCATGCACAGCAATATATCAGCACTCTAAGCTGACACATTTGGGGATGGTGTTCTCAGGTGGGATGTAAAAAGGACAGAAGGATACAGTCTACGGTGTTGAGATATTGTCTGTTCCCCCTTTATCTGAGACTCTGAAGCATTAAATTAAAATCTGTGAATTCACCCATGTTCGCATGGGCATTGTCAAAATTAAATTAAAGCTTGTGGAAGGAAGCCTTCTTGGCCTGAAGAATAGCACTTTTCCTCCAAGTGGTGCACCAATTTTGTCATTTGCCAAAGTGCAAGTCACAAAAAAAAAAAGAAAAAAAAAAAACTAACAAAAAAAATCTTTGAATTTTTAAAAATAACCAGACTTCTTCCATGGGACAATAGTACTAAAAATTTAAATTTATTCAAGGTTCTCCAGATGGAGTATGAAATTAGCTTTCTAACATTTTAACAGGAGTGAACCTGAATATCTACATAAGGATTAATAGGTATGTCTGTGTATGCCCTTTTATTCTTTTGAAGATTTTCTGTAATATATACTGATTTCAAGTACTTTCTTTATTGTTATATAAACAAAAATCTATAGAGATACAAAAGTATTTTCAATTTAGGAAATAAGTAGAAAATCCTATTTTTTCCTCTTCTTATAAAAAGTAACAATAGAAAGAAAAATCACATAAATATTGAATGATAATAAATATGTTTTAGTTTTGAAATTTGACCAAATAGTACATTTATTAAAATAATGTATTCATATATTCAGTAACCAATAACATATTTATGTAGGTTTTGAATGTTTAAATAATCTTGTTTAAAAATTTCATTTTATTCTAATTGGATTAAAAGTACCTTTATACATTTTTCACATGGTTTCTTTTAATTGAAAACTCTTAGTACATGTGAAATACAATTCTATTAATAAAATATTAGTTCATGTACACCTTTTTTAAAGCATTCAATTTTTTGGGCAAAGCAATGTAAATGTATAAACTCAAAGATACAAGTTATGGTTATTAATTTGATGAAATATATCTTACATTAAATTGTAAAATGCAGCAAAAGTGTTCCTTCCATAGCAAAATCTTATCTTCTGTTAAACACATATTTTTAAAAATCCTGTGTGACCCTATCTTAAAGAGGTAAGTTCACTAATAGACCAGTAAATGATTTTCTAGAAACCAAATTGAGTTTTGAAATAAAATCATTGTCTAAAAATATGGAGACACATAACACATAACATAAAGCTTGTTATGTCAGTCCATAAATGGGAGAAAGTTATCTTCCTACTATGATTCTACAATAAAAAATATTCATTGATATCTCACAGCTTAGTAAATAAGTCAGAGGAATGTGTAATCTTAGAACTTTTCAATCACCTCAACATTTTTTTTAGAAATCTTAAATTGAAAATTAGATGTCATGCTAATAGTATTTTGCCTCCTTCAGAAACAAAAGCATTATGTATGAAAGGCATTATCTTTGCATCTAATAATGTACAATTTCATTTTTCATTCTAGATATCCTTAAAAAATTGAATAATGCAGTCTTGCCACCTATTTCCCAATGCAAAAATAGATACCTTGTCACCTTAAAATATTTCATAGAACAGTTGCTGCCTTTAACATGTAGAACATAGCTGCCTGGGAAATAGGGCTTGTTTTAGTGCTTGTGATAATGAAACTTCATTGGGTAAGAAATTAAGTGACTCATGCGTGCATCCGGGCCTAGCTAATTTACGTTGATGGGTGGTATGAAAAAGATAAGAAGATGCCAAAGCGGTGAGTTGTCTGTGACCAAAAAGAATTATTTATTTTGTTGGAACCATGCAACCTGACACTAATATTATATTTTATTTAATATTAGAAAATTATACATTAGAAAATATTCTCTAGAAATTAAGCTAGCTATTTTAATGTAGAGTTTACCGTCTTGGCTAAGGGATTGCAAACACAAAAGGCATATTAGAACATTCATTCTAAGATTTTGGAAAATGTGACATTCATTCTTTTCATGTGAGACAAGTCTAAGCCAGATATTTAGTCATGTTCTATGTAGGCAGAAAGATCTCATCTAAATTCCCTGGCCTTCTTAGCATTCTGACTCATGATATCTTTATCAGTTTTCCAGTGATACATGAATAAAAACTTAATAAGAGATAAACCCAAGGCATAGTCAGGAGTGCAGGGGAGACTAGGCATTAGTCCCGGTAGGAGGAAGAACCTAGACTTCCAAAGCAGCCTAGGACTCTCAAAGTTGTGTCGGTGACGCTGGATATATCCAAATATACTGACAGAAGAGGCCGTGGGAGGAGAAGCAGAGGCGCATGGATGCTAGATAGTGGACATAAATACTACAAAATATATTGAAAAATTTAAATAGTACCATTTCTGACTATTCTTGTGGTTTCATAACTTTATGAAGCTATAATATATACTAAAGATAATCACCATTTGTCAATTTCAGTGAAACGAGTGGGACCAGGGAATTTTATAGCTTTTCAATACCTAAAATGACTATATTTATGCATAGAATTTTAGGTTACTTGGACATACTGTATTTCTCTCAGATTCTAACTCATTCTTAGAGAATTGTATTTATCTTGGAATCTAGCTCATACTTAGAGAACTGTATTTCTCTCAGATTCTAAGTCATACTTAGAGAAGTTAAGTAACTGACTGTATCGATATACATATAGAAAATGGCTGATCTGGGATGTAATCCAAGGTCGAGATTAAGACTTGACCAAGATTAACTCTTGACCCAAAACTCTTAGTCCAATATTTTCTCCAGCATAAGTTAAGAGGTTAAATGAACATTGGATTCTAATTTGACTCTACTGATGATGGGCATAGGTACCCATATTATGGGGCTGAGATTCGGCTATTTATTGTTTTTGTTTATTTTGTTTTGTTTCAATCCCAGGTAATTTCAATTTATAGCTAGGATTGAGACCGACTGGTTTAAAATCTCAGAAAACAACATTTATTTTCCCTTTACTTTCACGTATATTCTAATAACGTCGGTTGTTATTAAGCCTCAGTTTTATATGCTCACAATATATAAATACGTACATACGTAATTCACAGCAAAAAGTTTCTGTGATTAATTACCCATCTCAAAAGCAGATTTAGAGGATTTAGGGAAAATGCAGAATGTGATAGTAATTACAAGAAAAAATGGGAAGTATTCTTCTTTTGTAGTTGGTTCTTTCTAGATTCTGGTGTTTTGATCTGGAAGGACTGAAAAGAGCCTCTGTCTATTGATTACCATTATGTGCCTTCATGCTTATGGACATATTTCTTCATTCAGATTCTCCTGGAAGAAGCCACTGAGTGATAATGAAAGGCTCATAATTAGGATTGCTAAGTTTATAAATAAAAATACTTGTATTAAATGTCGTTATCTGGCAACACTACTCCTAAGGGCTTGGCTCTCAAATTTATCTCTGGTCCAGTGTTTTTAGCACTCTTCCCAGATGAGTGCTGGCAACCGCCCTGTCTGCAAAAGGCAAAACATCATCTTTCTGTTCTTTAGAGGCATTGACCTAGCTGAAATGTTTCTCTGGACAATCCAAGAAGAATCAAACATTTACATCAGCAAGAACCACATTTGTATCTGTGATACTGTTGAAGCGTCCATAGGGAGATGGCTGAGTTTTAGAACAGTGGTACTTGTAAAACAGCAACAGTAAGGCTTAAAAGAAATTAATGCCAAAAGTGATTTTCTTCATTCCTTAATGCAAAATCTTCCTACCTGTGATTCATAGTAACTGAAAATGGAAAGCAAGTGGTAGACAGTAGCTCTTTTTTCCATTAAAAAAGTTTGAAAACTTCAAGTTTGTTTTCTATGTACTGTCTGACATGGCCATGCAGATATTCTTCATTCACAGTTAGGTTCTCTCCTAGGATTCCAGTGACTGAGAGAGGAAAATTTCCCCTTTATTTTAATGGATGACATATCGAATTGTATGTACATATATACTCAAATTTAGAACCCATTTATTGCAAAATTGTCTTTAGAAAGCTAAATCTAACATTAATAAAATTTAGTCCCTATTTGTAGCCTGATGGTATCTTTAACAAGTTTTGGATGAAAGTAAATCTCTACTCCTCCAAACTGAATGTTACAACCAATTGAGAACCTATGGGAAATTAAATTGAGAAAGATGTTTTGAAGACCCTTTCAGGGTAAATGAATTCCTATGTCTTGAGAACCCTAAAGCAGATAAGAAAGCAAGGCAATAGGTCTAATTTTGTGTGGAGTATAAAATTCCTGCAGTTGAGGATATATAAGAAAAGATTTATCTTGTGTCTATTTGTCTTGAAGTTCAGTTCAAATCTGGTCCTAGAAAGAAGGAAAGATATTAATTTCCAGAGAGAGTGATTGTTTCTTTCAGAAAAATTGTCCTTTTCTTCCCAATTGAGATGCCTCAAAATTAAACGGTATTGGGAAAAGTTTCATTGTCTTGTGTCTCTTAAGACTCAAGCTCTCTTTTTCACAACAGTTATCCAATATTCTAATAGATGAAAAATAATCTAGAACAACCCTATAAGACCAAGGTTTACCAATACAATGTTTATTTAAATATAGAATTACTATTTAATATAGAATTCAGTGTGGATACTAGTGATGAGCTTTAAGTGAAAAAGAAAAAAGAAAAGAACAGAAAACCCATAATGGATTAGGTCTAATACAGTTTTTTTGTCATGAGTGAAGAGGCTAATGTAATATAAGCAGTCATGAGTAATCAGATATCTTCTGATGAGTGAATTGAAATGTCATAGCAGAAGTAATCCCCTATACATTTTATTATGAATTTCTGTGGGTAGATTTAAATTTATTTTCTGACTCATTTAATTTATATAATCAAAACAAAATCTAAGATGCATGGAAAAATCAATTTTGGTAATAAGAGATTTACCCCAATATATGTATTCATTTCTCATGTTTTCTTTTTCTCATTAGTTGACTGGGTTATAATTTATGCTTGTCATTCTTTATAGCTTTATTTCCGGTTTTACTAAGGGCCACAAAACTACATACATCAGGTATTTCCAACAATATCGTACTATTTTATGTGCGCTAGAAATATCCTGGCACTTTCAGTATCTCCAATCAGGTATGTCTTTGACATGATTTGTCAGATTCCACAGATAAAGTGTATGTTTGCAAAACTGGATTTTAAAGAATGTAGTCAATTAGAAATATACGTGGCTATTTAATTGAATTCTGTTGTTTTGCTCTTAACTCATTTAAGATCTAAGGCTAAGATCATCATGATCTTTGGTGAGAAAATATTACTGAAAATGTTTTGAAATCACTGGGCCAGTGATTAAAAGCAAAAAGAATTCAGTGTAAATCAGAGTTCCCATACAGCACTCACCATGATTTACAGGAAATGCAGATTCGGCTGGGTTCACTTGGAAACTACTGAACTTAACTTCTCAGGGTTCTTGTGTGTAAGTAGGATATGCTTAATGTGGATCACTAAGCTCTTTTGCAAAATCATTTGCTTCCAATAAAAACTGTCTCATTCTTTCATTTATTAACACATCACTCAAAACAAACTACTCAGGTCCACGCATGGTGGCTCACACCTGTAATCCCAACACTTCAGGAAGCCAAGGCAGGCAGATCATGTGAGGTCAGGAGTTGGAGATCAGCCTGGCCAACATGGTGAAACCCTGTCTCTACTAAAAATACAAAAATAGCTGGGTGCGGTGGTGCGTGCCAGTAATCCCAGCTACTGAGGAGGCTGAGGCAGGAGAAATGCTTGAACCTGGGAGATGGAGGTTGCAGTGAGCTGAGATCATCCCACTGTACTCCAGCCTCTGTGACAGATCAAGAGGCTGCCAGAAAAAAGAAAAAAGAAAAAAAAAAAAAAAGATCCAGAAATTTAAAAAACTTGTTAGTTTTTATCCTCCTTGAGCATATATATGTGACAGCCAGTTGAATTCCAGGTGTTTTTCAGCTTATTTTTATATCTAACACTTGATACTTCACAAATAAAAACAGGTAGAAGTTTTGTTGAGTATTTTTGTTATTATATATCCAGACAACTTTCAAAACAACTAGTCAGTGGTTTCAAGTATATTTTGATCTCCATCTTGATTCATATAATTCATGCATTGTTTGCAAATGAGAATTTTACCTGTATTATCTGGAAGCATTTTATGAAGCCAGTTTTATAAGTGCCTTTAAAGAAATAGAAAAGCTCACATGCCTGTCTCTAACCAAGGACACAAGAGAAAGTGAATGAGGGTGTTTTTATTTTTTATTTTTTGTCTTACCTTTCAACTCACACATAAACCAATATGGAAGTAGTAATATCTAATGTAGAAAATAGAAACCTATATGTTTTTTAGTGATTTTTGAGTGAGTGTGACTGGACAAGTCAGATAATTTATCATTTTCATTGTTAGGAAACAAAGATCCGCTGGCAAACTGAAGAGTTTAATGACTACATGTTTTCTTAAAATGTCCTGAGTGAAGGGTGGACATAGTTTGTACGATTGGTGAGTGAAAATGTCTCCCTGAACAAAGAGGAAACAGCCCTCCTCTACCTTGAGAGGGAATAGAGGTATACGTGTCAGAATTCAATATGGCAGTTACTCATGGAAATGATTCAACACACACATTTTAAAAATTTAGAAATCATAATTATCACCAAATCTAAAAAATCTGCAACCTTTATTCACCTTTTCTGTTGGCTTTTCGACTCATGCTTAATTTCATAGCTGACAATACAAAACTTATCTTCATTTCCTCCAATTTCTAATTGGAACCTAGCAGCTACCTTCCATAAAAGAAAATGCTTCTTATGTGAAAATGGTGTAGCCTACTCCACTTTCCATCAGATAAAGATGAAAGGAACAAGATAAAGCATATGCCTGCATCTGTTATTTCAAGTACCAATTTTTATTTTATCAGTCGGGATGGGTTAGGAATTCTATGTTAACGAACGGTCCCACAGTTTCAGTGTTTTTTCCATTTAATTTTTTAGTTAATATGTAACAATTGTACCTGTGTGTGAGGTATATAATGATGTTTTGATATTTATAATATGCAGTAATTAGATCAGGGCAATTAGCATATATATCATTTCAAACATTAACCTTTGTGTGTGTGTGTGTGTTGAGAGTATTCCATATGGTCCCTCCAACTATCTGAAATATATATTATTGTTAACTACAGTCATCCTGTAGCGATATAGAATACTACAAGTTATTCCTCACATCTAGCTGTAACGCTGTATTCTTTTACAAATCTCTTCCTATCCCTACTTTCCCAAACCCTTCCCAGTCTCTAGATCAGTGTTTTTAAAAGCAAAATTTACAAAAAATATCTATCAGTCCTTGGGCTATATACCTATTTCAGGTTGGCTGGGGCCTTGCTCTGGCAAAAGTATTGACTTTTCTTCAGTATCCAGGCTGAAGACAGTGGTGATAGTGGCTGAGGGAAAAGAGAATTCTGGATGCTTTTGTATCAGCATAAATCCCTCAGCCCATGGTAATGCATGCCGTATTCTGTTACAACTCAACAGGTCACATGCCACACATAACCACAAAGAAGTCAGGAGGCAATCTAGCTGTGTTTCCAGAAGGAGGAGACCACCACAAACATTCACAAGCAACCATCATGATCATCCATATACTACCTGCAAATATAAAACCACAGTTAGATTCCGTTGCTACCAATCTTACTTAGTCGAGATGCTGACTTAACTCCAATTTTAAAGAATCGCATCTAGCATTCGGCCTTCTTTAAGCAGCGTTCTCTTTTGTGGGTTATTGATGTGTTTTTGTTTTAAGGTGTTTTATCTGACGTCAAAACGAACACTAGTGAATATGCCATTAGTGACTAAGCCTAATAATTATAACATTGATTCAACGGGATTAAAATTTATGCATGAGATTCTGCTATTGGCTTGTTCAGGGAGATGCTCTGCGACTCCCTAAGACTTAGACTTAGAGTTTCTGTGTCTTGCATGTCATTTTACAAATATTCCAGAGAATAGACTGTGAATCATCAAATTCTAACATCAAAAGGTTGACAGGGAAGTGTTGGAAAATATATCATCTATTTCTTATATTTCAACAAGATTGTACACATGGCATTATATATGAAGCTATTGAGGGTGGAAGGGCGGACAGAGAAAATGTTTTCCCAAAGTTGTTTCATTCATTTCATTGTACAGCAAGATCGTACAGTGAACTGAATGAAACAACTTTCAGGAATACTGCCCTAGGAAATGTGGCTAGGGTTTGTCTTGTTAAAAATAAAGTTCTTTTGAACCTTCTTTTTGTCTAAATTTCAGTAACTAGCCTCTTTACAACAATTTTCAAATGAATCTACTTGGAAGTTTTGTATTTATCTGATTAGCAAAATAACTATTGTAAAAGTTCATGAATATTCTGAATAATAATAAAAATGAAAATAAACCAATGTGGCATACAGGGAAGAGAGCTGGATCACGTTACTATGATTCCTGAAGTGAGCCTTAATGTCTCCAAAGCCCCGTCTCCTTCTCTGTACGATGGAGGAAACAAAAATCAACCTTTGCAAACTAATCATATGAACTTGGAACTATACAAAGGTCTTATTTGCAGAACAGTCTTAGAATAACTACATAAATAGAACCATGGTAAGTGTAACCGTATATAAACAAGCACACAATTTTAAGTGGAAATTAAATTTCATTATTCAGACCACATTGATTTTATCTGATCAAACTACTCTCACATATTTGTGTTACAAGGTGTGAGGGTGAATGGCATTGTGTGATGAATTCCAACAAGTCTGGGTTTTACTTAATCAAATTTTACAGTGTTGGACCAAACAGTAAATGCTTGCGAAGTTGATTCGTTCATCTCTCCTTAACTTTGAGATGCTTAATCAAATAAAATCATAAAGTGTAAAAGGTAGAAGTGACTTTGAATTCATATCCTCTAATTCCCTCACTTAACGTTATTTAAAACTGGGCTGTTATCAGTTAGGAATTTTATTCAACTGCTAATAAAAGTTTTTTGAAAGTTAATGCTGTATACAAGTTGTAAACGTATACCTCCAGAGTTTTTGCAAGTTTCTTGACCTTTTCTACATAATTGCCTACATGATTTGCAAGGTTTGCACAGCATCTTATTTATAGAATAATGAAATTTAACCAAGAAAGCTGCTTGAAAACAGAATGATAAAAGGCAAAAGGGTAAGTGGCTGATAAGTTTGTCTCAAATTAAAAAAGGGGCCAGGGTTTTTTGCTTATAACTTATTGCCCAGTATTTTTTTTTTGAGGTTTCAATATTCACATTTTTTAAGTGATGTTAATTACAGCATTTGAAAGGGAAAATCTAATTCCACACAAAATGGAAAACTCTAAAATGTACCCACAAAACTGCTAAAAAACAATTGACTGGTGAGAATACAACCCAAGTCCAATTTAGATTCTGAGTGTTGTCACCATGTGATTACAGTCACACAGACTCTTCCAAGCCTATAGCTGGAGCTCCTGGAAGCTATTTCTTACTCTGGTGCAAGGGCAAAAAAGAATAACACAAGAAGAAATTAGTCCTGAATTATTAACTTCATCACATTTACCTTCTTCACCCCAATATGGCACAAAAGAAACAGCGACCACACCTTGCAGACCATTTGGTGTAAAAGAGGTCACAATGAACTGGGGTGGGAAATGTCATGACGATCTGTCTAAAAAAGTCCCTCTCGGGTGAGTTTGTACACACCATCAAGTAGCAAGCCTCTCTTCAATTAAGGTTAGGAAACCAAGGTTTACTCTCAGGAAATCACAGTTTCATTTATTTACTCAATACGAATTTACAAAGTGCCTACATATTATCAGCTTCCACTTGCAGGTGTTTGTAGATAAAAAAGAAACCTGGCACCTCAAAGGGGCTACTGTGTTCCCTCCAAGTCTATCACTGAAAGGACCTTTTTTGGAAATGAGTTTCTTCTGTACCTCTGAAAAGGTAACATCCATCTTAAAGCTGAATCATCTTTAACCTGGAGGTCTAATATGATATTTGGCAATACTTGCATTCTAGACATACAACATTAAATGATACATTAAATTCTGAAGGTAGTTAATGATGCAAAATAGTTTAAAGTTAAACAATTGTGCAGTATTCATTTATGTTTAAAATTCCAGCCCTAGACCAAGCTTGTGGTCACCAGTACTGACGTTCCTGCCATCCGGGAGAGCTGAGAGTGTCAGTTTCATCCCTGGCTTTAGGATCTGAGTGTGTCCTAAACCTGTCAGGCTGGAGTTACTCACTTTAGCCGAGAAGCAGGCTCAGGGTCCATCTGATACTAGGCTGCTATTCCAAAGCATGTGCTACTCTTCCCTGCTGTCCAGACGAGATTGACATTGGTCTCCAGCTTCTTGTTCACCTTCTGGTAAATGGAGCTGCCAAACTCTGTCTCGTTGTTCACATTGTCATGAAGCTGGAATTCCTCAGTCTTGTAGCCAACTGCAAAGTTGCTCTGGGTCACTTGGGACTTCAGTCTCAAAATTCATCTGTAGCTGGCCATCCATCCCTTGCAACTCAGTGCCAGAGCACCCCGGATGGAAGGCCCAGCAATGTTGAAATCCACATCGTAGCACAGGTTAATATGCTCCCACTCTTGATTCTAGCATTTTTCCCCCAGTGTTAGGTGAGAAGGATGAATCGAAGGTCAGCTTCAGCCCACGTGCAAGCCGATCTTCCACAGTCATCTCGGTATTGTCGGTGTTCCATTTCTCCTAAACGTCAGACCACGCTCAGTCCATCTGGGCTTGGTTTCTAGACTGTCCGTCACTTTAGCGGTTTCAGTGTTGACTGAGCCTGAGCTTTTGAACTCCAATCATTCTCAGATTTTGTTTTCAAATCAAGCTTTATGAAGCCAAATCCTTATGCAGCCCTTGGTGAAGACATCCCTGGCAGATTTGCCAAGATTGGCATATGTGGTTGGCACAGCCACTTTCTGCTCAGAGGTAGTGGTGGCTATAGCGGGGCTATGGCACAGAGGCAGGAGTTTGCTCAGCATTTTAATACAAGGCCCCATATTGCAAAGAGGGTGGGGTGGTGTAGTTTTATTTCATTTTATTTTTTATTGAGACAGAGTCTTGCTCTGTCACCCAGGCTGGAGTGTACTGCCATAATCTCGGCTGACTGCAACCTCCGCCTCCCGAGTTCAAGGGATGCTCATGCCTCAGCCTTCTGAGTAGTTGGGATCACAGGTGCCTGCCACCATGCCCAGCTAATTTTCACAATTTTAGTAGAGATGGGTTTTCGCCATGTTGGCCAGGCTGGTATCCAGCTGCTGACCTCAGGTGATCCGCCCGCCTCAGCCTCCCAAAGTACAGGGATTACAGATGTGAGCCACCACGCCCAGCCAGTGATGTGGTTTTATTAATGGTCACCTTATATAGTCTTCCAAAATTCAAGTTCGATTAATAAAAAAGAAAAGAATATAGATAATGCATTAGAAACATATGCTGCAGGGGCCTGTTTTGCCATTATGGTTAATGCTATGAATACAAGTATTTCTACTATTTATATTTGGTATAATGCCTGGTCTGAAATATTAGGAAACCAGAATTACAATTAGCAAGAGACTGTAGAAATCGAAATCATACATTCTAAAGTAAAACGGAAGTTGGTTCAAACAAGGACTCTACCAGCTACACAAATTACGTAGCATCTTCAAACTTCAATGTTCTTGTCTATAAAATAAGGGCTTTACAAGGTCAAGTACTAAATTAGATAATACATGTAAAGTGAAATGTCTAAATACAATGCGTAGGATAAAGTAATTGCCCTGTAAGTTGTAAGTGCTACCACGAACCAGCCAATGATCTTTACTGCATACTATGATTGAGAAATTAAAGATGGTTGACATTTTATATAAATCAATGTCAAGGTAATATTATCTATGAAATTATTGTACTTCAGGTTATCAGAATTGCTTTAGTGCCTTTGAGGCCCTTTTCTCAGATGACAATGGCTATAATCCATCTTCTATCAAAGTCTATATTTCTCCATTTAAATCAGGCAGATCCATCTTCTAGAGACATGACCAAGTCAATGATTTTGATTAGTCTGTGCTCCTTACCCAATATTATAATGCCTGGTAAGTAATTATGTTTCTATTTTTCATTTTAATCTGCTCTTACCATATTGACAATATGGGCAATGGCCAAGTCCATTATGAGCTTAATTGCTTATGTGCCAGGTGTTCGGAAGTTCATCCTTTGAATCTAACAAAAGTAAAAAATGAAGTCACAGAACTCCGGTTCATTTTATGCATACATTATTCTAACTGTGGCTAAAGAATTAACCATTCTTTTATATCCTTTATTGTTTAACTTCTCCTGTGCCCAGAAATAAGGATTTGTATTACAGTGACTTCAGTCACTGATGAGGCATACATACAGAATTCTCCCGTTTAAGTAAGGGTAGAATTTGTCTTTGGGCCTGCCTAAAGTTTCTGCAAACTGATAACCCAATTGCTCACGCTAATTGACAGAACAGCATTGAATAGCTAAGTAGTCCAGACCTTTTTCTCGTCATTAGAATTTGTCCTTCTGAGATCTATTGGCTGGAAAGTTTATACTACAATTGAATGTGCTATGAGTGAGACGGCTTTAATTGAAGCTTCTGAAGAGGAAAGGAAAATAACAAAGAAGACTCTTTGGTATTGTTTTTCCATTATCAGTAATGCTTGGGGTGGACAGTGGTGGTGAATGACAATATGAAACATGCCTTTTTTCATTTAAGACCTTAATATGAAATTATTCAAGTGAAGCTCTGGCTATGTCATAATGTCTTCATTCTCCAGGTCTATATGAAACAGATTTTAATGGAAGTTGACTGGCTTCCATTCACTCATTCATATTTGAAAAAGCACTTAGAGAATATGTTGAGAAAGTTGCTTATGCTGTTGATCCTCCTTTTCTGTTGCTGTTCAGTCTGCCCCCAAGTGGTAGAGAGCCTAAGAACCCAAAAAGATAACAATGTGGTCAATCCATGACTTAGGACTGCAATTGTATGCCTGATTGATTTTTGTTGGTATACAACAGTTGAACAATTTGAAATTTATCACATGGAATATGAATTCACCTGTTCAAATCATAGCAGTATAATAATTCTTGAAAATGCAGCTGTATATTTTAATTCAATATACTAAGCAAATAAGCTTCAAGACATAACAGCCACCATTCATGAAATAGATTTCTAAAGACTTATTTGGGGGTCATTTTCTTCCTCCTACTCTCTTGTTTTAAAACACTTCTCCTCACCATGGCCTTATCCTGGAAGACATTTTTACTCTTGGTTTCTAGCAATCTCTGGCTGGTATTGTTGAGTTTTAATATTTCAGTGTGATTCAGAACTCTGACCATTTTCAAGTTCTTAGTAGCCCTCTCTTGTCTCATTTTTAAACATGGCCTTTGGGGAATGACAGTGATTGTGACAGATGGTAAAGGAATAAGATTGCACTTTGGCGTGGCTTCTGTCTTTGCCTCTTGATCTTTTTCCACTTTCTCAAGGCAAATTATAGATTTCCTTTTGCCTCTAGAGGGATGCAAATTGCAATTGCCCGTTACATGGTTCTTTGTTTCTCTTTCTAGCTCTTAAGGAAAAAGGGTTATTTAATTAAACATTGTTATTACATTTATTGTTTATGAAGGGTACTGGTTTGTATGTTAACCAAATACCTGACCGGACAAGGGAGAGGACTTGTTAAACTACAGGCAAAAAAGCAAAAGGAAAAAGAAAAAAAACTTTTGTTGAGTTTAAAGGTAGCTTCCCTCTAGTGGCAAAAACTGGTACTTCATTTGCAGACTGTAATCCAAGCAATTTTTAAAAAAATGTTTCTTTTTGTTATCTCCTTTTCAAACATTATCTGATATGTATAATTTGCATATCACACATTTTAATGACTGTGTGGCTTGCAACTAAAATTGAGCTTCCTAAAAAGTTGTGAAATCTTTTCAATGATCAAATTCATAATTTTAGGTATGCAAAGTAGGCAAGATGCTTTACTGTTCACTTTGTTCTTCAGTAATCCCATACATACAACTCACAATTCCAAATGAAAGGAGGATTCTAATTGACTAACAAGATAGTTAATAAAGGGGTTCCAGGTCTTTTTTCACAATTTATAAAAGGAGTGTGAAGGAATTTAAAAAGTATAGCATACATTCAGGTTGCTGTACTTCTCTGTATAGTAGAAATATTTTAGGCTGGGCACAGTGGCTCATGCTGGTAAACCCAACACTTTGAGAGGCCAAGGTGGGAGGATCACTTGAGCCCAGGAGTTCAAGACCTGTGTGGGCCACATAGGGACACCCTGTCTCCACAAAATAATTGCGAAATTAGCCAAGCATGGTGGCACACACCTTTGTTTCCAGCTCCTTGGGAGACTGAGATAGGAAGATCATTTGAGCCTGGAAGTTCAAAGTTCCAGTGAGCTGTGATTGTGCCACTGCACTCCAGCCTGGGTGACAAAGAGAGACCCTGTCTAGAAAAAAGAAAGAAAGAAAAAAGAAAAGTTTTATAATGCGAAAATTTTAGAGAGAGTTGATAGAATCACTAGATAGTTAAAATTTAAGTATTAGAATTTAAAGGGCACCAGAAATTAGTTGAGTGTTACGGTTTTAACTGGAACTTATTCGTTCACATTCATGTAACCACTAAGAAAGTATTTGAGCAATGCCAACAATGTGCTGTAATTTAGACAACGTGCAGGAAATACAAGGCCAACCAAGACAGGCAAGAGCCAAGTGAACAGGGAACTGAGCACAGAGACAAGTGCTAATTGAAATATGTATAACAAACTAGGGGAGCATACCAAGGACAAAGTGGCCCTTTGTTTGAGACAGAGGAAAGGACAGTTAAGTGCAGGAGGTAGGTGTAAAGAATCAAGAGCCTGGGCATAGTGCACGGGTGTTTTCTATGCAGATAGCACCATGGGAAGTGGTTCTGAGCAATCAGGAGATAATAGGGCTTCAAGTATGGAAGGCTTAAATGGACAGAGCAGAGGAAGACGTGTTGTTAATAATTTTGCTAGAGCAAGTCCTAAGCAGGCAATGTTTTATACCATAATAAATAATCAAATGAGAGAAGATGAGGTTTGCTTCCCCAGGCTCCACACATGACTATGAATAATCTTATAAATAATAGATTCATTCGAAAAACACGAAGATAGTCTAGAATTACCAAATGAAATGATGTTTTTGTGCTTGACTTCTGAACAAACATGGTGTTCCTTGGAAGGAATTATGTTTGACACTCTATTGTACAACTAGAAAGAGATCTATAATGAAGAGGTGCTCAAATTTGAAGTATCACTGAGAAAATTTGCTTCAACAGAGGTCTGGTGATGAGAGAATTAAGCATCACCAAAAGCTCTAGTTGCATTCTGAAGTCAATTGGAAGTTGTCAGTCCTAATTGAGAGTGGTGTTTGTCTAACAAAAAGCTTAAGACATTTTTTGGTGGCAAAATTTCACAACATGAAACAAGGTCAGAAGAAATGTAGCGAATTGATGACCAAGACCTGGGCAATTTGTGAGGAGGGAAATGGGGATGTCAGGAGAGAAACTGACACTTGTTTAGGTACTACCTACACTTGGTTGGATGGACTATATTTTATAGCTATTTTCATTCTTAAATATTTTAGTTTCTAAGATCTTTATTATGAAATAAGAACTTAGATATAACATATGTTGTAACATACATATTACGGTTATAAAGGAAAGTATATGTAACGACTTGACTTGTATCAAACACTACTTGTACCAAATGTAAATACTTGTATCAAATATCCCACTCCCTCCATGTCCATTAACATATTTCCCACACTGGTTATCATCCATGTTCACTCCCACCTTTACATACTCAAGGATTTCCAGCTGCCCAAGACTATGACCTTCATGTCCCAAACACGTTAACCGTTCTTTGTCAATACCCACCTGCTGTTGACTGTTACTCCAGACCCTGGTATCGGTATAAGATGAGATGAAGTTTGTAATATAAGGACCTCCTCTACGCTAATAGAATAACACAATTATTTTGATCTGTGCCTTCTTCCAAAATTTACTGAGATACATAGCTTTTCTGTAGAACATGTACCATTTGAGAAAATGTGTGTCAAATGACTCTGTCATTACTTATTCACACCAAGTACATGCTTTTGGATTTTATTTGTGTATAGAGCTAAACTACTATTTGATAAATGTTTGCAATACTGATAACAAATTTCTTAGATAATTGGGCAGCGTTATTCTTGTCTCTTAAAGATAAAACTCCTGAAGGTGGTTACAAAACCCACTGCTTCATCACACACAAACACATATAAACCAACACATACGCATAGACACACATACATGCACACACACACCATACACACATATACAATTTTCAAGCTTTGAAAGGCTCATATGTAAGACAAAGCGTATTTTCAGTAGGCTTGGAAATCATTTGGCATTTCTGAGAGTTGCCAAACAGCTAGAGATATTTAAAAACATTTTTGTTCAATTGAATTCCAAACATGTTTTTCCAAGTACTTTTTTTAGGTCAATTTTTATAACCATGTGTAATTTCAAGAAAATTTAACCCATGTGTTTGTTTCTGTTAGTGTATATTCAAATTGATTTATAGCACAGATATAAGTATTTCCCTTAACACTGGTACATGAAGAGGTTGAGAGAGGCTCCCAATTTGCTGCTTGGGAGAGGCCACAGTGAGACTTTAGATTAATGATCACACACTATAACCCAGTTCTAATCTCAACACAGTCTCCGTGATAAAAGTCACCGGGGGCTGGCTATAAGTGTTAGCAAAAGATCAGCTCCAGGTACTACAGTATGTTGATGAATGTGTGTTCCTAGCATGGGCTCAAAAGATGGAACTCCGATTGATGACTGTACAGCACTGTGGGATTGAAGCCCTTAAGTGCTGCTAAAGGTCTTTACCTACTGTAATGAAAAACTGCATCTGTGAGTAATGATGCTTACTGCCAAAATAGGACTGTGACCTGCCAACATATTCCATTATTTTTTGTGGCATTCAATATGGAAGTAGACTTGTTGTCCTTTTGCGGGGAAAGTAGAAATACAAGTCAAGATACTACCATACTTTACAGCATGAATTTTTGAAACTAGCAAGTGTTTCCTGTAAGCAACTCTTAAAATTAAATGGAAATAGAAAAACTCTAACAAGAACCTCAGATTCAGCCAATGTGCCACCTTAGAAGTAAGTGATACTCTCCATAGTCAAAATGCTGTAGGTAGGAATGGATAATAACAGGATGTCAGAGTAATTGCCAAGTAAAAGGAAAGTATAGCTATGATGTAAGGGGGCAGACGCAGGTAATTTTAAAACCAGGATATTTTAGAAATAAGAAGTGATTCATAAGTATTGCTCTTGTGGATGAAAACCAAAAGTCAGATATCACATGCATAATGAAGTTCAACTCTATCCAAATACTTGAATATTTACAGGGAGACAATATAATTTCTCCTCCTGAATGTTGTGCCTACAGAGGAAAGAAAATGAACCTGTTTTCTAGAGGGAGAAATCCCAGTGATTGAAGAAGTCAAACAACTTTTTGAACTCTGAGAGCCACCCTTGCTGTTCTGCCTCAGGGTTTTGGGCAACATAACAACATCTTTATGAATGTTACCTTATAGAACGCTAGTTATACCAGAGCAGATGCATCTGGGGATTTGACAACTCTGCCACACTTTGACTGGACTGACATTTCCTTAGCAGTAACAAGCTGCTACTGTCTGGTGCCATGGGGGCCCTGGGCTTGATTTAGGAGAACTGACATTGACTGCTTGTTATTTCATATCTTAGAGCTGTCAGGAGGCAACTGATGTCAGCTTAAAATTACTTGATAGCTTTGCATCTTGGGAAAAATGTGTATCTATTGATGTTATAAAATAGCCATCAAATTCTTGGAATTCGGGGGGAGAGATAATTGAGAATGAAAACTCACCTGGTTTATCGCTATATAATCTTTCGTTTAAAACTTTGTTCCCATAAATATGAGCTGTAACTATCTACTGTACACATACTAATTGTACTTATTAAACTACGTGCTCATCTAATTCTAACTACAATTTCTGAGGATAAATAGTGTTATTTTGATCCTACTTTGACAGTACAGATTATACTCCTGGAAGACAGAAAAGCTGGGATGCAAATGCAAATCTACTTCCAAGGTCCATGCTTTCACTTTGAGTTACATGGTTTTTCCCATGGAATTGAAGATCTCAGATGAGTAGAATTTTTTCCTTGAGCTACCATTGAATTTTTTTCTTTGGTTTTAATTTTTAAAAGTTGTTCATTTTATTGAGTGAAAATAGCAATTAGTGCCTTGTATGATCTGATAAATACTCACTGAATGAACATTGGACCTTTTTATTTTCCTCATAGCTTTTCTGGAGTAAGCATGTATCTAATGGAATGATTCTAGTCATAGTGGAGTTGATCAATGACTAATTCTCTTATTACAATACTTATTTGAACACATTCTTTGAGAACTTGAGGAGTAGTGAGTAAATGTGGGGAATTTGATGAGTAGTAAGTAAATGTGGGGAATTTTGTGATTAATAAAGAATCTCAGTAATAAAGAATATTAGAAGCTCAGAAGCTCTCACAAAGTAAGCAAGAAATACTTACCAAATTTATGAATTGTAGCTCAGTTCACCATTCTGCTGATCAAATCACTTATTTTAAAACATAGTGACTCTCAAATGTAGCCATTTCTAAAGAATGTATTTGCTTCTTTCTGAAAATCACCTGCAAACCCCAAACCATTTCCTTTTGTAATATTTTCTATATCCATTGATCTTGTTTTGTGTTTTTAAAAGTATAATCTTTTTATGTTTTTTGATTAACTTAAAGAATGGCAGATCATAATTTAATTTCTAGAATGTGTATTTGTATTTGAATGCATTTTTTTTTTTCAAACAAATCACAAAGATCTAGGGGAATTGTGATTCTCTAATTCGAGCTCAGTATATACCAATTGAAAGCATTTAGTTGTGATTAAAACAGATTGAAGGAGATAATCCCTCGGAGAAAGCAGCTTCAAATAGCTTAGCAGCGCTTCTTCAGGGATAAGAACTAACACAACACAAGCTAATTCCTGCAAAGTCTCCCTGGTGGTGCTATAGGCGTACCTTTCATTTGTTGTTTTTCTTCCTTATTGCGTTCTATTTGAATTCCTCTTGCATATGCATTCTGCTTTAATAATAATTGTTTTCCAAGAAACAACACATAGCCTTTTGTGTAACTGATACAGGGAGATACACTTCATATGATATTAATAAATGAAGAGTGTGCAGGCAATTCTTAATTTACAATTGAATGATAAAAGTTCATGGGTAAGTCATAGACAATATAGAACTTGGGATATAATTTATCATAGAAATGTTCTATAAAGTTTGGTTTCTTGGTCAGCCCTTCAAAGCCTATTTAACTCATAATGTAGCTGAACATACTTTATGTAACTACTAGTAGTACTGTATAGCAGCAGCTCTATGATAATACTTCTTTTTTTTCCCCATTTATTTATTTTATTGCATTTTAGGTTTTGGGGTACATGTGAAGAACATGCAAGATTGTTGCATAGGTACACACGTGGCAGTGTGATTTGCTACCTTCCCCCCTATCACCTACATCTGGCATCTCTCCCCTTGCTATCTCTCCCCAGCTCCCCACTCCCCACCTTCCCTCCCCTATCTCCCCCCAACTGACCCCAGTGTGTAGCGCTCCCCTCCCTGTGTCTCACTCATAGGCGGGTGTTGAACTATCATAATACTTCTAACCAATGTTCTGCATTCAATATTGGAAAGAAAAACAACTTTTTCCTTGGGAATGCCTTCAAATTTATTTCATTCATAGTGTATGTCATTTCTAGGATCAGAGAAACTGACAGGTCTGTATCTTCTGGGGGTAGTGCGCTGGAGATAGGAGAAAAAGAACTAGATAAATAGTAATTACAGAGTGAGACGTTCTTCATTTTCCTATCCCCTTGGAGATGCTGTAAATCCATTTTACATTTTAAGACCATGCACTTGAAAACAGGAGCCACGCATGGAGAAAGGACGAGTAAAGTGCATATATGGACCCTAACTAACAAAAGCAAAGAAAAGAAAAGAAACTAGGAAGGAAATGCCCAATGACAATAGGCAAAGAAGTTATGACTCCTTTGGCCAATTGAAGATAGAAATGGTAAAGATTTCATGCTCCTGGGTATTAGGTGCATATGGAGCACTGAAATTCCAAAAACTATGTTGAGCACCTACCCTTAACTATTATATTTAAAAAAACATTGAAGATGAGTGGCCAGGTGTGGTGGCTCACGCCTGTAATCCCAGCACTTTGGGAGGCCTAGGTGGATTGATCACCTAAGGACAGGCATTTGAGACCAGCCTGGACCACATGGTAAAACCCCATCTCCAGTAAAAATACAAAAAATAGCCAGACATGGTGACAGGCACCTGTCATCCCAGCTACTTGAGAGGCTGAGGCACGAGAATTGCTTGAACCCAGGAGATAGAGACAGAGGCAGAGGTTGCAGTGAGTGGAGATCACGCCACTGCCCTCCAGCCTGGGTGACAGAGTGAGACAGTGTCTCACAAAAAAATTAACATTAGAAATGTTCCTGTTGCACTTACCCCCTTCTTCTCCTTCCCCACTTCCCCCCCACACCCCTCTGCCCCTGTCACTTCCTCTTCCCTATCAAAATTGCTTCAAGCATTTTCCTTCCTGCTGCATCCACAATGCCATGACGATGAGGCACAGAGTACATTACTAAAAGTACCGGCTGAGTTGAGTAATTAACTAAATGCTACCACAGAGTTTATCAATAAAGTTCAGACCAAATTGTGAAGGGAATTATATTTTAAGACACAGGACAAGTTTGATCTGTAAAGTTTTGTAAGCTGGAGCAACAATGCACAAACTAATATTCTATAGAGACTTCTTAGCAAGCCAGAATTAATTGACTACCAGCATCTAACCAAACCTAAAGTTTTAATCTAGCTTTTTTATACAGATCACCTGCCAGCACTCATCATTTTTGTATATGCCTTTTGCTGTGCTGTTATGTGGTGATGTATCTGCTGTTTAATTTATAGTAATGGTGATGGGTTGGCATTAACAATAATGGCATATGTTAAAAATGTAAGAGACCATCTCAATGCAATAAAAGAGATAGATATAGTTCAGAACCTTTCAACATTGCATTGCCCCTGTTAGTGTTTTACAACACTTTATACTCTGGGGGAAAAAAAAAAAAACACTTAAAAAGAAAGTGGCATAAAAATAGCATGTAAAGTGTTACTCCCACATGCTGTTCTTGGTCTTTGGCATGCCTGTTTTCCCCACGTTCTTCAAAAATGACAAGAATGCATCCCATCTGATACATCCTGTGAAAAATTTAAGAGCATATTTGAAAACACAAAGTACTGTTTTCATAAACTGCTGAAATCTGTGATAGTTTGGCAGTAATCACAGGAACAATGCCGGAACACAACTTTTAATTTCTTCCTTTCCTTGCGTTCTCTTGTCAAACCCACTGAACTTCCCTATTCTGTATTGCTTTCTGATGTGTTGATCCAAGTCTCCCTAAAACACACATGTTACTGCCTAAACAGAGTTTAACAGTTGGATTTTCCCCATTAATTAATAGTCTAATGTTGATATTGATATAGTCTTTCGTGGATAGAAAGAAACAATCTGAAGCCAATTTTGCATTGAGTAAATTAGTAACACAGCTTTTAGGAAAAAGACGAATGATGGAATGGGCAAAACCAAACGTAAGATCATCTAGGTGGATACATGTGGCTACAGTTCTATCAAGGCAAGAACTGGCAGAACTCTGGAAACTCCTGTTTCTATTTTGATTCTCCTATACTTCGGAATTTAAGAGCCATTCCTTGTCTCCATGGCAAAACGTAACAAATGCTGTTTTTTCTACTGTTTAGGCTAATGAAATAACATGCTAACCCTTGGTTATACAGAATACCTTTACAGTAAGAGTAATCCTGCACCATTTATGAAACATAAGCATCATACCTGGCAGCTTTTTGCCAATAAGCATATTAAAAATAAATTCCTAAAGAAGGAGTTCCGTGTAGTGACAGTGATACTGCAGTGACTTCTTCAGCCAGTTTTCGCTAGAGCATTTATCTTAATTCTGATTCTCTACTGCCCTGTGCCTCACATTGGGTCTGTGCTTCCCACAATAGGAGGAGATGTGCATTCATTAAATTCGTACAGTCAATCTAAGGATTCAAGCAGACTACACACTTCCTTGGAATATACTGACCCTTGACCAGATTACAACCTGTCTCTACTTTTACTATTATGTGAGGGAGGCACAATGACAGAAACAATGCTAGCTAATACCTACGTCTGCTTACTATATTTGACCCATAGTATCTCATTTAGTTCTCACAGTCCTGAGCCATGTCATTTCTAGGATCAGAGAAACTGACAGGTTTGTGTCTTCTGGGGGTAATGTGCTGGAAATAGGAGAAAGAGAAAAACTAGATAAATAATAAATTGAAGAGTGACATGTCTTCAATGTCCTAACCTCTTAGATATGCGGTAACTCCATTTTGCAATTTAAGACCATGCCTTGAAAACAGGACCAGGCCTGGAGAAGGGATGAGTAAACAAAGTACATATATGGGGTTATAAAGGAAGGATTCTTAGATAAGTTGGAAAACCAGTAAAGCAAAAAAGCATGAACTTCAGCATTAGACAAACTCAAATTAAGTTAATAATATTTCTACTTCTCCATTTTTTTCGTTTTCTTAATATACATTAAACCATTTGCTCCTACACTCTAAAGTCCAAATGTAATCTATATTACTGGGTACGATTCATCCTTTGATTTGGTATCCATACAAATTCTCTGTGTCAGAGAATGACATAGAACTTGGTATGCTTATGTCTAATAATCATTCAATATGTTGTTAAACATTATATTTATACTTGTGGGTGGGCACAGTGGCTCATGCCTATAATTCCAGCACTTTAGAAGGCCAAACCGGGGTACATGTGCAGATCATGCAGGATTGTTGCATAGGTACACAAATGGCAATGTGGTTTGCTGCCTCCAACCCCCTGTCACCTACATCTGGCATTTCTCTCCATGTTACCCCTCCCCAACCTCCCCACCCCCTGCTGTCCCTCCCTTGACCCACCCCCAACAGACGCCAGTGTGTGATGCTCCCCTCCCTGTGTCCATGTGTTCTCATTGTTCAACATCTCCCTATGAGTGAGAACATGCAGTGTTAGGTTTTCTGTTTTGTGTCAGTTTGCTGAGAATTATGGTTTCCAGATTCATCCATGTCCCTGCAAAGGACACAAACTCATCATTTTTTATGGCTGCATAGTATTCCATGGTGTCTATGTGCCACATTTTCCTTGTCCAGTCTATCATTGATGAGCATTTGGGTTGGTTCCAAGTCTTTGCTATTGTAAACAATGCCGCTATGATCATACATGTTCATGTGTCTTTATAATAGAATGATTTATAATCCTTTGGGTATATACCTAGAAATGAAATTGCTGGGTCAAATGGAATTTCTATTTCTAGGTCCTTGAGGAAGCACCACACTGTCTTCCACAATGGTTGAACTAGTTTACACTCCCACCAACAGTGTAAAAGTATTCCTATTTCTACACATCCTCTCCAGCATCTGTTGTCTCCAGATTTTTAATGATCACCATTCTAACTGGTGTGAGATAAAAAAATTTTTAAAAAAAAGAAGGCCAAAGTGGGTGGATCACTTGAGGCCAGGAGTTTGAGACAAGCCTGGCCAACATGGCAAACCTTGTTTCTACTAAAAATACAAAAATTAGTTTGGCGTGGTGTCACATGCCTGTAACATTAGCTACCCAGAAGGCTGAGGCAGGGGGATGGTTTGAATCTGGGAGGTGGAAGTGGCTGTGAGCTAAGATCGCGCTGCTGCACCCCAGCCTGGGTGACAGAGCGAGACTTTGTCTCCAAAAATAAAATAAAGATTATATTTATACTTGAATAGCAGTCAGTTATGAATGAGCTCAGAAGGTACAGTAAAGAAACCCGTATAGAGAAATGAACAGAATTTTATGGTATGTGTTCAAGGGATTATCAGAAGATCCCTTTGGAGTAGACGATTCAAGGAAGAAAACTTTGGTGGGAAGTTTTACAAGGTCTTCTAAGGCAGGCAAAGAAATGTGGGTTTTGATCTCACCACATTATGTATGCTCTGCTTATTTATCATTGCAGTATATTACTAAACACTGTCTTAGCCTCTTTCAGTAATGTGGTAAAGTATTAATTGTTTTAACTGTTAGCAATTCTAAGTTCCAACATGAAACAGTCAAGTGAAATTGTTTCTCCATATTTGATTGACTTGATTCATCCATTTTTAAAGAAAAGATAAATCATATAGTATTCAATATGATGTAGACTGTGTCACTCAGAGTGACAAAGTTATCTTTGTCCTCCGTAATTTGAGAATGTGCTGTCGAATTTGCCGAGGAAAGAGCCCTGAGGCATTAACAGTACACATTCTCCAATCTAGATCTCAAAACGTTCTGTAGATGTTTAGGGTATGACAGAAAAATATTAAGTCCATTAATATGGTAATTACTGTGTTTTTTGCTTCCTTGCACCCTGCACTGATCACTACATAAAAAGGACTCAAAATATAAACTTTGTGTTTAGTGAAAGTGCCAATGTCTATGTCTGAATTCATAAATGCCATCTTAAGAACCAGGCAATTTCTGTTTACTGCCTAGTGCCTTAGGGAGATTGTTTAATGAGGATATGTGAAGCCTTTTACAGCTTATTGTTGATGACATTTTGAGGACACTTGCAGTGGGGTAGACGGAAAAACAATAAAGCTGGGTATTTTCTTGGATGTGGTTTATGTGCCCCAGAGTGTTGTATCAGATTTTACCAGTAATCAAATTTCTGCTTGATAGGAAAAACAAAAACAAAACCTTTTTAGCAACTTAATT
Source organism: Sapajus apella (assembly GCF_009761245.1). NCBI lineage: Eukaryota > Metazoa > Chordata > Mammalia > Primates > Cebidae > Sapajus > Sapajus apella. The sequence goes on from NW_022436948.1 coordinate 30,976,622, forward strand.
TCATATATTGAAGTCAAAGGAAAAAATACTTGCAAACCTGATATCTGAATTTTCTAAGATTCAAAGAATTTCAATTTTTTAAATTATTCGGTTGAATTAAAGGTTACTCTCACTGGTTTTACAAGGTTGAAATGCCTTTTTTTTTTTTTTATATGCAGAGTCTTGCTCTGCCACCCAGGCTGGAGTGCAGTGGCATGATCTCAGCTCACTGCAACCTCCTCCCGGGTTCAAGCGATTCTCTTGCCTTCGCCCCCTGAGTAGCTGGGATTACAGGTACGTGCTACCACGCCCAGCTAATTTTTGTATTTCTAGTAGAGATGAGGTTTCACCATGTTGGCCAGGCTGGTCTCGAACTCCTGACCTCAGGTGACCCACCCACCTTGGCCTCCCAAAGTGCTATGATTACGGGCCTGAGCCACCGTGCCTGGCCCGAAATGCCTATTTTTTAGGTTAGATGTGGTAGTGTTATAACTGTTGATATTCTTTGTAGTCTGTACTTAAAAACTCTGAAATGATTGAGGCAGTTCTACAGCAAAAATTAGATATGTATGTCTATTCAGATAATGATTCTTATATTGTATATTATATTCATATGCATAATGTATTTTCATGTCTATTGCCTGATACTTTCAAAATGAAAAAGTAATTGAACAATGTATTTTTTCTAGTGCCTTTGTTTTCATTGGAACCTTTTGTAACCAACTTATACTTCTTAAAATTATAAGACTATGGCACAACCCTGTGGTGGAATGTGAGCCATCAGGGACTGCTCAGGTGGGCCAGAGTTGGTGTGTCTTCATGATGGGGTCTGGTCCTCCTCCCTGCAGGTATTTTTTACAGAGGTAGTGTTATGGAGTATGTGGTTAAAAGTTCTGGAAATGCACTTTGTAGACTTGAATCCGACCCCATCAATTTCTTAGTGTGTAGAGCTGCATAACACATAGTTGGGTATGTTGTTATGTAATCTCAGTATGTTACATGACTTAGTGTCACACAGTTACATAAGTTATGCACATAACATAGCATAAATAACTACATAACATACATACTTGACATAACGTAAATACTATGTACCTAATGTGTACTTAGTATGTAAAAGTTATATAATAGACATATTTGTGTAATTAGACATTATCAAAAGGTGTAGTACATATTTGTACTTGCTTGGGTTCTCATCATAATATCATCATAATAAAAACATAATGTTTGTAAATACTAATGTATAACACATAATCAATAACCAATATAAGTTGCAGTTGTAATATTAATGTTAGTACTGTGTAATCATCTGAAAAGTGCTTGCTGAATACCAGATTTAAAACAGAGAGAGCTAGGGAGACTTCATACAAATTTTACCCAGGTAATAGAAAACCTAAATGCCCTTTCTCACTTTAAGCAGGAAATGTGTGTGATCATTTGCTCTTCTGGAAACATTTCTGGTTGGTGTTAAGTGAAATGTACTAAATTTTGTAGCCTGGGTTTCTCTTCTCTATACTTCGTACAGATACCTCTCTCTCCCTAAAAAGAATTATTTGACAGGACACAATGCATATGATTATGGTTATGCTAGCTTAAGCCAGTTTATTATAATAGATTTAGCTGAAGCTTGGCTGTATTTCGGCCTCAGTCATTATATTAACCATGAAGAGGTTATAGCTTTAGATTTGTTGATTCAACTATGCATTCTTAAGATGATGTCACATCCACCTTAATTAAACCTGGATGTTCCTGAATTTCCTTAGATATTACTTTTACCATATTTCTAATGCTACTCTTAGAAGGGAAGCTTTCTACTTCTATTCAGTTGAAATGGTAAAGAATCCCAGATTTTGGTTCTATTAGATTGATTACTAGAACAGAATGTATGTATAGAAGCTTTTAAGCGAAAGCATCTGTGTGAATAAAAATATATGCCTATATTTTTGTTATAAATCAGTGATTTACATTTTAATGCATATGTTCATGAAGAGAAGTATGTTTGTTATTATAATAAACATTAAAAAGCCATTGCTCATGAAAGCAAACCCAGCAATGACTTTTGTATCTTATGTCTGCAGCCTACCATTACATATGCCTAAATTTTTAGGAATGTGTATCCACTATATTGTTTTAACCATCTGCAATGAAATGTGTTATACAAAACAAAGACTAATTGGTATAACTAATTATTTGCTTCAATGATGAGGATCATCACACTTTGTTATTTAGAGTAATTATTTATAGCTTGGGTTGGGATGGACAATTTTCAGGAGCAAAATGTATACTTTGTTTCTATTTTTTTCTGAAATGGGGATGGAAAGGGTATTAATCCAGCATTAAAAAGGGCGAGGCAGCAAGCTTCCCTGATTGGAGTGTAGGTCTCAAGCATTTTACTGATGAATCATTCAGATTGAGTAAGCTCACTCCTTCTTTCCTTCCTTCCTTCTGTTTTTTTTTTTTTTTTTTTGTTAAAGTTATACTCTTAATACCTATTCTGTTCACACCTATACCTTTGGGTAAATGTTCTTAATAAAACTAACAGGGACTTCTCTCCTGATCCCTAAATGAACTCAACCTCTCTGTATAAATCCACTCTGGACTGGTAGGTAAAAAATGATCATTTCAGCACTGAATTAAGCTGTACGTGGATTAGGTAGACAGCCAAAGAAACAATAGGGTGGCCAGAGATTTTGAGGGAACAAAGGCTGAGCAGAAAGTGAGAAGAGCCAAAGCGACTTATAAGTCATGTAAATCTGCCTTGGGCACTCATGACCTATATGAAGCTGAATGTCATCTTTAGTGACATCTTTGGTGTACCTGTCCCGGGTTGCCTGTGCTTGGCTTTGGGCACTCATATTTTTTCCTTATACAATCCAATCCATTAAATGTCGGCTATAGTTTTTCTGGCTTGAAGATAAGTTTTTTTTGTTTGCTTGTTTGTTTCTTTTGGCCTAGGCCCAGTCCCAGGGTAAGATGAAGCATACACTGCTTTCATGTATTCATACATCACATATATGCTTCTCTCAACCTTCTCTCCCTTCTTCCCTGTGCTCCCTGACATACACAGGTACCTCTAAAGCTGTGGGATATCCCTTACCATATAACAAACTTCCTAGCAGAAGCAGAGGCAATAGCTCTCTGGTATGCTTGCGGCAGTGACAGATACTTTCAAGACTGACAGAAAAAAAGAAAATCGACACAAGTTCTTTTTCAGGAACAGTGTGTGTGTGTGTGTGTGTGTGTGTGTGTGTGTGTGTGTGTGTGTGTACTGTGTGTGTGTGTGCCTTAGTGAGACAGAAACCTGCTGCTAAGGTAGAAATTATTAGGTCTTATAATTGAGATTTACTGTGGACCTGAAAACTATTACAGTCCATAAGAGAATTCCCTGTATAATAGTAGGAGCAAGACATGTGTCTATTGTAAGTTTATCCGTATCATTCAATTTGACATTTTTAAGTCTGTTGCAGTAGGTAAGAAAGGGGTACCTTTGCAAAGCTACTGATCACCCAAACTAAAAGAAGTTAAAACTTGATGTGGTAATTTAGTGTTCTCTTCAAAGGTTAAGTATTATTATTATTAATATACACTTAGTTTATGCTTTTAACATATCAGATCAGACTTTACACCTGGAAACATTGTAAAGGCAAAGGTCAGGGTTGGGCGCGGTGGCTCACCCCTGTAATCCCAGGACTTGGGAAGATCCCTTGAGGATCAGAGTCCAAGACCAGCCTGGCCAACATGGTGAAACCTTGTCTCTACTAAAAATACAGAAATTAGCTGGACATGGTGACGCATGCTTGTAATCCCAGCTACTTGGGAGGCTGAGGCACAAGAATCCCTTGAACCTGGGATGTGGAGGTTGTGGTGAACTGAGATTGCATCACTGCACTCCAGCCTGGGTGACAGAGGGAAACCCCATCTCAAAAACCAACCAAACAAAAAAAGAGGTTAAAACATCTGTATGTTCATCCATAGCCACAGCTGTACCAGTGTTCTTTAACTTAACTATAAAACAAACATGATGGCATTTAGTTTGCCGAGATGCAAAGATTTTCCACTTTTATTCACTCACCTAGGTTGGCTTCTTTACTATAGTCAATTTTACTAAGCCCATTCAAAATTGACCTACCTCCTACTTGGATCTGCATATGATTCTAAATAATAGCTCTCACTTACCAAGTCATTTTTGAACACAAAGCACACGAACTGTTAGGTTATTCTCGGATTCGGAGTAGACATCAAGAAGAAGGAGGAAATGCAGAAAATAATTTATAGTGATTTATTGAATGGCAACTGAGCCTAACTATATTTTAGATAAGGCAACTTTGATTTTAAAGAGCTGACACTACGATAGAAGAGAGAGACATCCACTAAAGATAAGCAATGCAACATTGTTTACTGCTAACTGAGTCAGTTAATGATGCCCTAATGGTTTGATGGGGAAAAAAAAACCTCAGAAATTAAATGTTGAAATTGTGACAATGGAGATAGATGCAAGGTACTGTCCGAACAAAAGAGAAACTTTGTGAACAGCCCTTTAGGAGTATAGAGCTGAGTCATTCCAGTAACTCTGTCTGAGAAAGTCAAGAATGGCCCCAGAGTGATGGGTTTTGAGATAGGATAACGAATGGGCAGAAATATGCCTGGTGAAGAAAAAAAGTAGATAAACAAAGGGTCCTACTTGCACAAATGCAGAGTTTTCGAAGGGTCCCTTTGGACTTTGTAGGTGAACAAAGAGCCAAGCTTTCTGGTGCACGGTGTACGGAGTATCGCATTATGGAAGGTGAGACTGAATAGTTAGACCAAAGACAGAGTGAAAAGGACATCTCAGGTCCAGCAAAAGATTGTAACATTTATCCAATGAGCAACACGAATTCAAGAAGGACCTGTTTGTCTGCTAGTTTTCCCTGTATCTCTCTCTCCTTCCCTTTGGAACTTCTTACTTCTTTTTTCTGTTCATCTTCCTTTTTTCTCCTCCTCCTCCTGCTCCTCCTCTTCTTCCTTTAGCCCATCTCTGTCTCGTCTTCCTCTTTCTTTTCCTTTTGTTTATAAATAAACGATGATCCTTTCAATAGTAGTGTGGTGGATGGACTAGGATTGGGGGAGATTATTCTTCTGTTGAATAATTAGAAATTTTAGTAATATGTTATGAGGGAATGAATGAGGGCCTTCCATAATAAAGTAGCTGATAAAAGCAGATGGCATGAATTTCCCCTACAACCTTGTATGGCAAAGGCAGGAAAGATCTCTGTTGCCCCTCCCTAAACCTGGTGTATCACACCAATGCTTGACACCAGACAGGCAGACTGTGAAGTGTTATTGTTTTCAAACTAACAAACACCTGTAAATAATGCATAGTTTCTATTTTGTGATTCTGAATGAATTGGTGATGACTATTTCAAGGCCAAATGCAAGGCATGTGTAAAAGAGTGAGGGAAAAAGGAACAGGCAAGTTTCATTTTTGTGTTGCTAAATTCGGTATGTCTCCAGGATAAATTAATGTCTATATTCAACAGATACTTGGAAATAAATTCTAGAATAAGGGAAAGAAGAAAAACACATCTACAAGAGATGAAGATTCCTTGCAATTTTTATAGGACAGGTAATGTAAAGAGTTGGTTCCATGTTAGGAGGAAATAAATTGTTCACTTTCTGAACATCACCAATTTCCAGCTGTTAGAAAGTCAGTTCATATTTTTAAAGAGACACTGTCACAAAGATACATTTGGAAGCCTTCAAATATATTTTTGTTCTTTTAAAATTAGCAGTTTGGCTTTTACATTCATAAGGAAGCCACAATGATCAGAAAATAATCTCTTCTTTAGATAGAAATTTTTTTTCTCTAAGAAAAATTGCATCTCTTCCTCAAGATCAGCCCCCAAAACATTAAACCTGGACTAAAGCAGCCAATTCTGTTCATGATTATGACCAAAAAAGAAAATGGAGTTTATTTTATTAAAGGCTACTCAAGTCCAAAAATTTATGTTTGATCTCTCAAAATTCATTTTATGTTGAGTTCACAATATTTTTCAAAAAATACTATAACAACAAAACATTTATTTTGATTAAAATTAAATGTTTCTTATATTGTTAGTTCATTTTATTTGAATGTAATAGTTAACTCACAAGTTGCATATTTTTCCCAAAAATAAGCTATTGTTTTAGGCCTACATACAACATTAAATGAGAACACTGCAAAGCTAATTGATTCTGGAGTCACATAAACATCCCCTAATCTTAGTATTAAATTGATTTACTTTAGGAACACATTTCTAAAATTAGGGAAAAAATGTTTTGAATTACCTTCCAGTATGAAATAGTAAGGACTTTTAAATGTATGGATAATCAGTAAAATCATTTTATTAGTCAAGTTTCTGTTTCCTTGGCAGAAAACATTCCAGCTTGGCTCCACAAACCAGCATAACCAAACCTGTTGCAGTAAATAATAAATCTGAAAGTATTGGTTGACATTTAATTTCAGCATCCTTGAAACATTCCATGGAACTTTCATATTTCCAATAAACAACTATGATCGTTAATAATATGCTTGGGTAAAACAAAGAAAATGTGGTTATTTCTTTCCAGTTATAAAGCTAAGTTTTAGAAAACATCACAGAAGGGGTACCACAGATCTATTTTTAATATTCAATATAAATTAGAGCTCATATTTTATTTTGATCCAAGATTAAAACAAATTTTGTTTGGAGATAGTATTTTACTTCAACGTTTCCTCATTGAGTCTTTTCTACTTCTCATTATTTGTGATGCTTTTCTAGAAAGTGCACTTTGTTTTTTTAGCTAACATCTGCTCTTCTCTTGTTCTGGTCAGACTTTCAACATGTGGTTACTCTGAGATTGTTCATGAGATCTGACAAGATGACCAGGACCTTACCTGAGAGGGGTCAAAAAAGAATGAGTGTTGTGAAGACTAAGCTCATGTTTTTCTGACAAATGACCTTCAAGATAAAATACAGAAAGCAAAACTCAGTAATGCGGTTGATGCAAAGCAATGAAAAAATGTTGTGGCAGTTAGTTTTAAATAACTGATGAAACTGTATAAAATGAAAAGATTTTTTTTAAGGCAGACATAGGTCTTTAAGGAACCACAGTGTGCAGTTATTGAATTAAAATATTTATTTGAACATATTTTTAAAACATGCTTCAAATTCTAAGTATCTGCAATCACAAATATTCAATGTTTTTAAAAATGCTAATATAATATGTAGGTATACATCAAGAAAATTAGTAGGATTAGATATTTTCTATGAGCAAAGCAATGCCACTTTCCTAGCTATGCTTTCTGATTGAGTAAATTATTGAAATAATTGTTTGAGTTTATATTTTACTCATGGTTGAGACTAGAATAATAAAGCCAGTGTATTGATAGAGTTGATTTGTTTTAGAATTACATATCTAGTAATAGAAACACCTCTAGAAGCAAGTCCCTGATGACATCTCAAAATGGTTGTTTAATTTTCCATATTAGAAGAGTATCATGGTAGAAAGAATAACAAACCGAGCTGCTTTCAGACAATGAACATTTTATTTAAATTATTTTCTTTTTAGCTAATTATATCTAATATATTTACTTTATTTTGGAGGAACTGAAGACATTAAGAAAGCTTTTCTTTTTTTTTTTGGTAAATGATAAAAATAACCTAACACTTTTTAAAATCACATATACATACGTGTGTGTGTGTGTGTGTGTGTGTGTGTGTGGCTACTTCAACCATATGGAATGAAATGTATATATAGAATATATATATATATATATGGATGGATATTCCATATGGCTCAAGTAGCCACATTGAGGATTAGATTAGAGTTAGAAGTTATCTGCAGTTAGCCTGGCAAATGTTGACTGTGACTAAATGAGCAAAGAGATTTTGAATGTACAGATAATTTTGACCAAAGAATACGCCAAACTGGTCAGGTAATACAGAAAGTGTGGTGAGCCTGAAAGTTCCAAATATTTTTCACCATCTTTTTCCTGTTGGTACATGTTTTAAGACTTGAATTTCAGCTTTCTCAAAAATATAACATTGAAACAATGTTGATGTGCCGCATAGGAAATGTTGATGGAACTTGCATCTGTGGACAGCATCAGTGTGCCTAAAAATGCAAGAAATGATCTTGGTCTCTATAGCCTTAAAATCATCCATTTAATGAAAGAAACGTGGTTTTTTGGTTTTCTCAATCTTTGGGTAGCCTTTTAAAATCTATGTCATTTTCAGATCTGCAAACAGCCATTATTAGCATGGCCTTTTCATAGAACTAAAACATATATCTATAGGGAATGATGACCTTCCCATGAATTAGTGGCTTCAGGCATCATAATATATATTTTAAAAAGAGTGGCTAGCAAATACCATGCAAACATTTTGTAGGGCTTTTTATCCCTTTCCACTTCAATGCATTTATTTGAAAACTGCTTATTTGCCTGAATATGCCCTGCTGGCAAAATTTTTATACCAGATAGCTACTTTTTATTGTTGATGCACATCATGAATAACAGCTTTATTTGATGGCAAATGAGATGCCCCAAGTTGCAAGCTTTCCGTAAACATATCTGAATTGTTCAATTTCCTTCTCATTGTATAATTTCCACCCTGGCCCTTTGCCTGCTGATATTCAGATAAAGATTTCATTCAAGTCATTTTCAAAACGGTCCTATGTTCTTTGCTATCATAAGTGGTAAGATTGCTCAATTCACGTTAGCTGTAATACAAGTGTGCACAGGTTTTTATCAGATACTTCCAAAATCATTTCTTTGTCATGAATGGTAACGAGAATAATAAAATAATGCCTCCCGTTGGGTCTCCAAACACTGGTGGTTTATTAGCAATAGAATTAGTAATATGAACATGAAAAGTCACTTTTCTAAAGAACATATCTTAATGAATTATTTTGTTTCCTTTTCTTTCATGTCTCCTAACATGGATTTGGAAATTATGATTGCTGATTGATTCCAAATGACTTGGACTTTTGTTTCTCAATTAGGTAAGTGATTCTGATTCTTTGGTATTCTTAGAAGTCCATGGTTGTATTTTAAAACAAACATTCACTGCCAATTTGCACTGTTGAATTTTCTGGCAAAATAGGGTAAAAATTGAACATATGACAAATCATCATCTTCAGAAATATACTTCAGATCTTTTTCATTAGTTGGCATAGAAAACAGACTAACAAGAAGACCCAGTTTGAGTTGTACCTAATCACAGGAACCATGTGTTCAAAATCAAATAAGTCCTTTTTGGGGGCTAGCTTTTGTTTTTTAAAGCAGCTTGGTCAGATTTTGCCCATCAAGTTCTAGGTCATACTAGACGATTTACTAATCATATTGCTGTATGACTTACCCAACTATAAGAATGCATTTCATATGACAGCTAGTAATGGCTTGATACACAATAATTAGCTAACAATTTTCCTGATCTCAAAGACACGAGGTGGTAAAGAAGCTTAGCTTTAGATTCTGTGGTGTGGTCACTTGCAGACTTGGGATCAACAGTCTATGGGACAGATCTGACCAACTATGAGTGGAGAATGCTCTTGACATTTGTTAATGGTTGACCAAAAAAAAAAAAAAAAAAAACAAAAGAAAAATAATATTTCATACTGTGTGAAAATAATGAGAAATTCAAATTTTGCTGTTCAAAAGTAAAGTTTTATTGGAACATAGCCATGTTTATCACTTCACATATTGCCTATTGCTGTTTTCATACCACAATTATATGGCCCACGAATCCTAAAATATTTACATTCTAGCCCTTAACAGAACAAGTTTACTGACTCCATTGCTTGAGCACCAACATGTAAGAGGTTAATTCCCTGAACCTCTTACTTTGGAGATGCTATTAGAGCAGAGGTGAAATCATTATATATCTGACCTTTTCTTCAGTCACAAGGGAATCCACCATATCTAAAATGACCAGGTCAGAACAAATGGAAGAACAAATCTTGACTGCAGATTTAAATTTTCCTGAAACAGTCTTTTACATAGTTATAATTCTCATACATTTTAAGCTCGACAACATTCAACCCATTAAGTCTAATTTATTTTACTGCCAGCAGGTCTTTGAGCTTGCCCACAGATATTCAAAGTCCCATAGTTGATGGGAACTGGGGAAGTGACATTTTGTGGCTAGTGAAGCAGCAACACATTGTATAATGAAAAGTAATATCCTCAAACTTTTTAAACAGTCCTCAAGGCTCTGTGTCACCAAAGAGAATACTAGTATTCTACAGGCACTGCCTGTTCTGAATTATATTTGACCATGTTGGAAAAGTGTAATATTCATCCCTGTAATGTAGCTTAGCATCTAAAACAACACAAGTAAGTACAGCAGTGCTTTGTGGAATAGATTTTGCAGAATTTTTCTGAGGCCACATGGAGTGTGAGTGGTTACATACATATTCTAATTTTAAAAACTTTAAATATAATTATACATATATTGTGGTTCTTTTCATGTTGGCATTTATCAGAAATAGATGCATTTGTAGTTTGAGAAAGAAAGAAATAAAAGAGAACAAAGAAAGCATATTCTTGGAATATTGCAAGAGAGAGCAATGTAGAAATTGCTTGATATTAAGAATATGCATTATCTTCTAGGTTTAGGCCATTGGGAAATAAAGCTTCCGTGCGTGTATTTGATGTATAATGACAGGCGCAAAGAAAAAGGCAAACATACTATAGATATTCTAGTATGGTACAATTATACACTATGTATTCTAACCCTTTTCATGAAAATTTGACATTACTGCACCTCAGATAGAAGCAGCAGGTATCACCGGGGAAAGAACAGCTGGATGCTTTATTAGGTTTTATGTTGTACATAAGGAGACCGCGTTTTCCATTGTCAGTGTGTAAAAGAAAATGAAAGCTCTGGGCATCCTTAAAGCCTCGAAAGCGTAAGATGTGTCAGCTCCATTCTCTCAACACCTGGATTGAAAGCTTAGTGTGAGGTCACTGTAAAACAAAAACAGACCGTCTGCTCTGGTTGGAATTGCAAGAGTTGATTTTTAAAAATAAAATAATCCATAATTGTTGCAAAAAGAATTCTTCCTTTGTAACTAGATGGTTACATGTATGGACATAAACTTTTATGTCTACCTGAAGACATTCTCTATAAGCTGCACCTGAATATCTTTTTCCTGCACTTTAAGGGGCTCTAGGAGGCTTCTTAGAGTCAGAGAGCTAGAAGGCTCCCCATTTGCTGGTATTACGGTATTGTCCTTTTGATGAACATTTCTCCCTGGGTTTTCATTTGCCTCCTTTTGTGGAACCACTTCTGTTGACACCCCCCCACCCAACACACACATGATATTCTCACTGGTGTGGTCATTGTGTTCCTTGTTATAAGTGCCTTTATGTTGGAGACCATATTACCTTATACCTTTGTGTATTCTGCAAAGCTCATCACCACGTTCCTTTTATTGTGGTTGCCTTTAAAGTGCTGTATTAGTTGGCTCAGAGTAGTGCAACAAAATACCATAGGCTAGGTGGTGTAAGCCATAGAAATTAATTTTTTCTCCATCCTGGAGGCCGAAAATCTGAGATTGAGGTACAGGCATGGTCAGGTTCTGATAGGGTCTGTCTTCCTGGCTTGCAGATGGCACCTTTTCTCTCTGTCTTCACGTGACAGAGGAGATAGATAGATAGAGGGGGGGAGAGAGAGAGAGAGAGAGAGAGAGAGAGAGAGAGAAAGAGAGAGAGAGAGAAAGTGGGGGGAGAGAGAGAGAAAGAGAGAGAGAGTTCTTTCTTATAAGACCATAATCTTACTGGATAAGGGTACTGCCCTTATGACCTCATTTAGCTGTAATTATTGCCTAAAGATCCTATATAGTCACATTAGGGGTTATGGCTTTAACATATAAATTTGAGAGTATATAGTTCGGTCCAGAACAAGTACCTTCAACACAAATTAAGTTACATAATTGGAAGAGAGGACTGAATTTTTTTCTGTTCACATGAAGTATGTATAAGAGCTCTTTGCCTATAGCCTTTAGCCACTTCTGTTTCCTCCAAACGTTTCTCATATAAAATCTAGTAAATAATAAAAATGTGTTTCAAATGTTAAAGGATGTTCTACGGTCTGGTGCTAATCTCTACTCTTATCATCTTAAAAAACATACAAGAGACTTATCATTGATTTCATTAATCACTCAGTAATCCACTTATCTATGTATTTAACATTGATAAGTTGCCCAACCATATGCAGGAGAGACACAGACCAAGGGGCTTAGGAGCTAAAGAATGACCTGACAACATTGTACCCTTTAGGAATCCTGGGTGGCAAGAAAGACAGTCTCAGAGCAGTAGGTCAAGTGCTTAAAATGTAATTTTCTCTTGAAATAAAAATGAAACAGTGCCTGCAATCTTTTATAAATTACAGAATTTTCAATGATTATAGCATCTGATCATGAGGTTGAGTTTGACAGTTGATGAAAGAACGGGAGTAAACAGCAAACAGAAAGAATGACAAGTACATAGCAAACACATGGTGAATAAGAGGGCTTTACTGCAGAGTGTGAAAACCATTCATGCTGGACAAAAATGAAGAACATGCAATGCCCTTCTTTGTTTGTTTGTTTTTTTATTGAGCTTCTACTATGTGTCAGGTTCCAGGTTATATGAGTCAGCATGGAGTGGTAAATGAGAATAAACTCCCTGTTCTTGAGCCAATTTTCAAAGGTGAGGAGATGATTAATAAATGATTAGTAACTAAGTGATCAAGAGCTGTAAGTGCAAAGAAGCATATAAACATGACCTTGATCTAGCAGGATGGGCTACATTGAGCCTCCTTTTGTGGTCAGAGAGGTTCTCCTGAAAAGATGATGACAAGGAGATGTTTGAGGTAAATTGGAATGACAAAAAAGAGTCTGCTAGGTGAAGATCCAGGTATACAGAACAGCTCTTTTCATATAGCAAAAATAGTTTTTTCTTAAAATATGTATTACATTAACCTTGCTTTAAAATATGCAAGAAAAAAAGTGGGAGGATGTAACTGACTGAAAGTTTGTGTCCCGCAAAATTCATGTATTGAAATCCTAATTCCCAAGGACGGTGTTAGCAGGTAGAGCCTTTGGCAGGTGATTAGGCCATGAGGGCAGAGCCCTCATGAATGGGATTAGTGTCCTTATAATAGAGGCCCAAGAAGCTCTCTAGTCTTTTCAACCAAGTGAGGACACAGCAAAAAGATGCCATCTGTGAACTGGACAGTGGACTCTTGCTACATTCCAATTTTGCCAGTGACTTGATTTGGATTTCCCAGCCTCCAGATGATATAAGAAGTAAATTTCTGTTGTGTATAATCTACCCAGTATAGAGTGTTTTTGTTACGGCAGCCCTAATGGACTAAAACAGAAGATAAAAAAAATAGTAAGATCCATAAGTGAGGTGGGGCACTGGCAGATCAGTAAGGAATTGGCTGGTTGTTAAGGATGCGTGATGAGTACTTAGGAATCCATGATAGAATTTTCTCTCATTTCATGTAGCTTTGAAAATATCAATATTAAAAGTTTTTTTTTTGTCTCAAATGCTTTCCCTACTAACATACTGTTTCTTCTTGGTATTATTCCATATTTATTAAAATAATATAAAGAACATTATGACAAACGATCCTTGAAAGGGATTGCATTCATGATCTACTTCATATGACAAATTACTCCAAAGCTTAGAGGCTTAAAACAACAGTAAGCATTTTTGATCCCTCACAGTTTATGTGGGTCAATAGTTTGGGGTTTTAGCCTGGGAAACACCCTCAAAAAAACCATAAAAACTCTTTTGAGATTTGAGTTAAGATGTCAGTCAAAACTACAGTTATCTAAACTGGCTTGACTCGGTGAAGGATTTGCATCAAAGGTGGTTGACCCAGAATTGACTAGTTGATGATGTTGGCTGGTGGCAGGAGGCCTTAGCTCCTTCCTGCTGGGTCTACCACAGGGCTGCTTCTGTGTTCTTATAGTATGGTGTCTGGCTTTTTCTGAAGCAATCCAAGAGAAGGTAGAAACATGACAGGCTTGGAAATTGCATACCATTACCATGCATTATTTTATTGGTCATAGATGTTAGCTCCATTGAAAGTGAGAGGGGACCATATGAGGACATGAACACCAGGAGATGGAGATAATTGATAGACATATTGAAGGCTAGCTGCCACAGGGAGAAACAGTATATTTAGTATTTAAATTAATAATCTTGACATCATGCTCACTGAATTGATGCCCCCCAAAATAAATCCCTCATTAATTTGTTGTTTTCAACGCATAACTCACATAATTATCTTTAAACCTCTGTATCCGTATTTAGATTTTAGAGTACACACTTATATAATGATGTCTTTCTTCTGATCAGGCACTTGATTAGCTGTATTTAATGGAATAATGATATTAAACAACTTTGTAAATCAAAAGGTGAAAATATATGCTTAGAATAAATTATCAAGACTTTGTCCAGTATAATTGGTGGTGATTATTTTCCAGTATACTCTTCAATTTATTACTGTAATAATCTTTTCAACCCATTAACAGTCAATTTGCTCTGTGATATTAAAATGTTAGCCATATTATTTGCCTGTTAATGTGGGTTAAATGTTAATTATGCTGTTGTATCGTGGCTAAGATGGTACATCCAGAAATTACACATAATATTGGTTGGTTCTTTGGCCATCATACAATAATATGCTTCATTATTATTGTGCTAATTTTAGTAATTTTATTATCAAGCACATTATATTCTGTGTTACTAAAACAAAACTACCCATGATATATTGCTTGCATCCAAACGTTAGACACTTTTGGCTCTATCATTTAGGAGCAGTTTACATGACTAAGCAAGTAATGATTCTGCAACTCTCAAACTAGCATTTAGTATATTTAGAATGCATTGTTTAATATATTTTAAACATTTGTAGGTGAAAATGTAATCCCTTTTAAAACAAATGTAAGTCATGATTTTTAAGCTAAATGTACATTTAAGATTCATGAGCGCAGTGATTATAAATATGACTGATTATTACTCCAATTGTACTAACAATAGAACGGCATACTGGCTTTCTCCCTGGGCACTCTTACAGAACTATTTTAAAATAATATTTAGCAGTATTTTGTAAAATAGTTTGTATTAGTTTTCTATCACTGTGTAACCTGCTGTCACAAACTAGCAGCTTAAAACAGTATCCACTTATTATTTTACATTTCTGTAGGTAAGAAGTTTAGGCTCAGCTACTTTTCTGGTATAGGTTCACATGCCTGAAATCAAGATATTGGCCTTTCTGGAGATTCTACAGATTCATCGAGGTTGTTGGAGGAATTGCCTGTCTTGCAGTTGCAGGACTGAGATTCCTGTCTTCTTGGCAGCCGTTGGCTGGGGTTCATTCTTACCTTATAGAGGCTGCCTGCATTCCTTATCAGATAGCCCACTTCCTCCATTTTCAAAGCCAGCAACAAGGATCAAGTCATTTTCAAACTTAGAATCTCTGTTACATCCCTTTCTCCTTTGTCCTTTCTCCTTTCTGGCAGAGAAGTTTCTCTCTTCTTAAGGGCCCATGTCATTAGATTGGGCCTACCTGTATAATCCAAATAAATCTTATTTTACGGTCATTGGTAAGTAACCTTAATTCCAGCCTTCCAACTGCAGAGTCCCTGCACAGGAGTACCTGAGGGAGTAACTGTGGGAAAGGAATCTCCCAGGGATATTTGGAATTCTGCTTTCCACAGTGTTATTGGTTGATTAGAAACTTAGAGTAATTGAACTCAAGAGAGCCCATTCAGGAAAAGTTGCATTTAAATTGAGTTCTCAGTGACACAAGTAATCATAGAAAGATAAAGAGAGAAATTTAAAAAAAAAAAATCCATCTAATTGCCAGTACCCCGTAAAGCCTTAAGGTTCATATTTGATTTATCCAAAAGCGCATAAAGCAAAACAGATACCACTACAAACCAAAGCAATAGGAATATAATTATCTTGCATTCTAGACTTTAAGTATTATTAGTATATATTAACAAATAAGCAGATATCATAATTTGCCCTTCCATGTTCTTAAAACACTGTTGTAGCATTTTCCCCTCTTTCCTTACCTCTTACAGAATCATTCCCATTAGCATAGGACTATAATGTTATTTCTCTGATTAAAAAAAAAAAAAATATATATATATATATATACACATACAAGAACTTTTATTGTGTCATTTCTCCCCTTATCTCTCCCTATCTATATTTTCTGCCCACAATTTTAATTTTTTTCTTAAGCCTCCTCTATAATTCCACCTTTTCCCCCAAATATTCTATGCAAACTGCCCTTATGAACAATGGTCACTTTCACATTACTAAATATGATGGCTTTGTTTGAGTATTCATCTTAATAGACTCCAAATTAGTATTTAACGCAGGTGATCACACTGTCATCATTGATACACTTTCTTCACTAGGCTTCCAGAACCATCACCCTTGCGTTTTTTCCTGTCTGTCTGGCAGCTCCTTGTCTCATATATGTGTTAGTTTCACCTTCTTGCCCAAACCCTTTTCTTTACAGTGCTACAGCTCAGGGTTTTTAGACCTCATTTTCTATCTTAAAGTATTTTCTAGGTGATCTCATCACTTCTCATGGATTTCCCTACCGTCTCTAACTGTATTCCTAGGATTTCTACTTTTCTTTATAAAACCTGCTCCACCCACAGTTTTCTACCCAATTAAGCCCTAGATCTTTGATTTTATTCACCTTTCTTTCTCTCTTTTTTTAAATTCACCTTTCACCATAGGAAAGGATTAGCCCTTTCCTGTGGTGAGAAAAGCTGTTACCAGGCAGGGGTCCTGATCCAGACCCCAAGAGAAGGTTCTTGGATCTTCTGCAAGAATCAATTCAGGGTGAGTCCACAGAGTAAAGTGAAAGCAAGTTTATTAAGAAAGTGAAGGCATTTAAAGAATGGCTACTCCACAGACAGAGCAGCTCCAGGGTCTGCTGGTTGCTCATTTGTATGGTTATTTCTTGATTACATGCTAAACGGGGGTGGGTTAGTAATGCTTCCCCTTTTTAGACCAAATGGGGTGACTTCCTGATGTTGCCGTGGCATTTGTAAGCTGTCATGGCGCTGGTGGGAGTGTAGCAGTGAGAGCCACCAGAGGCCACTCTCATCGCCATCGTCGTTTTGGTGGGTTTTGACTGGCTTCTTTACTGCAAAATGTTTTATTAACACTGTCTCTATGATCTTGTGCCAACCTCCTATCTCATCCTGTGACTTAGAATGGCTAACTGTCTGGGAATACAGCCCAGTAAGTTTCAGCCTTGTTTTACCTAGCTCCTATTTAAGATGGAGGTTCTGTGGTTCATATGCCTCTGACAAAGCTGTTTGTTTTATTTTCAGAATATACGCAGATTACCTTCATTTCCTTTGCCACTGTTTAAAGTCAAGCAAGCACTTTCACTGTCTTTCACCTGAATTATGGCAACCCCCTCGTAACAGGGCTCCCTAATCCTGCCCTGGCCTTCCCGGTATCAGTGCCCACCACATCTCTGACCTCTCCCCTTTTAGTCTCTCCCCAGGGCTGAGTCCTCATTATCTTCCTGGCTTTTTCTTGCAGACGTACCACCTGTTGGCTCTGCTTCATTGTATTTTCCAACAGATATTCATTTGTCCAACTCTCTCACTTTCTACATTTCTTCCCTCAAAAGGCTTTTTCTCGAAGAGGGTTTTCTTGTCACCCCACTTTACATTGCAATCCCCTGTCTGTACCTGAGGTTTTCTATTCCCTTTTCCCACCTTGTTTCTTCTTCTCACTTAGCTAATATCAGCCTAGCCTCTAAATTCTGTGTGAGAAGATGTTTCTGTTTGCGTTTTCTCACTGTCAGTGCTGGATGAGAGCCTGGAATATACTAGGTGGTCAACAAATACTTAATACTGAGGGAAAAAAGAATAAAACATGAAAGGACATTGATAAATGGCACCTTTGGGTGCCCGCTAAAACCCTTTGAGGTAGATAGTACATGCATTATTTTCTTTATTTTCCAAACGAAGGCAATTACACATCTTGCCCAAGGTCACAAAACTAGTTAAGTATCAAAGATTAAACCAAAACTCAACTCTCTTGACTCCTAACCTGATTTCCAACCCACTACAATAGGTGCTAAAAATATAGTGTTGTCTGTTCTTGGGAGCTACAGTACAGTATCCCTCAAGAACCTGGAAATAAAGAAATAAAATTGCCTTCTGAGAGTTACACTGTGAAACCGACATGTAATGAGTCAGTTACCTTAAAGAACTAGAATTGCTTTTAAACTAAAGGGACCATTACTGATTAAATAGTTTAACATTTCCAAAGAAAGAAAATTTTAATAGGAAAAGGCAGACATAAAGGCACGTCAAAAGGATACTCCAAAAGTAAAAGTTGAGCAAATGAATCTTAGGGACTGGCGTCTAAGTCAGTGAACTGTTAGAATTCCAGAACTTCTTGGGTTCATGGGTGATGCATCAGAATCTGTTAGCTGATGACAATAAACATTTGTTTAATCTCATCAACTCACTTTTTTTCAGAGAGGCCTTTGTTTTGTCACCGCACTTTATATTACAATCATGATCATAAAACAACCTTATGATTAATAATTAATTTTCCATGCAGTTCCGTCTTTCCGTAGAAGAAAAAGCTCTTATAATATATACTTCCCACAGTCTGGTACCGAAGTTAGTTATTTTTTATTGAAAATTAGTTGAACTTCTGATTGCGAGCTGGCTTTTATAAAGCTTACTTTGGAAGAAGAGACATCCTGATTTCACTGACACAGGTATTCTGGTCTCTGTGATTGTCACATTTAAAAAATAATTTTAAAAATGTTCCGTGTGCAGTGGCTCAGGCCTGTAATCCCAGCATTTTGGGAGGCCAAGGCAGGAGGATCGCTTGAGCCTAGCAGTTCAAGACAAGCCTGTGCAACATAGCAAAATCCCATCTCTATTAAAAAAATACAAAAACTACATGCCACCACACCCAGGTAACTTTCGGAGGCTGAAGTGGGAGGCTGAAGTAGGAGGATTGCTTGAGCCCAGGAGGTCAAGGCTTCAGTGAGCTGTAATTGTGCCCCTGGACTCCAGCTTGGGTGACAGAGTGAGATCCTGTCTTGAAGTAAATATACACTGAATTGTGATTTTATGTATCAGTCTCCCTAACTTGGTTAATTGAATGTGAGTCTCTTCTGCACCTTCCTTACTTCCACTGAATATGGAGATGCTCTTAACATTTCAGTTGTAAAACGGAATCAGCCACACCAGAGCTTCCTAGCATCATTCTGTACCTGAAGTGCTGCATAAGAGCAGACTCCAAAGGAGGCTCCTAAATCAGGGAAGAAGGACAAACATTTTTTTTAATAGAGTCTTAACAGGAGGTGTCAGGTGAAATTCAGCATTTTAGGAAACAGTGGGTCAAGGATAATTCTGGGTTTTCATAGAAGGAAGGAATCTCTCTTGCAGATTATCTGCTATTGTTTTGGCAACTTAGATTTTTATCAAGAGGCAATGAGAAGGGCACTTGTGGTTAAGGTCACTTGCAATAGGAAATACAGAGAAACATCTACACAGAATGGGACACAAGACAGGCCAAGAAGAGGAGTCTCAGTCTTTTGATGTCTCTCAACACAAGCAAACCAGGTTTCTAAGTCAGCCAGCCAGAGAGCTAAACACACACTCAATGGCTTTCTGATTTATCAAGTACAGTTGGTTGCAAATTGTTTTTAATGCTTGTATGTATGCATTTATGTATGTTTCAATAAGTAATGCTTTCATGGTTTCTCCCTTTTAAAGTGTTGAATAAGCATTAACAAAGCACTCAGGGAAAATTATTTGTAGTAAGATAGCTTCCTTGCTTCCTATTTGTTTGTTTTACTCCTGACTTGTCTTTTTAAATTATTTCACCTTGGAAGATAAATCTCAGGGGAGTTTATTGTGACAACTTCAAACCTCTATTGTACTGTAGTCAGATCTGGAATAAATAATGAATTTTAGGGAACAAAAAGAGCAACATAAACTATCAAAACATACTGGCATTGTGATGGCATTAAAACACCTGAATTTAAGTCTGAGAGTCAAAAACTCCTCCCTAACATCAAGGTATCACTCGGTTACCACAGAAATGAAAAATGAGCCATTGAAGGTAAATAGAGAAAGACTGGCATGACTTTTACGTTGGGCAGGAAACAAATTATGATGGCAGGTAAAGATATTGATGATGAGAAGGAGAAAGATTAGCTCCAGACTGAGGAACTGGGATCAGCAAAAATGAAGGAAAAAACTGAGATAAAGTGTTTCTTGGTTGAGAATCATAAGATGCCTCACTACAGTCACCAGGGATATTTTCCCTTAACAAAGTGGCAGAGTCATCTATTGAAATACAAGGGGATACCTCCTTAGGCATCAAAGAGGTCTCATTTGTCGGCAAGTAGAATGGAGGATCACTCTCATAATTAACCACATTCTCTAATCAGCCTAAAGCTTGAGAGTGAATGAGGAAGGACTTGTTATAGTAACATTCTAAGTGGCAAGAGAGCACAACAACATAATCTCGGGTCTCCAACAGTAAGAGTCACGGGTATCAGCATTTTGCTCTAGCATTCTAGAGGAGCTTGTTTCAGACTCAGTGTAAAGCACTGCAGCAACGCATAATTAATGATTTCGGCTCTCTCTCTTTTTTTCTGGAAAAAAAAAAAAAAGTCACAGAAGACCTGACATTTGAGCATGTAGTCAGGTGTGACTACAGAGTGTTGTCAAACCTCATGACTCCAGGAGTAATGACAAGGGCTTCTTACAATTCGTGCATTATTCTGTTTTGTAGAAGATATTCTCATGCAGTAGTCTGACTTCGTTTGTCTATGCACAGCAACATCAGCCCACAGAGAGACATGAGTTTTTACACAAAACAGTGATTTTTTTTTTTTTTTTTTCCGGAGCCTAAAGTCAATGACATCCTGATGGGAGAAATTGCAAGGCCATAAAGTGCTTTCCTTGTTCAATTGGTAAGCCATGAAGAAATTAGAATGTGTGTGTGTGTGTGTGTGTGTGTGTGTGAGTTTCCCCAATAGAACAAAAGTATGACACATACTGAATAGTTTTTAAAAACTTCAAAATTTTTGCGTTTTAAAAAATGGTCATATTGGCCAGGCATAGTGGCTTACGCCTGTAATCCCAGCACTTTGGGAGGCCAAAGCAGGTGGATCACAAGATCAAGAGAACGAGACCATCTAGGTCAACATAGTGAAACCCCGTCTCTACTAAAAATAGAAAAAATAGCTGGGCGTGGTGGCAGATTCCTGTAATCCCAGCTACTTGGGAGGCTGAGGCAGGAGAACCCCGGGGGCGGAGGTTGCAGTGAGCCAAGATTGTGCCACTGCACTCCACCTTGGCAACAGAGTGAGACTCTGCCTCAAAAAAAACAAGTCATATTATTGCCTTCATCTTATTTTTTATTTTTTGGTGTTCAACCTTAGCAACATGGAAGTCATCAACTGATGGTCACCAGTGGGTATGAAGTCCTTCTATTGAGTTGATCTGTTACCTTACTGTAGATACTGGATATGGGATGTTACTTCTCTCTGTGAGAAGATGGCTAGAGGGAGAGTTCAGGAAAATGCAGATGGCGAGTATTTCTTGATTTAAACAGCTCATTTCATGTGGTACCTTGCATGGTCCTTGTAAATAATTTGTCTCAATGATTTATTAATCTTTTTGATCCTGTGCTATTTGTGTTTTATTGAATCTCAGTGTTTACAGCTTATCCACAGAATTATTTTCAGAATTATTCTTTTGAATTATATGATGAAGGAATAAAGTCTCACTAGCATAAACTTTTTCACAGTCTACAATCAATGTTAATATTTAGTTTTAAAAATATCACTCTCACAACCCTCCTTTATGAACTTGGTGCTCAAATGAATACTGTAACTTTGTAGTCTCTCCTCTAAGTATTTTTTGTGGCTATACATTGAACCAGATGCTGTATTTCTGCGACTTGGGCCACCCAAACATTTCGGGTGCTGACAGTAGTGTAAAAGATTTGAACAATTACTGCTACTCTAAAAAGGTGAATTCTATCACAGATCCTTGTTTTAGGTAAAGCGTAGTTGGAAGAGATTGTTTTTGTGGACATGATTGAGGACCAAAGAGAGCTTTGGTCAAATCCTTCTATTTTATTTGAATCAAGATAGGGACTTCTGAAGCAAAACAAAACCAGAAAAATGTGCTTGGTATCTAATTATTGTATGCCTCAAAATAGCTCTTGCATACCTAGGAAATATATATATTTTTTGAGATGGAGTCTTGCTCTGTCACCCAGGCTGGAGTGCAGTGGCCTGATCGTGGCTCACCTTCTGGTTCAAGTGATTCTCCTGCCTCAGCCTCCCGAGTAGCCGAGACTATCGTGCCTGCCGCCATGCCTGGCTAATTTTTATATTTTTAGTTGAGACAGGGTTTTACGAAGTTGGCCAGGCTGGTGTCAAACTCCTGACCTCAAGTGATCCTCCCGCCTTTGTCTCCAAAATTGCTGGGATTTCAGGGGTGAGCAACAGTGCCCTGCTGGGAACATTAAAAAAAATAATAATAATAATTGTTAATACTGCTTAGAACATACAATGGAAAATATTGATGTAGATATTCTGAAATCTCTTCTAGGATGAAACTCTAAGAATAGAAAATGTGTAAATGAATTACATTAATCACTGCCTGTTCCCACCACTTCGTCTGCAACTCCATACCCTGATTTGTTTTTTACTGAATTGTACTTTGGAATTATGCCCTTGGGCCACATTGAGGATCATTAGAAAAAAAAAAACAGCCCTGAGAAACTCATTACTTTATTTACAGAAAGAAGTTGGTTGAGGATGTTGTTCTCTGCGTTGCCCTTTGGACACCTTATGAGACCCCCCAAAGAAATAGATCTCAAAGGGCAATACCAGGAATAGTTTTCTATTTCCTGAACAAGCAGTTGGTGTCATGGACACTGGGAATTACAATTTTTTTTTCCCAATTTACACTGGAGACTAGAAAATACAGAGCAACCTAGGGTATGTCTCTATGATTAGTACGAAACGTTTTTCTCCTGATCCCACTGCAGGTTTCATTTTATCATTCCTATGTTAATTTTCCTTTGCCTTGATGCATTTATCAATTTTATTTTGTGATGTGGATTTGT
Source organism: Sapajus apella (assembly GCF_009761245.1). NCBI lineage: Eukaryota > Metazoa > Chordata > Mammalia > Primates > Cebidae > Sapajus > Sapajus apella. Next base: position 30,999,765 of record NW_022436948.1, read on the forward strand.
ATCTAAATTCTGGAAAAAGTATAAACAAACAAAATTGCTTTTATAATGTGAGTGAGATCAAGGCACCTCTGGGAAACCAGAGAGCTAGTCATAGATGAAGAACTTGGGGGGAGATTGTGATTTGAAATGTCCATGTTTCCAATGAAGTCTCTCAGTGTGGAAGTGTAGGAGAATGAAGGTGTTATTTGAATCAGAATCACTGGAAACAACACCTAAGTGTAGGTATTTTGTGAATTTTATAACATGTGTAATTAGAAGATGGCATTACTGGCATAGAAAAGAGCAAGCACAAATAACCTAAGAAGGGAAGAAGCTTGGCATGGTTTGGAAAGAGCAAAAAGTCACACATGGCTGGGACAGAATGAGTGAAAGGGAAAGGTTTGGGAGATGAAGTTGAGAAATAGACCAGATGTCAGGCAGAGCCTTGCAAACCATAATAAGTTGTTACATCCCATTTCAAACATGCTAGAAATACTGAAGATTTCTTTGTTAAGTTTATTGAAGTAGAATTGACATACAGTAACATTTACTTTTTTTAGTGTGTAGTTTATGGATTTTGATAAGCACATGGAGTCAGGTCAGCATCTCTACAACCAAAACAAGAAACATTTCTATCACTGCAAAGAGTTCTATCACATATCTTTACGATCAACCCTTCCTCCTATCCCCATGCTCTAGGAGCATGGCTCTGCTCTCTGTTGTATAGTTTTGCCTTTTCCAGAATATCTTACAAGTTAGATCATGCATTCTATTGCCCTCTGAGTCTGGCTTCTTGTACTTAGCAAAATGCATTTGCTATTCATTCATGCTACTATGTGTACACCAAGAGCTTTGAGTGTGGGAATGATACAGACTGCTTTGCATTTTATAGAAATAACTCCTTTGCTATGATGAGAACTGTAGCGTTGTAGTTGTTAAGAGGTGATTGTAGCAGGCAAGATTAAGGGAGACGATGGATGACAGCAGGAAGGTGCTGAGATGGGGATTTGGGAAATGTGGTGAAGGCTCAACCATCCTGAGTACTGGTGATGCAGATATAAGTAAGAAAGATAATTATCTACTTGGGAAAAAATAATTTCAAAATATTAAATATTAAAAAACAACAAAAGTACTAAGATGAATCATAGGGAAGTTTAATATAATTTTAGATTGAAGGAAAACTTCTTCAGCAAAATAAAACATAACAAAATGTGAGGAAAATTACAATATGAAAAATTTAAGTTTGCCTAAGGTGAAAGACACCATAATCAAAACTGAAAAACTAGTGTCAGCTAGGGAGAAACATCAATAGCATAGATAAGCAAGTATTGATATTCACACTATATAATGAGCAGCTATTAATCTCTGAGACAAATCATCCAAAAGAAAAATGGGCAAACTGGAGAAGACAATAAACTGAAGAAATATAGTTGTTCAATATACATATATAAAGATGCTTATTCTCATTACTTTTTGATTCAGCAATTCCACATCTGGGAATCCATTCTATGGTAATACTTATGTATGTGGGCATAGATTGTTTTGCATCAATAGGGGTATAAATATGTAAATGTTGTTTCACTGGCATAATAAAATATTATGCAATCATTAAGAAGAATGTGCTAGATCTGTATAAAAAGAATGCGCTAGATCTCATTTAAAAGAATGAGCTGGATCTTGGAAAGTTCTATGTTAAATGAAAAAGTTACAAAACAGTTTGTTCAGCATGATTCTATCTATAGCTAAATAAAAAGAAAAGCACTTTTGTGGCTGTGTGCACAAGAGAGAGAGGCAGAGTGAAATAGAGAAAGAAGGAAGAAGAGACAGAGGGAGTAAGAGAGACTAAATTCAAAGAAAAATGACTGTATGCACATCAAATGACTAACAAGTTAATAGCAGTTCATATTCAGAGAGGATCTTAGAATTGGGTTGGGTATGTAGAGGAGAAGAAATATATTTATCTTTTTCTTTCTTTCTTTTTTTATTTTTATTTTTTGTGACAGAGTCTTACACTGTCTCCCAGGCTGGAGTGCAGTGGCAGGATCTTGGCTCACTGCAACTTCCTCTTCCTGGATTCAAGGGATTCTCTTGCTTCAGCCTCCCTAGTAGCTGGGATTATAGGCATGTGCCACCATGCCCAGTCAATATTTTGTTCCTCTTTTAGTAGAGACAGGGTTTCGCCATGTTGCCCAGGCTGGTTTCGAACTCCTGAGCTCAAGCAAACCACCCACCTGAGCCTCCCAAAATGCTGGGATTACAGGCATGAGCCACTGCTCACAGCCTAAGAAATATATTTTTCTTACCCATCCTTAGGTTAATGACTGAGACTCCTATAACAAATGACAGATTAATAAGAGAAAAACTTGCAAACTTATTTAATATAAGTTTTATATGATAAGAGAATTTTTGAAATGAAGTCCCAAAGTAACTGATAAACCCATGTACTATTTTAATGCTCAGTTTGATAAAGAAAAGAATTGGATAAAGGGGCCATGATCTCATGGTAATAAACTGAGCAAACTTATCAAGGCCTGTTTGTGCAGATTTTTCTCTGTGTTGCTGTTTCTTCATAGATAAGGATGTTCCCTTTTGGGGGATATGGGAAGGATGTTTCTGAAATCAGGATATTATGACCTGCTTCAGGTGAGATGAGAAGGGTAATAACACAAGGTCAGAGTGACCTTCCTAAGTTTTATAACTTGTGTCAGGGGAGAGGGTAGGAGAAGGTCATAGAGACCTTCCTGCCTCTGTAGTTTCCCACAATTCTTTCAGCTAAAATTATTTTGGAGCAACTAGTCCTGAACCTCATCAGGTTTGATAATAAGGATAGTCTTACATGTCTTTCTTTATATGCTTTGTAAAGCTCAATTGTTTTTAAGATTTAACATTATGCTGTTACAAATATTTTTGAACTGATTATTCTTATACATTTACTCTTAATAGTCATCAAATTTACTTCTTAGACATGGATCTAAGAGTGAAATTGTTAAGTTTTAGATATATGACTGTTCTTATTTATTGGATATTAGGAGTGAAAATGGAAAAGTAAATAGAATATTCATACAGTGGGACACTTTATAGTGATTGGTATGAGTGAACTAGAGGTTCATACATCAATATGAAAAGGCACAAAAACATAATGTTGAGTGAGAAAATCAAATGTATAGATATTTTTATGAAAACACATTTATATATTGTTTTGGAGAAATATCCATTAGCAAATGGTTAAAATATACAAGGAATTATACCATACAACCTCAGGGAAGTGGTTAATTATGGGGGAGATGGCAAAGCTAGGCTTTGTTTCTATAATATTTGACTATTAAGAAATGTAAAGTATATATGATGATATGTAATGTTTGGTGAATCTGGATAATTGAAATATGTGGATTTATATTATTTCCTATTTCCTGAAGATTTGGAGTTTTTTAAATTAAGAATATACAGAATATTTTGATTAGATGATAACTAAAGAAGACATTATAGAGTAACATGAGGAAATATAAATATTTGCTAAAATAGGGGAAGAAAAATGTGTTTAGAGTAGGGTGCTACCATTGCCACCTTTCTTGAATTATTATAATATAAACAGTAACTTGCATATGTTGAGAAGTTATTTTGTGCCAGGTACTTTGCAAAAGACTTACGTGTATTTTATCATTTAATCCTCACAGCAACAGTTAGGCGATGCTATGGTTTGAGTGTGTCACCCAACGTTCATGTGATGGAAACTTAATCCCCAATACAACAGTGTTGAGAGATAGGACCTTTAGGAGATGCTTTTCATTTCCCTACCAAAAGGCTCTGTCGTCTGAATGAATTAATACTGTTATTGCAAGAGTGGGTTCCTTATCTCATGGGAGTTAAGTTCCTGTTAAAAGGATGAGTTTGGTTGGTCCGTTTCCCTCTCTCCTCCATCCTAAGTACTCTCTCTCCCTGTCATGCTTCCACCATGTTATAACACAGCAAGAAGGTCCACAACAGATGCAGCCCTTCACTCTTGGACTTTCCGGCTGCCAGAACTGTAAGAAATAAATTTCTGTTTCTTATACATTACCCAGGCTCAGGTATTCTATTACCGTAACACAAAGCAGACTAAGACAGCCTGTATTACAGATGTAGAAAATGGACATAGATCAGTTTCAAACTTCATTCATGGTCACCCAGCAATCAAGTGACAGAACCAAGATTTGAACAAAGCCTTCTGACTCCCTTCAAAGCTTACAACTCCAAACTTCCATGTTCTGTAATAAAATAGCATTTTTCTGTTGAGAAATGAAACGTGGAGGAGACTGGTGCTAGCCTTGAATCAAATGGGTCCTTAGGAAATAAAGTACAGGAATGGAAAGTAAAGTTTAAGGAATAGAAGAAAAGAGGTTCAGGCTAAAAACTACCTTTCCCTATGAACATAAAATAATCAGAGAATTAAATCTTGGAAGAGCCATAGGATTGGTGTAAAATTCTTGTCTTTTCACTTTTGAACTGGTAGTTCAAACATAAGAAAGAAACAGTGTCTTGCCAGGAAGATCCCATTGAAAATGCGTTCCTTGTTGGAGATGTTAAAGGGTACACAATGGTATTCATTTACAAGGGCTGTTGTAACCAAATACTATGAATTGAGTATTTGGTTACGACCAATACCCAGTTTTTGTTGTAAACTGTCATAAATTATCAGAATAATTCTGACAATTCTGTTGTCTAGAAATCTGAAATCAAAATGTCAGCATGTTCTCTTGGAGACTCTGGGTAGACTCTTTCCAGTCCCTTCCTCTGTTCTCCCATTCTTTTTTTGTTTCTTCCCATTGTCTTTTTATAGGAGCACTGCTTAAATTAGATTGAGTCCACCTTACTTTGATGTGACATCATCATAACTAATTTTATCTGCAACAGACTTATTTTCAAATAAAGTCACATTCTGAGCTGCTGAGAATTAGGACTTCAACATGTCTTGTTGAGGAACATAATTCAACTCATAACAACGGGAAAAAACAATAAGTTTTATGTTTCATTCTTGAACTTGTTAGATATTGAGCAATTAAGTTAAAATATGTTGATGTATAAATATATGTATATATCCACGTGCGTCTATGCATGCTATGCTTTATTTCTAAATGGTAAAATCATTTAAGTATTTAGCAATTTTTATTATGTACTGAGATTTTATATCTAGATAACAATGTACTTAGAGATTTTTAAATATCACCCCAATAAAGAAACCAGCGGAAGAAAACTGCATTACCTTTTCTCAAATTCTTTATTTAGAAGGGCATAGAGTATTCAAGTCAAATAAGTTATTGAATAAATGACCTTTTGGTAAGGTAAATTATTATAGTAGGCCTGAAAGATGACTACAAACAGTGTAGGAAAATCTGTCTCTGAGTATCCTTTGCATTCTTCTTCATTTAGTTGTTCTTTTTGGTTTTGCTTTGTTTCCTTCTCTGGCTGAAAACCTTAATGGAAACAAAATTGTTTTTCTCATGCAAAATGATTAGCGCACTTTCTCACCCTGACTTCCTGTCCCAACTTGAATAGAAAGCAGTGCATGAGTATCTAAATAGGAATCAAATGTTCTTTGACAAAGACGCAAAAGAAACAAGAAAACAACTGGATTTTATTCGTTTCTCAGGGACACGTTCATTGAACTGCAAAGGCCAAAGCACCTGGGAAATCTGCCTAGGCAGGCAGGGATGTGAGCAGCAATAGAAAATGCATTTCTATGGCAGCTGAGAGGGCTGGGCACCATTATAGACTGTGGCTGGAGTGTGATCAAGTAAGATTCAAAAGAGAGAGATTATTTCAGAACTGTATAGCATAAAAATAAAAGAGAACAGATAATGTGCGTGTCTATCCTTTCAGGCAGAAAGCATCCGCTTTGTAAAACATTTACCTATGCTGATTTAAAGATTTCAAAACGTGCCTTTCCAGAGTACTTGCAATTATCTTGAGTGTTCAAAAATTAAGGCTTGCTAAAGAACACCATTACCTGTGGGTTTGAGTGTGTTGTGGGTTGGGTCATCCACCAGAGCAGATAGTGTGCAGAGGGCATCTATAGACTGCTAAGTAAAAGAAAACATCTGAAATACCACCTTCTTAATTCAGCCCTTTGGTTTGTTTGTTTGAAATGAGGTCTCACCCTGTCCCCCAGGCTGGTGTGCAGTCAGCTCAGTGCAGCCTCAAACTCCTGGGCTCAAGTGATCCTCTCACTTCAGCCTCCCAAGTAGCTGGAACTACAGACACATACTACCACACACACCTAATATTTTTATTGTTTATTTTTTGTAGAGACTGGGTCTCACTCTTTTGCCCAGGCTGATCTTGAACTCCTGGTGTCAAGTGATCTATCCACCTCAGCCTTCCAAAGTGCAAGGATTTCAGGCATGAGCCACTGTGCCCAACCTCAGCCCTTTAATCAAAGAAATAGTAAGCTGCAAGCAGACACAAGAACAGAAAACCAAACACTACATATTCTCACTCATAAGTGGGTGAACAGTGAGAACACATGGACACAGGGAGGAGAATATCACACACAGGGATCGGTTGGGGGTGGAGGGCTAGGAGAGGAATAACAGGAGGTGGGGAGATTGGGGAGGGATAACATTAGGAGAAACACCAAACATAGGTGAGGGGGAATGAAGGCAGCAGACCACCATGGCATGTGTGTACATACCTATACAAGATCTGCACACGTACCCCAGAACTTAAAGTATAAAAAGAAAGAAAGAAAAGAAATAGTAAGCTGCATAGATGCCAAGTGTAGAAATTGAAGTACTAAATCTCTGCTGTGTTCCAACATTGCTAGGGATGAACTTCTAAGTTTATTGAGTGCTTAAAATAACACTCTCTGGTATCCAAGGGCCTGGGCAACTCTTTATTAATCACCACAGGCAGGAAGCAGAGTGTTGGGGCAGAAGGGTGCTTACATATTCTATTTGCAAATGCACTAAGTTACAAGAGTTAGAATGTAATTAAGCCCCCCAAAATTTAGAAGCCCAGGAAGGATTTATTCTACCCATAAGTAGCAATGAATTTGACACTTGAAGAAAGTTATTTTGTATAAATAAAAATTCACTGACTACAAATTTTGAATTTTTGTTTGAGATGAAGGGTGGACAGGAAAGGTGGGAGTCGGTAACGATAAATCCATTTAGGTACTAAGCTAATGAACTTTGTCAGTATCTATTATCATAAAATGCTATAAATATCACCTTGGGCTTATACAGATAGTGACAACTACCTGTGTTTTATCAATAAATTTTTTTGTGATGGTTTAGTACAAGGCTTATACAAGTATGAAAATGCTAGGAGTAATTTTCTTTCCAGTTGACTTTTTTTTCAGTTAGACAAAACTGTGGCATGTGATTTGCAATTAGCTTTAATTTCAAACTAAACATATTTTAAGAAGCAAAGTAATTTTTATGCATACAAAGTTTCAAGATTCCTCTCTTCTCTGACTTTTTAAGCAAATTGCTGTCGCTGGGCCCCACCTCCATGTTTTTGCAACTTAATTCTCAGCACTTTCATCAGACCACATTCTATATTTTGGGAAGCATCCAGGGTTTTTCTTAGGGACTTAAGATAGGTGCTAAAATATTTTTGTTTACATTTTTTCGGCCTCATTTTTTTTTCTGACTACATTAGTTTCTTGGTGGTGGTGAGCGATTTGTCTTAATTTGGTGATTTTCTTATTATTAAGATTTTGACTTTTTAAATTGAATAGGCAAACATTATTCGTTTAAAATTCTATATCCTTTCATTCCTATCAAGTGTATCTTTTGGTAATTTTGTCAATGTTTATGCTAAATGCCTAGTTAGTACGTCAATTAGCAAATTAAAGATACTTTTCATAAAATACCTTTTTAAACTGGGGTTGCCAGATTAAATGCGGTTTGCCCAGTTATATTTGAATTTTGGATAAACAAATAGTTTTGTTGCAGTTAAATTTGATTTTCAGATAACAGCCAATAGTTTTGTTTTATTTTGGGGCATAATTTTTCACATAGTAAGTACCTATATAAATAAGTATTTGTTGTTCGTCTGAAATCCAAATTTCACTAATTTTTCTTTGTTTATTGATTTTATTTTTGTCTGGAAAACTATTATAAAGAAAGAAGTTTAGAAAAATTTATTGGTTAAAAAAATGATTCCTATCAAGGTATCTGTCTTAGTTGGTTCAGGATGCTATAACGAAAGACCTTTATACACAGTCTATTTCTCACAGTTTTGGGTGCTGGGATCTCCAAGATCAAGGTGTCAGCAGATTCAGTGTCTGGTGAGGGTCTCTGTTTCAATGATGGGACCCTCTATATGGCCTCACATGGTGGAAAGGAGGGTCAAGGTGCCCTGTGCCTCTTTTAAAAGGACACCAATTCCATTCATGAGGGTGGAGCTCTTATGACATAAACACCCTTGACCCTGACCTCTCAGTATTATAGCACTTGGTATTAAGTTTCCAATTGGAATTTTGTAGGGACACGAACATCCAAACTGTAGAATTATCTCTAAAAATGTGTATAATTGACTCAATTACATTTCAGTGATTAGAGAGGGAAGGGGAAATCCAAACTTAAGAATCTTGTTAATTTTGATTCATTAATTCATTTTACAAATGTTCACCAAATGCCTAAAATGTCAGGTTCTAAGGGATGAGCAAAACAAACTTAATTCCTGCCTTAATGATATTTATAACTTAATGAAGAAGAATATTAACCAAATAATCTCACAAATATATAGTAAACTGTAATAAATACATTAATGGGGAAGTATACCATTAATACACATAGGGGAATGTGTTGTAGAGGGAAAATCAGGCAAGATTTCCCTGAAGAAGTGAAATTTGAACTGTTAAAGAAAAAAAAAACCAGTCAATGATACTTGTTAAAGCACAATAAGGCAGACTTCATTCAGGTCTATTGCAATAGACATGGGGACCATGAAAATGGGATTTTCTACGGGGAAGAGAAATTGAGCTAAACTCCAAATATAGCATGGGCAAGTGGGAATTTATAGCCAAGAGGCAGAGTGGGGCTCAGTGAGCAGAAAATTGCTAAGAGGAAGCATCTGGAGTCAGAAGGAATCAGGCTACACCAACCTAACATGAATCTTACTGAAGACAGAACAGGGTGATTACAAATCATCTGGGGGATGGTGGAAGATGAAGAATGCTCAGATATTGACAGTGATCAGATATCGGTGGTGGAGGATTCTAGCCAAATTGACTTACCAGGATTCTTGCTAGAACTGGATTTTATAAGGAAGTATACTGGAGACCTTAGGAGAAGGAGGTTAACTGAAGTTTGTTTAAGTAAAGATTATTTGTCAGAACTAAAAACAAGGACCCTGTGGAACTAAATTAGGGAAAGAACAGTGTATTAGCCTGTTCTCACACTGCTAATAAAGACATACCCAGGACTGGGTACTTTGTCAAGGAAAGAGAATTAATTGACTCACAGTTCAGCATGGCTTGGGAGGTCTCACAATCATGGCGGAAGGCAAATGTCTCACATGGTGGCAGGCGATAGGGTGTGCTGAGAGGAGCTCCCTTTTATAAAACCATCAGATCTTGTAAGACTTACTATCAGGAGAACAGCACAGGAAAGACCTGCCCCCATGAGTCAATTACCTCCCACCAGGTCCCTCCCACAACACGTGGGAATTATGGGTACTACAATTCAAGATGAGATTTGGGTGGGGGACACAGCCAAATCATGTCAAACAGGTAGAGGAAAGGAAGCGAATTTCTATGTAGATGAGGCATCAGGAACAAAATAATTGAAAGTATGTGTTAAGTTGAACCCAGTGAGCATAGAAAGTGTTACTAAAAAAAATCTGCGAAGGAAATCTGTAACCAGATCAAGTGACCCAGCAGACCATTTCAGTTTTGATGCTAAAACACAATGGAAAGATCTTCCAAGGTTTTAGAAGACTAATAAGATTTACATTTGAAAAGATAAATCTGGCTGCTTGAAAGCTAGATTATTGCTGAAGGCAGCAATTATAAACCATTTCCTGGTGGCCTGTGTATTCTTCTAGCAAAAATAATAATAATAATAATAATAGCTCAGTGTCTATCAGATATTGGCAAACTTTTCCCATAAGGGGCCAGGTAGTAAATGTTTCAGGGTTTGCAGGTCATACAATCTCTGTTGCAAGTTAATAAGAGAAAGGTATCACAAATTAATCCAAGATTTATGTGACATAAGAGCCTTCAGAAATGAAGACTCAAAAGATGCAGGGAAAGCTGTCCTTTTGCTAGGTTTAGTGTAGAATGGACATCCATATAGAAATGCAATTGGACAAAAGGATATGATTTAATGATAGTACACTGAAAGTGTGGCAAACCCAGCCAAGCCTGTGCAGATTCTTCTAGGTCTCTGTGTAACATTTCTTCCTCCCTGGTATACAGCACAGCCCACTGGAATGAGGGTCTTCAAGGAAGAAGGGAGAAAGGAGAGAGTAACCTTTCTGAGCTTTATGACTTGCTGTGGGAAGAGAGGGATCAAGCTTCTATGACCTGTCTTGGCAAGACAAATTTCAGTTCCTAGGAACTCAATACGGAGAGAAAGAGGAGGAGGAGATGAAGACCAGGAGAAGGGAAAAGGGCAGACAGAGGCTTTGCTCTGAGGCCTTCTAATTTCCTTTAGTTCAAAGTACTTGGGATGCCAAAGCACCATACTTCGGAATATTCCCTTCTGATCCACAACAAACTGACAAAATGAAAATCATTTTATATTAATATGTTATATGAGGCAATTGAAGCCAGCAGGGGCTGACATCTTCTATAATGCTTACTTGCTGAAGTCTTTCCAATGCTTCTCCATTCTGGGTAGATCTTAAATTATCTTTGCTTTTCTTCTCTGCTATGTAAGTCTTATTTTCTGATGTATTTGTTTATCTACTGGTGATTCTCAGCTCTGCTCCCTATCACCACCTGTTGAACTACATGCTCTATGATTTTTCATATTCTCTAGTTTGGTACCTCCCGGGCAGCGTGCATAACCTCACAAATGGGCCACTTATTAGCCTTGGGGCACCAGGGCAGAGTTTAATGAGGATTTGAATGGGCTGGCACAGAGATCATATATAAGCTAAAAGTGGCCTCTTTCATTTCTCTTGGCAGTACAAATGTAATACTATTTTCTCTCTATGCCTTGACTTGGAAAAATTTGGAACACCCTGGTCAACTGTAAGGGAGGGAGTCGGGAACAGGCATATCAGTGGTTCTCTGGTTAAAGTACTAGATGTTGAAAAGAGAACCATTTTCAGGTCAGAACACTGGTGCCCATATACCAGCTGATATAACCTTGGGCAAACAGTCTCTCTAAGCTTCAATTGATTAATTTGTAAAAAGATAATACTAATATTTAAAAATTAAAAAATAATTGTTAGGCTTTTTTGGAGATTATTTAATTAGAAAATACTTTTAACTCCTAGCATGGTGTTGAGAGGAAAATTTTCTCTGTGCCAACTCATGTGTATGTGATGAGGAAGGTGGATACAAATTAATTGACAACAGATAGATTAACAGGAAAAATAATTAGTTCACATGCATGCAGGAGGCAGGAGTACTCAGAGTGAGTAAGCTTGCTAAATAGTCAGGGATAAGGGGTATACCTAGTTAACATCAGGAATTTGAGACCAGCCTGGCCAACATGGTGAAACCCCATCTCTACTAAAAATAGAAAAGTGAGCCAGGCGTAGTGGTGCATGCCTCTAATCCTAGCTACTCAGGAGGCTGAGGCAGGAGAATTGTTTGAACCCAGGAGGGGGAGGTTGCAGTGAGCTGAGATCAGCCATTGCACTCCAGCATGGATGACAGATCGAGACTCTGTCTCAGAAAAAAAAAGGACGTGGGAGTTTAAGACTTCAGTTGGAAAGTATAGAAGGTTCTATTTTTTTTTTATCCTGATGCTAATGGAAAGTTTTCTTCTTGACTGAAAGTTCCTCTGAAGAATTTGTATATTCTTCTGCTAAGGCTCTGTCTTCTACCAAATAGGAAACTCCCTCAGAGGGGAGTTAGTGACAGCTGTGTTTTTGGGAGTCTCTGCTTAAATTTCAATAAGATTTTTTTTTTTCCTGTTGCTGCAGCTAGTTGAGATGTGTTCAGTTTAAAGTAATAGTTACACCAATCGGGTGGGTTGTTGGTCCCTTCAGTAGCAAGAGTATACCCTTGTCTAAGTCTCTATTCCATTCCTAAACTAGCCTCGAAAGGAATGTCTTACCTTAGAAAGATTCATCATTTTGTGTAACATTTGCTTTGTGTACCACCAATTAAGTTCAGCAGAAGACTTAGGTGTAGAAAGGTATTTCAGATTTCTTGGCAAACCATTTACATGGCCCATAACAAAGTACATCATGAATTGTGAATCACTTTCACATTTTTGTGCTGCTAAGAGGATTCTCTCATGGTAGGGCCCAGAGTCAACTAAAATGCATGCTGTGACTTATTCTAACCAACCCGCTGAAATGGAGATGTGAATGGAAGCTCTACGCAAAATATCACATGATGTATTTCATAGAAGAGGAGAGAAAAGGATTGTCTAGCAAAATTTTAAATATCTGAAATCTGAGGTTGTGGTAAAGACTAAAAAAATTATTTTGATTGCGGAAACATATTGTTTTCTCCATTTATTTTTATAGAACAGTCCAGCATAAAATATTACATACTGCAGGAATCAGTCCAAATGATTATATTCTACTATTGTTATAACAACTGAAATGAGAATATAACCAAAGTAAATTTTTCTGTTGAGTTTGTAAAAAGAAGTATATGTTATAGTAAATTCACTCATCCACCCATGGATCTTCAGAAAGAAATAGTTCGGAAAAATTTCAAGTCTTCTAGAAAGTGTGTCTAATCTGGTCTGGGTATTTCTGGTCAGGGTGCATCTTCTCTGCTGTAGACAATGCTTGTGTCTACTCGAAATCCATATGTTGAAACCTAATCCTCAATGTGATGGTATTAGGAGGTGGGACTTTTGGGAAATGATTATGTCATGAGAGTGAGGCACTCATGAATGGAATCAGTGCCCTTAGATAGGAGGCCCCCACAGAGATTTTCCATCCCATCAGCCATATAATGGCTCAGTGAGAAGATGGCCACCTAGGAACCAGAAAGCAGGCCCTCTCCAGACACCAAATCTGGCGGCACATTGATCGTGGATTTCCTAGCCTATCAAATTGTGAAAAATAAATTTCCAGGGTTTATAAGTGTCTTAGTCTCTTTGTGTTGCTATAAAGGTATCCCTGAGGCTGTGTAATTTATAAATTAAAAAAAAATTGTTTGGCTCACAGTTCTGCAGGCTGTACAAGAAGCACGATGCCAACATCTGTTTCTGATGACGGCCTCAGTCTGCTTCCACTTATGGCAGAAGGCAAGGGGGAGCCGGTGTGGAGAGATTACATGGCCAGAGAAGAAGAAGAAGAGAGAGAGAGGAGAGAGAGAGAGGGAGGAGAGAGAGAGAGACAGACAGAGAGAGAGAGAGAGAGAGAGAGAGAGAGAGAGGTTGGGGAAGGAGGGAGGTGTGCCAGGCTCTTTTTAACTACTAGTTCTGCACCCCCCATCCCCACAGTCCCCTGGCATTCATATATGCATGAAGGGTCCACCTCCATGGTCCAAACCCTCACATTAGGCCCCACTTCAAACACTGGGGATCAGATTTCAACAGGAAATTTGCAGAGGACAAACATTCAAATTGTAGCAATATGTTGCACAGTTAAGTTGTATGGTGTTATGACAGCTCACACAGATTAAGGCGCTCACTTTGAAACCCTTTGCCTGAACCTTCCGTATCATAATCTCGCCGCCCGCTGTTGATGCTGTACACATACGACTCATTGGAAGTGCAAGACCACCAGGGTACTGTATGATCATATTTCTATGTGAACATATACATTAAAAACCTGCAAGCAAGAGATATGTACATAACTCTTATTGAAATCATGATTAAGCAAAGTGAAAGCCTGATAGTACTAAGTGTTTTTTTTTCCTAAGGAAATGACTAGAGTATTGATTTATATCTGCAGATTTTGTGATTATCCTCGAAGTACAGCATCCCTTCTCCTCCCCCCTTCCCAGCCCCCAACCCAGGAGTTAATGGTGGCTTTCTAGTACACACTCTGAGAATCATCTCCCACTTTGGAAATGATGATAACTCCAAAAGGATATAACTGGGCTCTTGATAGTTTTCACAGATAAGTAATAAAAAAAAAAGACATCCAACATGAAAAATTAAAGGTGTTACGAAGATGCCAAGACATATATTCTTCGTTTTACTGTAGAATTATCAGGGGGAGATGAGTCCCAACCTTTAAGAACAGGCAGTAGTAATTTTCTGTGGTTCTGTGGGACAATCTATGCTTAGCAATGAAACTGTGTGTAATAAACTCTCTGGATGACATATTACCGCTAGCTTGCAGAACTTTATTCTGTTTATCCTCGTCATGGGATTCTGCTTTAATGTTAACTCTTACAATGCTAAGATTTGCCAATGTCTGACACCTCCAGTTCATCAGTTGTGGCTCTTTATGTGAATGTTTGACTAGAGAGCTTCAGAATGTTATAACATTCTTCAATGGAAATGGAAAATGAGTTTTTGGATGATAGTTTAGTTTTACGGAAAACTATTTTTTCTTCTAAGAATATCAACCTATGAAATTATAGGAGACAACAAGTATGTTTTTATAAATGTGTAGTGTTTCTAGTGTCACCTGCCTTGTCTGACTTTTCACATCATATAAACATTTTCTTAGAGCATTTATGATTCATGAAACAGTATTTGCCTATTAAACAGATTCTGGTTATAAGTTTTTAAAGGACTTAGTTTAAAATCCTCTCCAGCAGCTTGATGCTTTTTCTGTACTAAATCTCTATCATGTTTTTCCTTTTTTCTTATTGGAATTCCTCTGGTGTAAAGACATTTAAGCTTTTTGTGATTTTAGTAAAGACAACTGAAGCTATATATCCAAGAGCACATATGAAATGTATTATTCATGCATATACATTTATGTGTGCATATATATATATAATACACGTAATATGTGCCTTTATCTTTGAAAAACTTTGTTCATTAACAATAGGCTTTGGGAATCATGTCTGTGACATGAGGTTGAAACAAGAAGAAAAACCTTGAGCACCAAATCTGCTCATTGATGGTTAGCAACTCTGTGGGATTTCAAGGATTATTTCCTCATTATCTGATACTGCTCTAGATGTACTGTATTTAATGTTATACTTTGCTGAATATGCTAATGTTCAAAAAATAATACAATTAAAATATTAGTTATTATGCCCACTTGAGGTACAAACATATTTTACATGTGTCCCTGCACAATTCCTTGTTCGCATGTGCATTTTGGTGGTTTATTTATATCTTATGTTCGTATCTCTTGTGATAGTCTCAATACATTTAGCTACTTATATATGAAATGTGAAAAATATTCTTTCCTTCCTAAACTGATCTTTAATATGATAGAAAGCTTTTAGTGTTCACTATAATTGTCAAAGTTGGATCTTTATCTTTTATATGACAAAATTCATATATATAGATACGTGCATAGTATAACCTTTAGTCAGTGAACACCCATAAAGTCATCTTACTTGAGTTAATTAATTCAAAAATTATGCATTCACTACCTATCAAGTGTTAAAATTTTATCCTGCAGTGATATTGCAAACTCTCACACAAATCCCTTAAACATTGATGAATTACAGTTTTACATATAAGAGATAGAGTATCCTGTTCATTCAAGAAAAACCGGTGAGAGCAATGTTGTCTAAGGTGGCCTCTTGAGTATGGCCAGAGCAGCCCTGGGACTAGAGTGAAGCAGGCGAAGTGCCTGGGATGTGCTTCACACTCTCAGTCTCACACGTGCCCATCCTGTTCTCGAACAACCCTGAAAGTTGTTCCAATGAAGTGCCTTGGGGACAAGATTTAATGAAGGCCTCACTCTCAAGATCATGCATCTGCCCCCTGAATTTGGTACTCACTGCACAATTGTCTAGGTCCTGGACTGTAGCAGGTTTCACAAAATGTGAAGAGGATGCCCCACCTGTGTCACTGAGCTGCAGCCAGAGGCAGTGTGTGCAGGCAGAAATGAATGAACGGCTCTTGGAAACCAAGTGACAGCCTTGAATGATGCTAGCACGTATGTGGATGTAGGCCATATCTGAGCACTTCTAAGGCAAATTACATACTTTCCTAAAGATGTGGACCCTTTTTTGGTAGCTGCATGTTTGTAATTATTGAATCCCATAGGATCATGGTCACTTGTGAGAAATAAGGGGATAATTTTCCTCTCAAAGTTTTTTGGACCCTTGATGTTGATTCCTTGTAAGAGGATACTGGAGCTTGTATTGGAGAAGCTGATTTAGGATTTTACAGATAGACTTAAGCCAAAGGCAATATTAAATTGTCCAAATGGTGTAGGGTTTCCTTTGTTCCAAGAGTTATGTTCTTGCAAGAATTTATTCACTGGCCTATATGTGAATGAAAATATGGATATCTATTGTTAATGTATTGGGCTGTAGTGTTAGGAGAAGTGATATTTGAAGAGTTATCCACACGTAGTGAAATGGTTAATAATCAAGAGCTAATGAATAAACTCGACCATCTGCAGAGCCTCCTAAAACATTGTGTTTAAGTCTATTGTGGATGCAACAAGGGTGATGCAAGTCAGATTCAGAAGTCCAGGCTATTTTCCAGAAAGCTGTAATGCTCTCAAATGTATTGTAATGTTTCTGAAATAATAGTTGTGTTGTCATAACAAAAGCGTGATGGTTTGAAAAAGGCACAAAAAGGAGAACCAAAATTTAAAATTGCTAGTGCATATCCAGGACCTAGTACAGGTTGTGATTCTTGATCTAGACAATTGCTTTGCTCTCCTTAGATAGTTCTAGCCTTTGTATATAAAAGGTAATAGTTATACTGCATTGCTTGAAACTGAGTTCAGATATTTAGTATGTCTCACA